>NW_020954553.1:6710197-6921800 GCF_900497805.2 Vombatus ursinus
TGTGTGTGTGTGTGTGTGTGTGTGTGTGTGTGTGTGTGTGTGTGTGTAGAGGAGAAGTGTGGAAGGGTAAATTTGGGGCTAGAGCATGGAAGACCTTGAATGCCAGGCTAAGGACTTTGAACTTAGAAAATACAGATTCAAATACCACATCTGATACTACCTTTGTGACTTTGGGCAAAGCATTTAAACTCTCAGGGTTTCATCTTTCTTATCTGTAAAACATAGGGTTTGGATTATATGATTTCTTTGGTCTGTTCCAGCTCTGTATCCTATAATCTTCATTTATTTAGTAGGCAGTGAGGAGCCATGGAAGGTTTTTGAATAAGAGAGTGACAAGATCAGAGTAGGAGCTATTATCTGTTCTTTGCCCATCCTATCAACATAAATAATTCTGTATGTGTGTATAGTGCTGTTTTACTGGTTTGAAATTTTGATTTGTTTGTTGTATATAATTCTAGAGATGAAAGGTAGCAATTTAATTAAGAATGTAGAATACAAGCATTTCTCTTCCTTCTCTCTAACTTGTCCCAATTTATTCTTTCTGGAAGATGAGGTAAAAACAGTAAGCAACTGACAACTCACTGAATCCTGAGCTAGAGTTAAGTGTCAACCCAAAAGAGGCCCCTTTGGGGATGAAATCCTTCTCCATGGTACTAAATACATCAAGAGTTGATGGAAAGAAAAATGCTTTTTATCAGAATGTGTATGAAATGAAATGCAACCCAATGTTTCCAAGAACCCAAATCCTATAGAAGGCCTGTGTCCTGAGAGAATCTGTGAAGAAATTTTCAGAGCAATTTTAAAAATTATTTCATATAAACTCTTTGCAAAACTGGACCCATTTTTGCTTATTCTCACTCTGTTCTTCCCAGCTATAGTGTCCTCCTCAATCTACCTTGTGACTATACTAGAACTTCAAGAGTCAACTCAGGTCCCTCTGCAGAACCTTCCCAGACCAAAGAGGACTGAAATGGAAGAAAGTAAACCTGAGTTTAGTGCCAGTTGTACCATTAATTTGCTTTTGGTCCTTGAGCAAGTACTTTTTTTTTAATAACCTCTTTATCTGTAACATAAAAGGGTTGGACTATGTGTTTAATGGACCACCAACTCTAAAATTCTGTGTCATACTATTCATGTAGCAATTAATAATATATGCTGTTTCTTTATGTCTTGTACTTTAGTTTTTATTGCTTTTTTACATTTTTGGATTGTTTAATTTTTAGAATCTTCTGCTTTGTCTCTCTTGATTCCTCCTAGTTAAGGGAGACTAGATTTCATAATCTCTGAAAGAGGGATTGGAACTTATACCCTTTTCTAATGTCCACAACAGCTAAGTCAGTGCTTTGTACACAGTAGGTGATCATCAAGCATTGGTATATTTTTTTCTATACCTTACAAGCCCTGGGAACTCCTTCTCTCTGTAGATTATATTTCTGGGTTAGAGGATTCTACTTTAAAGAATCCTCATTCCCTCTAGAGTGGGAGAATTGTAGCTACTGCTGCCATGATGGGAATTGTACTAGATACATAGTTTTCTCCTCCCTGGAGGTCCTATCACAGTATGTTAGAAGTGGGAAGTTCCCTGTGATAGATTTAATGCAAATGGAAATATACAACTTAGAAACATGTAGGTAAAACTAAACCTTTTTTTACAGGTGTCTTTATGTAGTCCTTCATTGAAGCTCCTGTTAATTAGAGTTGGGAATTGGAACTAGAAAGCTATGACAGCATCACAGTAGCATTGAAATTGACTTGATTTGCTTTTCATATCTGATTATTAATATTGTATCCAACATTAAGATATTATATGTATGTATGTGTCATGCTGGTCACTTGGTGATGAAATTTTTTTGGCCATGGCAACCCATAAAACAAAGAAAAATGAAAAATTACCCTCAGCCCTTTGTGACTCCCTTCCATTTCTTCTATGACAGTGGCAGACTGGTAGGAAAGAGGATAGAGGGTATTAAATAATCACAGTTTTTAGATTGTCAGAAAACTTTAATCTGCCTGTTGATTGTCTAAATATGAGATCCTTGCTTAGTGACTAGTGAGTAGACATGTTGCTGGAGGAGCTGGATCATATCAACCTTGACATTCTTTCCATAAATGAAACCAGAAGAAAATTCTAACCAAATGGAAGGATGTCTCACAGTTACTCTTTGGAGAGGTAAATTATATGCCCCAAAGCTACAAGAAACATTATTTTATGGGACTTTGAATCATCATGTATTGCAGTACTAAAAATAAGCATTTGCCAAAAGACAACTGTGAAAATAACTTCAACTTATATGTTAACATTGGTTGGTAAAAATGAAGTGGTAGAAAAATTCAATGAAGAACTTACTAAAGTACTCTAAATCAAATCAATATGCACCTTGATACTTGTTGACCTTGATCCAAAAGTGGAAAAAGATGAGCGTGGAGAGAAATGATAAGGAAGTATGATTCAGAAGAAAAAATGCGAGAGACCGAAGACTTATAGATCATACAGAAGCCTCATGTTCTATTTCATGAACCCATTCTTCAGAAAAATAAAATTGGTAAGCACGGAACATAGCAACAGTGCATTAGTGAACGTAGCAAATAACATAAAGAATGAAATTGACTACATTTTAATAGACAGAAAAGCACTTTTTATGGATTTGGGAGTCATCCCAGAGTTTGCTGCATTTGTGCAGTCAGACTACCAACTTGTCAGATCTAAGATCAGAACTTATAATAAAGTTGAAGAAAGAATAATAATGAGAAAAAGGTTTGACATACAATTAAGATTTAACCCAGAATTGTTTAAGTTGTTAAAAATAAAAAATGAGAAATAGACAACAGAAGCAGCATCAGTACCAATTATAATTCCATCCAGAAGTTAAACTAATATAAATTAATTGCTACCACAAAGAAACCAAAAGATCTCCAAAAGTGACATGATCACCAAACATTTGACTGACTTACCAGTGGGGAAGAGATGACTGCCAGAGGCAGTAATGGGTAAGAATATAAACTCATTCTGTAAAATCTTACAAGAAGGGATGATGGACAATTATTTACTTCACAAAGCAGAAAGAGGCAGTGGAGGATAAAAAGAATTTAAAGAAACGAGGTAAGATATCCAACTAAGCAAAGTCATCCCAAGAGCAATAAAGGATAAGAATGGAGAAAGCCCTACAAATAGAAAAAAAATGGAAATGACTTGCAAGAAAACATTTTTTTTAAAAAATATATTTTTTATTTATTTCATTGAGTATTTCCTAATTACATGTAAAACAATTTTTAACAATCATTTTTTAAAATTTTGAGTTCTAAATTCTCTCCCTCCATTCTGCCTCTGCCCAACACTTTGATAAGGCAAGCAGTTTGATATTGAGTAGACATGTGAAGTCAAGCAAAACATATTTCCATATTAGCCATGTTGCAAAAGAAAACAGACCAAAAAAAGGAAAAAAAGCAAAGGAAGGTATGTTTTCAAACTGCATTGAGAGTTCGTCAGTTTTCTCTCTCTGGAAATGGATGGCATTTTTGATCGTGGGTCCTTTGAAATTGTCTTGGATCATTGTAGCTAAGTCTTTCACAGTTAGCCATCCTTACAATAGTGCTATTATTGTGTACAATGTTCTCCTGGTTCTGTTCACTTCTCTTTATATCAGTTCATATGAGTCTTCCCAGGTTTTTTCTGAAACCATCTGCTCATCATTTCTTATAGAACAATAGTGTTCCATCACAATCATATATCACAGCTTGTTCAGCTGTTTCCCAATTGATGGGCATCCCCTTAATTTCTAATTCTTTGTACCACAAAAAGAACTGTTATAAATATTTTTGTACAAATGGGTTCTTTTCCCTTTTCTTTGATCTCTTTGGGATACAGACCTAGTAGTAGTATTGCTGGGTCAAAGGGTATGCTCAGTTTTATAGACGTTTGGGCCTAGTTCCAAATTGTTCTGCAGAATGGTTGGACTAGTTCAGATTCCACCAATAGTGCATTAGTGATTTTTCCACATCCTCTCTAGCATTTGTCATTTTCCTTTTTTGTCACATTAGCCAATCTGATCAGTGTGAGGTAGTATCCCAGAGTTGTTTTAATTTGTATTTCTCTAATCAGTAGTGACTTGGAGCATTTTTTCATGTGACTGTTGATAGCTTTGATTTCTTATTCTACCTTTTCATTTCCTCTGACCATTTATTTATCAACTGGGAAGTGGCTCTTATTTTTATAAATTTGACTTCTCTATGTATTTGAGAAATGAGACCTTTATCAGGGAAGCTTGCTGTAAAATTTCCCCCAGTTTCTTGTTTTCCTTCTATTTTTGGGTGCATTCATTTTGTTTATGCAAAAGCTTTTTAATTTCATCTAATCAAAATTATCTATTTTACTTCCTGTGATCCTCTGTATCTCTTGTTCAGTCATAAACTCTTCCCTTACCCATAGATCTGATAGGTACATTTTGTCATGCTCCACTAATTTACTTATGATCATCCTTTATGTCTCAATCATTTGTCCATTTTGACCTTATCTTGGTACACAGTGTGAGATGCTGGTCTATACCTGGTTTCTGCCAATCTGTTTTCTAGTTTGCAGGAAAACATTTCAACAGTTTTTTCCATCAAGAATAGTAGAACCACCACACTTGGACTTGAATGTCACATTTCCTGAAGTGTTTCAGGGAATGTAGAAATGGCACTAAAAGGAAAGAAAACCAGAAAAACAGTTGGATTGGAAAAAGTATATAGAGAGGTCTATGCCGAAAGCAAAACAGTTGTGAGGGCATTGAGGAGCTTATATCCAAGGTACCTGGAGGAGAGAGCGTTACTAAAAGTATGGGGGGGGGGAACTCTCAAACTTTGTTAATACCACCAAAAACTTCCCAAGAGAACCCAACCTATATACTTATTCTTCCATCTATACAGAAACTTTATGAGACATGGACTGAAGGTATCTTTGATGCCGGTATTAGGGAACCATCAGGCTTTATAAGTAATATTCAACCATCTATCATATCTTTACCATCTCAGCATTGACTAAAAGTTATAGAGAATGTAAGATTTCATTGTGTTTTTTGTTCATTGTTTATTCAAAAGCATTGGACTTGGCAAAACAAAACTTTTCCTCACAGACACTTTTACAAGCTGCATCCCATACATATATCAAGATCATTCAGGATCCCTTGGAAGATGTAATAACAGGAATAACCATATTTATTAACCCTCTGATAATAAACATCAGGCAAAACATAAATCTTGGAGATGTATACTTGCCAAAAGTGTTTGCCACTGATCCAGTATGGAATCCAGGTTGAGGAGGGATTTTCTCTGGATGGTGAAGTGCTCCAGCTGTTCCTCTGTGTAAATGATATTGTATTGATTGCCTCTCAATCCCTAAGATCTTACAGAGGCTCCTTTAAGAGATGTGTAATACTTCAAAGGATTTTGGCCTGTCCATCCGCGAGAGAAGGATCAAAGAAAACCTCTTGTGTAGATTTCAGCATGTGTCGTAATGGACACCCAATAGAGCTCTCCAACTACGTGTGTGTGTGTGTGTGTGTGTGTGTGTGTGTGTTTGTGAGAGAGAGAGAGAGACAGAGTAGAGATAAATAGTGAGCTGGGCTCAGGGTTCAGTACATAAGTGCAAGGAAAGCTAGAAAAGGGAGAATCATTGTGGGCCTTGGAGGCACCTTCATATAGGTGAGATTTAAATTGGCCTTTGGAGGAGGTTAGGATATAGGTAGTAAGTAAAGAGGCAGGGGACCTTCTAAGTGTTAACTGTGTCTTTGATGACATTAAGGAGCTAAGCCTGACTAGAGGGGAAGAGTGTTGATTAATTGAAAATGGTAGTAATCCTTTACATTTACATAGTGCTTTAAAGTTAGAAGTGTTTTCTTGACAATAACTTTAAGGTAGATAATACAAGTATTATTATTTTCATTTTACAGATGAGGAAATTGAGATTCACAGAAATTAAGTGATTTGCCCAGGGTCACCCAGTTGGTAAGTATCCAAGCTAGACATGAAACTAGGACTCCAAGATTGTATACATTCTATTTTATACTACTTTAGATACATTGAGTCCAGCTTGAATGCTAGATTGAAGAATTTTGATTTGACCAGATTAGGGGATAGGGAGTTGTGGCTATTTGAGTAGGGTGATGAGATAGTTGTAGTATCTAAAATCTGATCTATGGTATGCTGGGTGTATTACAGTAGGGAGAAACTGGAGGCGAAGGAACCGGTTAGGAACTAGTAACAATAGCATCGCTCAAAGGTAAAAGGGCTTTAAAACATTTTCTGTGCTTTTCTGCCTCGGTGCCTTTGCTTTCACAAATCTGTAAGCATATAATATCCTATTTCTCTATCTTCGTCTGTTTATTTCCTGTCCGTCCTTTAAAACACAATTCAAATACCGCCTGGTTTATGAATCCTTCCTTGATTCTCTAGGATGATAATCCAGGGCTTCTTGAACTTTTTCCACTCACGACCCCTTCATTGCTTCTTAAACTGTAGGTCATGACCCCATATGGTGTTTAAAAAGCACTGCATCCCAACCTTACATAGCACATTGTTTATACTCTCTGATGCATTTAAATTGTTTTGTATTTATAATTGTCTTTGTTTTATACCTTCATTAAACTATAAGCTATATATCTGTCAGACAGGATCTTGGTAATTTGGTATAATGGAAAGAATGCTGGATTTGGAGCCAGAAGATCTGTGTTAAAGTCCCCAATCTGCCACTTACTAGCTGTATATACTAAGATAAGACATTTCACATGTCTGAGCCTAGATTTCCTCATTTGCAAAATAGGAAAAATAATACCTGTCCTACCTTTCTTATCTCAGTCAGTCCATGGTGGATGGATTGGGGTGGAGATGCAGGAAGAACAACCACAAAGTTGTTGAAATAGTTCAGGCACAGTAGATGTCTGAATCTGACCTTATCTGAATTATTCTACACCTCAGATAGTTCTTCATCTTTGCAAAGAAGGCAGGTACATTCTCCAACATCTCCTTTCAAGCCAAGCTTGGTCTTTATAATTTGATAGCATTTAGTTTTGATTGTGTAGTTGTTTTTCCATTTACTTCATGGTAGTTATGTGTATTTTATCATGGTTCTGTTTATTTTTCTTTTCATTCATACAAGTTTTCCTATACTTCTCTGTGTTCATAATATTCACCTTTTTTTATATCATGGTGGTATTCCATTTTTATCACATGCCACAATTTATTTTGCTATTTCCAAGTAAATAGGCAACTGCTTTGTTTTAAGTTCTTTGCTATTATAAGAAATGCTTCTGTAAATATTTTAGGACTTATCTTTTTAGCATTGACCTTCTTGGAGTATTTGCGCAGCAATCATATCTCTGGGTCAAAGGGTGTGGACATTCTAATCACTTTCTTAATTCCGAATTGATTTCCAAAATAGTTAGACTAATTCACAAGCCCACCAACATTCTATTAGTGTACCTGTCTTTCCATATTTTCTCAAGCATGAACTAGTCACAGGTTTGCCACCTTTGTCAATTTATTGGGAGTGATTTGGAGGCCATTCATATGTTGATAATAATTTGTAATTCTTTTGAGAGCTGTTTTTCCTATCTTCTGATCATCTACTGGGGAATGATTTTTGGTCTTATGTATTTGTGTTAGTTCCTTTTATCTTGGATATCAGACCCTTAACAGAGATATCTGATGCAAAGGCTTTTTCTCAGTTGACTATTTCTTTTCTTAGCTATGTGTTAAATTTGTTCATGCAAAAGCTTTTTAATTTCATGTGATTGATATCACTATCCCTTGTTTGCTTAAGCATTCTTCCTTTAGTCATAGCCATGAAAGGTACCTCATTTTGTTCTCTTCTAATTTTTTTTAAAGGTGTGACAATTAAGAAAAGGAAAGGGGGCAAAGAGAAAATGCATTTGTTAAGTACCTACTGTGTTCTGGGCCCTATGCGTAGATATTATTTCATTTGATCCTCAACAATCTTGTGAGGTAGGTGCTATTATGATCCCCTTATAAGAACTGAGGATACTGAAGTAGACAGAGGGCAAGTGATTTGCCCAGGTTCACACAGTTAGTGTCTGAGGTCAGATTTTAATTCAGGTCTTCTTTCAGGCCCAGCACTCTATCCACTGTACCACCTAGACACCTCTGACATTCAAGTCCATTTGAGCTTAAGAAGTTGTTCTACACCTAATTTTCCCAAACTGCTTTCCAGCATTCTCTGCAATTCTTTTGACATAGGGAGTTCTTCAATTTATATTCTTGGGTCTGTTTTACACTGGATTGAGTTAATTTGTTCCTGATTCATTATCTAGTCTCTGTTACAATTCTACTTTTTAAAATAGTTTTGATGATTACTACTTCATAATATTATTTAATATCTGGATTAAAAACCTCCAATTTCCTTCTTTTTTCACGATTTTCCTTGAGATTCAAGACTTTTTGTTTCTGCAAATGAAAGTAGTTACTAGTTTGTCTAGTAATAAAGTACCTTCTCAATTGTTTGAAATAGCACTAAATCTATGAATTAATTTAGGTTGTATTTTCAATATTGCATTATTGGTGCTGCCCGGCTATGAATACTGTTTCTCCAGATAGTTATGTAATTCTTTATTTCTTTAAGGAACATTTTAGTTCTCTAAGGAAAATATAGTTCTTGAGAGTGCCATGGTAAATTGACTCCCAAATAGTTTATCCATTTTGTAGGACCTTTCCTTTCTCTTATTTTCCTCTAGATTTTTTAATTGCTATGTAAAATACTATTGATTCTTGTGCATTTATTTTGTATTCCTCACTTTTTGAAAACTATTAATTAGTGTCTTTGCTGATTTTATAGCATAATAAACACATCATGTCAGCAAATAGGGATAGTTTTGTTTGCTCTTTGCCTATTATTATCCTTGTATATAAGGAATAAGAAATTCAAGAAGCCTCATGCTCAATCTTGTCCATTTTATCTCCACTAAAATATCTCTCTACTCACATGGCTATCACACCAGTCCAAGCCCTCATTACTTCTCACCTACACTGCTGCAATAGTTTTCTAATTGGTACCCCAGCCTCCAGTCTCTCTCCTCTCCAGTCCATTCTCAACACAAATGCCAATTGGTATTTCTAAAGTATAAGTCTTACCATGTCACTCTCTTGCTCAAGAAAACTCAATGGCTCCCTCTTGCCTTTAGGATAAAAAACAAAACAAAACAAAATACCATCCCTCTGTTTGGCATTTAAAACTCTTTACAATCTGATTCCAACCTATCTTTACAGATAAATCTCGTGTTAATACTCCTCCTGTAATCTGAGTTCCATGTAAACTTACTTACTTGCTGTTACCTCTACATAACATACCATCTCCTACCTCCATGCCTTTGCATAGTCTTTGTCCCTTACCTGGAATGCCTTTCCTCCTCACTTCTGCCTCTTCAAGGCTCAGCCCAAGTGCCACCTCCTTCATGAGGCCTTTCTTGACCCTCCTTGTTAGTATTTTCCCCTTTCTAACTCCTCTATCAAGACATTTTAATATACATGATATCAAAAAGGGTTTACATTTACTTATCTCCGTACACATTGATAATTTTCAGAATATAAACTTCTTCTTGCCAGGTTCTACTTTGTTTCTGTTGCCATATCCCTAGGATAGTGCCTAGTTTATAATAAACACTAAATAAATCAAGGCCAGGGAATGTGTTACAGACCTCTTCTGAACCTCCCTCCCTTAGTGCCTCAGGGCCTGACCTGTTGCGGGTTACATAGTAGGATCATCAAATCCTAGATTAAAACCAGAAAGGACTTTAGAGGAGATGTTGAGTGAGTACTTAATGAATTGGAGAAGTGAGCCTTGGGGTGGTAGCTTCTGTGTGAGGTACCAGCTCTGATGATGAATATGAGATGTGAATCTTCAGAAGTGTCAGCTCAATTTGTTTCGCCTACACTGAACTGAATAATAAATTACTATCATGGTAATATGAAAATAATGAAGTGCTAAGGGTGTTGTGCTGGGCTATGGAACTAGTTACAAGTGAGGCCCTTGGGGGCAGTCACAACAATGGCTACATACACTTACATGTAAAGGACTTCAAAAGTTTTGTTGTTTTCCCATCATTTCTGTTTCCTAAGTCATGTTTACTGCATACATATTCTCTAAATATTTAATCTGTTCCTGTTTTCTGATTTATTTATAGATCATCCACAGTAATCCTTAGCAATATGTAGGTTGTGAAAAACCTTTTTTTCCCCTTCTCTTAAAAAACTCCCAAAGTTTCTAATTCAGACAAAAACTCAGAATTGAGTTTTGAAGTGATTCCAAATTTTGCAAAATCTCAGCTTCCCCCTTTGGTTTCTCCACTGGAGGTAAATTATTTCCCCAAAGGAATCTCAGCCTCTCTTGTGTAGGCCCTTCTATTCTAGAGCTAGAACTCCAGGTCAGATGTTGCTGCTTAGATTAATAACTCCTCATCTAGAATTGCATGGTCTTTAGATCAACAGGAGTTCAAAGTGCTGCACAGCAACTCAGAAGGCTAATGTCATAAGGTGCATGAGTAGAATAATAATGTCCAGAATAAGGGAGGTGAGAGTCCCGCTGCATTCTGCTCTGGTCAGATCTTATCTCATTTCTTTTATTCTGAACGCCACATTTTAGGAAGGTCATTAACATGCTAGAACATGGCCATAGAAGGATGATCAGAGTGTTGAGGAGAATAAGCATCATTGGCCCTAAGAAGCTAGAGCCTTACTTGATTGGCCAGTCTAGTAAATCTGTCAGGAAAGGAAATGAGTCATTTTAGCATGACTTGTTCTTTATGAGCCCATGTTGGTTAATTTTTTTAAGGAGAGGGATGGAGTAGGGTCTGAACTTTTTATTTCTTTGATGGAGGGTATGCCCAGTGAGGAAACTTCTTTTACCAGTGCAGATGAGCAGTTGTTCTTTAACTTAAATCTTAGAGGATTGCCTAAGATGAAAGATGAAATACAATTTGAATTCAGGTCTTCCTGAGTGCCAAACAGACTCTCTTTCCATTAAACTACTCTGCCTTTCTCTTGCTCATAGATTATCCCTTTAATAATGTATTCTAGGATTTTTCCAGCAATTGAATTCACGCTTACTGGTGTAGTTTGAAGAATCCACCTTCTTCCCCTTTTTGAGAATCAAAATCAATGCTTGTTAGTCTTTGATTCTTGGCCATTTTCTCCATTCTCCAAAGGTCTTCACAGATCACTAGAGGAAACTCATCAGTCACACCTACAATTTCTTTTTAGCACTCTAGGATGTAGTTTATTTGGCTCTGGTGCCTTCAAATCATTAAGAAAAACTCGGTATTCTTTTTACCATTCATTCATTCATTCATTTATTCAATAACCTTTATCTAGGTACCCGTTTTAAACAAAAAGCACTCTGCTAGGTGCTAGGAAAGATAACAAAATGTAGATGAGACAGTGTCTTTGCCATCATGGAACTTACAGTCCAGGAGGGAGAATGGCACAAACTCAAATAGCAATAATAGACTTCTGCTTTGATACTTGGATGATCAGTGATCTCATTAGTATGGAGACACCTTCCTGTGATACAGATCACAACAATGCCTTCTCATCTTGTGTGTTTCTAGTCTGTGCTCTTCTCTAAATCCTCCACAGAGAAGATGTCTAATGTATTCAGTGCCTTCCTCTGGGTCTTTTAATATTTCTTATATACTAGTATAACACTTACGTTGTCTCTCTGTTGTATCTCATGATTGCTACATGACTGACCTGTCTCTTTTTCTAGTTATACATCTTCTTGGTGTTTTCTCATGCCACTTGTAGCCATTGAAGCATCACTGGAAATATGCAGCCTGCTTATACTTATACTTACCATGTGTTTTTCCATTATTCTTTGTTCATTTGCAATTTGTATTCTTTGGATATTTTGGTGTCCATGATTCACAGTCCTTTGACATTACTAGAAGAGTATTAGTGTTTAAAAAATCAGACTTTGGAGGCAGGGAGCAGTTTGGGATCACTGAAAGTGTTGCACAGTTTCCCAACTGAAATCTTCCCTGCTCTCTTATTCTAATTCTCCACCTAACTCATTATCCATCTGCAGTGCCTGTCCAAGATATATGTACCTGTGAGTTAACTCAGTATACTGTTGATCTAATTGCATATCTTAGTTTGAACAATATGCATTCTTCATCCATGGGGTTTTTCCTGTATGAACTACTAGGCCAATTTCCCTTGAGCAACTATATATGTCACTGAAGGACTTGATGTAGGTAGCGTAGGATCTTCCACAGTCAGGAGCATCCACCTCATCATTCATAGGAAGTTTCTGTTCCATTTGGACTTTGCACAAGATAATCTTCACTAGAGTGGCAAATACCTTTTGGCAAGAATATGGATACCTATTTAATACTCATTGCATTGTCTGTTGATACACAAATGGCCACTGAACAGTTATCTCTGTAATTGTATCCATCAAATAATCTTGTATGATCTTAACATATTCATGAGAGATAACTTGTTGGAAGAGGACCTCTAGGGCTGCATTTTGTGGGTGTTGTACTTTTTGTAATGCACAAGCAAACTCAGCTAGTTCTGCCAATTGTGTGATGAATAATATCTTTCTAATAAATGATATTTGCAAAAGAAACACATTGTATTAAAAGTGGCATTTGAATTGGGCTTTAAGGGATGACTGAGAAGTGAAGAGGGGAAACAGAGAGGAAGGACATTACAAGCAGAAGGATAAGCATTAGAGGGGCTTGGAGGCTAGAGAGTTCATTAGCCTTTGGGTCACAGCTAGTAGAACAGTTTGTAGTATAGAATGCCTGGTGGATAGTAATCTGAACTAATGCTGGAAAACTAGGCTAGCACTTGCTTGTGATGTGCCTTGAATTCCAGGCAAAAGAGTTTGGCCAAGGCATTAGGAATCTGCTGAAGATTTTTAAGCAGAAGAGTGATGAATCTAGGCCATTACATTAGAAAAATTATTCTGACAACAGTGTGAAAGGTAGGTTATTATCTCTCTTATAACTATGTTGGAATTCTCTATTATCCATTTTTATTCTGTCTTCAATCTGAAGACAATTTTCCGTGGTATAAAAAACCGAAGCAAGTTTTAGCAGGTAGGCATACAATACATACACAAATGTTCAACTTTATACAGTAATGCCAGTATAGAGCATAGCGATATAAGACAGGTACAGAGTGTCATATGGGACAAGAGGAAGGAAAGATCCTGTTTGGGTCCTGAATCCTGGGGAAAGCCTTTACTTCATATTGCTTTATTATGCTTTACAACACCTGTAGCCCAGAGTGAGAGAAGAGCTTCTCTGGGGCTATGGGGTATTTAATGATGAGGTTAGACTTAAGACCTAAGACATCCAGCATTTCTAGTTTAAACCCCTACATCATGCCTCCTTATGTTATCCAAGTTTTCTAACCCAAAGCTTGTTTATTGAAGTGTTAAGAAAGACCTAGATTCAAGTTCTACTTCTGGCATATATGTACTTGCCATGTAATAGTAGGCAAGCACTTTGCAGTACTTCTGGCAACTTTTTTAAGATTGCAAGTGATAGCTGAGTTGCAGAACTACATCAGTGGAGATAATTTCTGTACGTAGAATTCTCTACACTGATGAAAGCACAAGTTTGGATGAAAAAAGTCTTTGGAGATTGTTTAGTTCAACTTCTTCCTTTTGTAGGTGAAGAAACTGGGGCATAGAGAAGGGAAGTGACTTACTCAAGGTCACGCAGCAAATTAGCAACTGATTTCCTGATTTCTCATCTAGTGCCTTTTCCTCTGGAATCACAGAATGTCAGCTGGCAAGGAACTTATAGGTCATAGAATGAAAACTTCTCACTTTATAGACAAGGAAGCCAGGGCCCAAAGATCTACTTAAGTGACGTTCCCAAGGTCACACAGTTAGTGACAGACCTGAGACTAGAACCTAAATCTCCTGGTTACCAAAATAAGTTCTTTTCACTTTGTCATTTATATGTGTATATGATGTCTCCTAAGCTCCTTGAAGGTAGAAACTATTTCTTTTTTGTCATTGTATTCTCAGCTCCTATCATGGTGCCTGGCACACATTAGGCATTTAATAAATGCCTGTTTATTGATTGTCACAGACACATGCTTCCTCATATAGATAAATTTTCAAATTTATGATTGTATAAAATGGTATTAATTTTGGACATTTAAAATATATTAAAATATATTGCAAAAAGCTAAACACTTAGAATACCTTCAGTGGAATAGGTAGAATTGAAGAACACCAAATATATTGCCTTTGCTAATGTTATGCCTCTTAAAAGTTTAAAATATATTAAATTTAAATATAAATATATTTATTTATGTATTTATATGTAAATATATTTTATATTTACATAAATTTATACAAATATATTTAAATTTAATATATAAGTTTTAATATTTTAATAAAATTAATATAGTAAAATATAATAGAAATAATATGGTAATTAATAATACAATAATATTTTCTGTATAAATATTTGTATAAATATAAATTTAAATATTAAATGTAAATTAAATTTAAAATATATTAAAATATATTGCAAAAGGCTAAACACTTAGAAGATCCCCACTAGATACTGGTGGAATTGAAAAACACCAAATGTATTGCCTTTGCTAATGTTATGCCTCTTTGAAAAAACAGCAACGAAAGTCTAGGGTTGATGACCTTTTATTCTTTCAAATAAGACTATGCTTATCCTCATCTCTGCTTGCATAAAAAACATCTTTTCTACCTCTTATTTATGACTTTCCTCCTGTGTATCTTGAAACTCTTTTGATGCTTTTGGAGGTCATTGACACTGAATCCAGGACTCTGGAGATGATGCTACGTAGGAGTTTATGACTGTATCTCTTCTGTCAACCTATTGTGTAAAAACCAAGATGTATATAACAGGAGAAATTAAGGGTTCATAACTCACTTTACAAAAAGAGGCACCATAGTATTTCTTTAGATTAAGGGTTCCCTGACTACATTTAAAATATGATGTAAATTAAGAAAATTTAGTTTTCATTTAGTTTTTCAGGTACCTCAGTTTTTAATTTATAACATGTGAGGGGTTGGTTGGTTGAGCTAAGCTCTAAGAATTCTTCCAGTTTGAACATTCTGTGATTCCATTTTGGACAAAGTGAGGTACAGTTAGGGCAGCAGTTTCTGTAGTGCAGTAATCTCTTTCTTCTTGGTGCTTTCCAGCTTCTAAGTCACTCTGGGGATTTGCTGTTGTGCCCTGAGCTGGTGGATTCATTGAAGTCTCCACAATAAAACCTGGGCTTTCCCCCCAAGGGTTACAACTAATTCAAAATCCATTAGTCTGAGTAGTTAACCTTGTTCTTTCTAGTTCATATTGCTTTGTCCTTGAGTTGCCCAGATTAGTATTGGTATTCTCTGCCACTGTTTCTAACCGTATTCATGTTTTCCTAGGTTCTTTCTAAGAGCATCTTCTGTTTGCCTATCTCACCACAGTGAGGTGGGTTAGAGATAGACAGTCTTTGTTTTCTTTTTTGCTTCTAAACTGGCTTTTAATCGAGGTAAGGTTTTGCTGCTCTTTTGCAGAGTCTACTTAATAGGGTCTTGTGAAGGACAAGCCTTTTGAAAACTTTAAATTGTATTCATCAGTGTCTTCCATCCACTTTTTCTCTCTTTAACAAGATCCTATGAATTTGGAGAGTAGCTTACAGGCTATTGCTAAAGTAGCTAACTCATTTTTTTCCCCATTCATTCATATATATCCCTTTTACCTTTTTAGGGAGTTTCCTTGAAACTGTCTTTGATCATGAGCCACTTTAATATAGCATTTTAAAAAATAGTGCTTGGCCTTTGCCATTTTCCTTCACTGTGACCATTATAGTGAATTTCAGTTCACTTACTACTTTAGTTTTCGATTTGTGATTGAATTTTGGAAATGCCTTTGAGGTAGAACATTTTGCAGATGCTGCTATTTAAGCCTCTAGAACTTTCTTGTAGAGCTGATAAATGGCTGGGTGTTTTGTTTCTCATTTAATTGATTGGGAAATTGAGGCTCAGGGCAGTTAGCTCCTAGAACTCCTAGAATAATGGACTCATATAAGGTTAGCACTGAAAAGAAATCTTAGAGATCATCTAGTCCCATTTTTTTAGATAAGGAAACTGAGCATCAGAATAGAGGAGTAAGTACCTTACGCAGAGTCACATAGCTAGTTAGTTAATATATTCCTGTGCCTAGAAGGCCCCTTTTACTAGTGCATTAAATTTCGTCCTTTTCATTCAAACCAGCTGCAAAAATTCCATCTCCTCCCAGCCTTTTTTTAGGGGTCTGGATGGATGTCTTCCATCTGTGCAGGGAGTCTACCACTTTTTGCTGCTGCCTTGTAGCCATCCTCCTCAAGTGAGAAGATCTCAGACCATGGGTGTTAGTGCTCTGAGCCTTCTATGTCCTGCTGGGCACAGGATGTCCCCCTGAGGAAAGGCTGCTAGGGGCCGGGGCTGGTTGTCTTTCCTCAAAGCAACCACTTCCATATGTGTCAGCACAAGGCATCTTCCATTCCTGCTGCCAATCCAATCTCTCAGCTACTGGGATATGGAGAGCCTCTAGTGCAAAGAACAGCCTTCCCTTTCCCTAAAGGTTTACCATCTCCTGCTGTGCCTGTCCTTTGAGGGTAGAGGAGTGGAATTTCTCTTTCTATCTCTTCCTGCTGGACTTTGTTGGTAATATATAGACATACTGATACTTTATGTGAATTTACTTTATATCCTACAGCTTAGCTAAAGTTGTTAATTATTTCAATTAGTTTTTTAGGTGATTCTCTAGGAGTCTCTAAGTACACCATCATATCATCTGCAAAGGGTGGTAGTTTTGTTTCCTCATTGCCTATTCCAATTCCTTCAATTTCTTTTCTGTTATTGCTATAGCTAGCGTTTATAGTATAATATTAAACAATAATGGTGATAATGGACATCCTTGCTTCACCCCTGATCTTTTTGGGAAGACTTCTGGCTTATGCCCATTACAGGTAATGCTTGCTGATGGTTGTACATAGATACCAGTTATCATTTTAAGGAAATGTCCATTTATTCCTGTGCTTTCTAGTGTTTTTAACGGGAATGAGTGTTGTATTTTGTCAAAAGCTTTTTCTGCATTTAGTGAGATAATCATATGATTTTTGTTGCTTTTGTTATTGATATGGTCAATTAGGCTGATAGTTTTTCTAATATTGAACCAGCACTGCATTCCTGGTATAAATCACACCTAGTCATAGTATATAATCTTTATAATATATTGCTGTAATCTCCTTACTAGTATTTTATTTAAAATTTTTTTCCTTCTTTTTTTTATTTAAAAGTTTTGCATCAGTATTCATTTGGGGAATTGGGCATAGTTTTATTTCTTTTTTGCTCTTCCTGGGTTTAGGGATCAGTACTATTTTTGTGTCATAAAAGAAATTTAGTAGGACTCCTTTTCCTATTTTTTGAAATAGTTTATATAGCATTGGAATTAATTGTTCTTTAAATGTTTGGTAGGATTCACTTGTGAATCCATCTATTCCTGGCTTTCTTTCCTTAGGGAGCCCATTTATGGCTTGTCCAATTTTTTCTTCTGAGATGGGGTTATTTTAATATTCTAAGGGCAGGTAGGTGGTGCAATGGATAGAGCACCAGCCCTGGAGTCAGGAGGATCTGAGTTCAAATCTGGCCTCAGATCAAACACTTGGCACTTACTAGCTGTGTGACCCTAGGCAAGGCACTTAAGCCCAGTTACCTAAAAAAATAAAAAAAAATTTTAATATTCTATTTCCTCTTCTGTTAATCTGGGCAATTTATATTTTTGTAACTATCCATTTCACTTAGATTGTTAGATTTATTGGCATATAATTGGGTAAAATGACTCCTAATAATTGCTTTAATTTCTTCTTAATTGGTGGTGAATTTAACTCTTCATTTTTGATACTGGTAATTTGGTTTTCTTTATTTTTAAAAATCAAATTAACTAATAGTTTATCTATTTTATTGGTTTATTTCACAAAACCAACTCCTAGCTTTATTAGTTCAATTGTTTTGTTTTATTTTGTTTTTAACTTTTAGTTTTATTAATCTCTCCTTTAATTTTCAGGATTTCCAATTTGGTATTTAATAGGGAATTTTTAATTTGTACTTTTTCTAGTTTTTAAAATTGCATGCCCAATTTGTTGATCTGTTCTTTCTCTATTTTATTGATGTAAGCATTTAGAGATATAAATTTCCCCCTAAATACTGCTTTGGCTGCATTCAACAAATTTTGGTGTGTTGTCTCATTGTCTTTCTCTTTAATCAAATTATTGATTGTTTCTAGGATTTGTTCTTTGATCCACTAACTCTTTAGGTTTAAATTATTTAGTTACCAATTAATTTTTCATTTATGTTTTCACAGCCCCTTATTGAATGTAATTTTTATTGCATTATGGTCTGAAAAAGATGTATTTAACATTTCTGGTTTTTTCTGCATTTGTTTTTGAGATTTTTATGCCTCAATTCATGGTCAGTTTTTGTGAAGGTGCAATGTACAGCCAAGAAAAAGGTATATTCCTTTCTGTTTCCATCTAACTTTCTCCAGAGGTCTATCATATCTAATTTTTCTGAAATTTTATTCATCCCCTTAATTTCTTTCTTATTTATTTTATATTTAGATTCATCTAGTTCTGAGAAGGGAAAATTGAGGTCCCCCGACTAGTATAGTTTTATTATTTATTTCTTCCTGTAACTCGTTTAACTTTTCCTTTAAGAATTTGGATACTATGCCATATATATGTTTGGTGAATATATGTTTAATTTGGATGTTACTTCATTGTCTCTGGCACCCTTTAGCAAATGTGGATTCCTTGTTTCTCTCTCTTAATTAGGTCTTTTTTTGCTTTTCTTTTGTCTGAGATCATAATTGCTACCCCTGCCTTTTTTACTTCAGCTGAAGCATGATGGATTCTGTTCCAACCTCTTATTTTTACTCTGTGTATATCTTATCTGTTTCAACCATGTTTCTTATAAATAACAGATTGTTGGATTCTGTTTTCTAATCCATTCTGCTATCGGCTTCTGTTTTATGGGTGAGTGTATTCCATTCATATTTAAAGTTACGATTTACTGTTTTTCTCCCCATCATACTTTCCCCCTGTTTCTCCTTTTCTCTCTCTCTTTTTATCCTGTCCCTCCTCAGAAGTCTGTTTTGCTTCTGACCACTGCTTCTATTAATCTGCGCCCCCTTTTATCTGCCCCCACACCCTGCCACCCCGTTTCTCCTGTCTTCTTCCTCTCCTACTTCCCTGTTGGGTAAGACAGATTTCTGTACCCAACTGAGTGTGTGTGTTATTCCCCCTTTGAACCAATTCTGGTGAGGGTGAGGTTGCATTGCCTGCTACCCTCCCCGTTTTCCTTTCCACTGTAAAAGCTCTTCCTTGCATCTCTCTTTTTTTTTTTTTTTTGGTGAGATAATTTTCCCAGTTCTTCCTTTCTCTTCCTTTTCCCAATGCATTCCTCTTTCTCCCCCCTCCTTTTTTTTTTTTGAGATTGTGACGAATGAAAAACCCTGAGAGACAGAGTTTCTGAATAATTAACAATCAATTTATTCATTAGGCTAGCCAGAAATCAATAAATTGATGGTTAGTTGTTTCTCTTGGTAACCAAAGAGAAGCCCAGGGAGAACCTGAAAGCCTTAAATACTTTTTGAAAGGGAATGCCAGGGCAGCTAGGTGGCACAATGGCTAAAGCATCAGCCACAGAGTTAGGATTTGGCCTCAGACATGTACTAGCTGTGTGACCCTGGGCAAGTCACTTAACCTGGATTACCTAAAAAAGGGGGGGGGAGAAATTCCCCCAACAAGTGAAAATCAACCCTGATTGGTGGACATTTAATGAGGAGGTAGGCTAGAAGTCTTCAGTACATCCTGCTGACAATGTGGCTTGATCATGAGACTCAGCTGCCTCTAGCACTCTGATCAGGAGAATCTATCTCTATCCAGACCACTCTGGTTGGTTTTCTCCTTCATGGGCTGGGTCACCCTAAACTCTGATTGAGGGGTACAAGGACAGGGCTTCTGTCTGAGGCCAAATTTTAACTTAACCCAGGGTAAGAACTTTCCCAGACTGGATTCCCTTTATACTCTAAATAGAAGTTAGGTCTCCTAGTTGGGTGGGGTCCTGCCCAAGACTGAAGAGTCTGTTTCTTGAGGGCTAGGGCAGTCTTATCAATTAGTCATGTCCTTCAGAGACTGACTTTTTAAGGGGCTAGGCCTTAAATGAGGAAATAAAGGAGAAAGCTTGGATCCTAATTTAATAACTGGTTATTAGTGTAATAGTAAGATAATAATTTCTCTCAGAGATCATCACACCATAGTCAACTCACACCCATGCCCTCTATGTATATTACCTCTTCTAACTGCTATATGTATGTGTATGTGTATACATATATGTGTGTATATATGTATATATGAAAAGTTCTTAGGAGCTACAAGTATCATGTTGCATGTAGGAAGGTAAACAGTTTAATCATATTAAGTTTCTTATGATTTTTCTTTCATGTTTACTTTTTTTATGTTTCTCTTGGGTCTTGTTTTTGGATGGTCTTTTCATGAGGAATGTTTGAAGGTCATCTATTTCATTGAATATACATTTTTCCTCCTGAAAGATGATGCTCAGTTTCGATGGGAAGGTGATTTTTGGTTATAATCCTAGCTCTTTTACCTTCTGGAATATCATATTCCAAGCCCTCTGAACCTTTAATATAGAAGCTGCTAAATCTTCTGTTATCCTGACTGTGGCTCCATGATATTTGAATTGTTTCTTTCTGGCTTCTTGTAATATTTTCTCCTTTCATGGGAGCTCTAGAATTTGGTTATAATATTCTCAGGAGTTCTCACCTCTTTAAGGAGATGATTGGTGGATTTTTTCCATTTCTATTTTACTTTCTGGTTCTAGGGTCAGGGCAGTTTTCTTTGATAATTTCTTGAAATATAATGTCTAGACTTTTTTTTTTTTGATCATGGCTTTCGGGTAATCCACTAATTCTTAAATTATGTCTCCACAATCTATTTTCCAGGTCAGTTGTTTTTCCAATAAGATATTTCACATTTTCTTCTATTTTTTTTCATCCTTTTGACTTTGCTTTATTGTTTCTTGATGTCTAACAGAGTCATTAGCTTCACTTGCCCTATTCTAATTTTTAAGGCATTATTTCTTTAGTGAGCTTTTGTACCTCTTTTTTCCACTTGGCCAGTTCTGCTTTTTAAGGAGTTCTTTTCTTCAGTGAATTTTTGTGCCTCTTTTACCATTTGGCCTATTTTGTTTTTTTAAGGTCTTATTTTAGTCAGTATTTTTTTTTTTTGCCTCTTACCAAGCTGTTGACTCTCTTTTCATGACTTTGTTTTATCACTTTCATTTCTTTTCCCAGTTTTTCCTCTACTTTTCTTGTTTGATTTTTAAAATACTTTTTAAAGCTCTTCTAGGAATTCTTTTTGGGCTTGTGTCCAGTTCACATTTTTCTTTGAGGCTTTGCCTTGTAGCTGTTTTGACATTAATATCATCTTTTGAGTTTGTGTCTTGATTGTCCCTGTCACATAGTAGCTTTTTATGGTCATTTCCCCAGCCTATTTCTTAACTTTTTGTTCAGTCATTTTCAGTCATATTTGACTCTTCATGACCCCAGTTGAGGTTTTCTTGACAAAGATACTGGAGTGGTTTGCCATTTCCTTCTCCAACTCATTTTACACATGAGGAAACTGAGGCAAACAGGATTAAGTGACTTGCCCAGAGTTACACAGCTAGTAAGTGTCTGGGGTCAGATTTAAACTGAGGAAGATGGGTCTTCCTAACTCTAGGCCTGGCACTCTATCCACTGCACCACCTGCTTTCCCTTTAGCTTTATGTTAAAGTTGGGCTCTGATCCTGGGGTAGAGGAGACACTGTCCTAAGCTTCAGGTTTTTCATGCTGACCTAGTTCTGGAGGCCTGTAAGTTTTTGGTACTTCCAAGGTAGTCTGATCTAAGGAGAGATGTGGTCACAGCTCTTTTGATCTGTGCTCTGGTCTTTACCCAAAAAAGGACCTTGCTCTCCTGCAGCCGCAAGTACCAGTGCCCCTTTCTGCCTTGGAACTAAGATGAGGGCCTTTCCTCCTTTGCGAGTGACAACAAGCACTCTTCTTCACCCTGGAACTGTCACCAGTGCTCCTGTTCCCCTGCAGCCACAAGAACTAGTATTCCTTGTCACCCTGGAATTGAGACCTAGAACTAAATACAGGCAATGCAACAAGGTCTTGCATCCAGTGCCAGCAAAGGGTCCCCCATAATCTCTTTTCGATCAGTTGTCTGATCCCCTTACCATCTCTAGGCTGAGAACTCCCTAAGCTGCTGCTGCTGCTGTAACAGATTCCTACAAAGCCTGTTGCTGGTGTTACTGCTGTGTGCACTGTGCTTTGAGCTAATTCCTTCCCTGACGTCACAGGCCTCTCCTGCCAACTTCCTAAGCTGTCCAGGGCTGGAAAAATATCTTAACCCAACATTTTCTTGGCTCTGCAGCTCCAGAATTTGATTTGAGGCATTATTTTAAAGTTGTTTGGAGGGGAATACTGGGAAAGTTCAGTTGAGTTGCTGCCTGTACTCAGCCTTCATCTACCACTATGCTTTCGTTGATCCACATTTGCAACCTTGGAGTCTTACGTGATTTCACACCGTATCCAGTCATATTCCCACATATTCAATCATTTCCTATGTTTTATTGATACTATTTCCCCAAAATCTCTTGCATCTATTTTCTTCTCTTCACTCATACCTCTACCCTCGTTCAAGTCCTCATTAGTTCTCACCTGGACTATTGCAGTAACCTCCTAATTGATCTCCTTTGCCTTCTCCATGCCTATCTACCTGCCAAACACAGACCTAACTGTGATAGCTCCTTACCTACACAAAATCTTCTGTGGCTTCATTTTTTCTGTAAGATAAAATGTAATATATTAAGTCTAACATTTAAAGCCCATCCTTCTATATTTCTGGTATTATTTCATATTACTCCCCTTCATATACTCTGTTCTAATCAAACTGGCCTGCTAGCTGTTCTCCACATACAACATTCCATCTTCTACCTCTGTGCCTTTGCGCAAGTTATTCCTCAGGTCTGGAATGTGCCCTCTCCTCACTTCTACCTTGTAGCATGCCAATTTGTCTTTAAAGCACAGCTTAGGTGCCACCTCCTACTTAGGGCTTTTCTTGAGTTATTAGGGCTCTCTTCCTCTTGAAATTATTCTTTATTTATTTGTGTACCTGTTGTATCTCCCTATTGGATTGTAAATTCTATATCAGGCTATTGTCTGATTATTTAACAGTCACTGATTTTTATCTTTGTATCTGCAGTAATAGTAGGCATTTGCACATAGTAGGCACTTAATAAATATTTGAATTGAATTGAATAATGGGAAGGGTTTTAAGAAGTAGAGATGGAAGAGGGAATGTATTCCAGGCATGTGAATAACATATCCAAGGTCATAGAAATGGGAAATAGAATGTATACAGGGAACAATTAGCAGGCAGCCATTTTGATTTCCTTCATGCCTGAAATTAACTCTCTCCTCACCTCTGCTTCATAGATCCGCTTTCTTCAAGTCTTAGTTTAAGTACAGCCTTCTAGATAAGGCATTTCACAACCTTCCTTCCCAATTTCCAGTGCCCTTCTCCCTAATTTGTATTGATTTTTAATTTATTGTGTGTATATATAAAATATATATATTCTGGGTATACTTGTGTAGGCACCTATTGTCTCCTTGATAGAATAAGCTCTTTGAGATCAGGGATTATTTTTGTTCTTACTGTTGTTTTTGTATCCTAGCACAGTTCTTGGTACGTGGTAGGTATTTAATGTAATAAATGATTGCTGATTGATTAGTTAATGATTTCTGTGAATAACTGGAAAATAAGTATGGGAAGGGAAATAGTATGAGATGGGCTGGAAAGACCATTGGGAACCAGAGTGTGAGAGATTTTGATGCCATTCTCATTCAGTTTACACCTTACTTGCTAGGCATTAGAGAGCCATTAAAGATTTTTGAGTTAGAGAGTAACAATGATCAAAAAAGTGTATTTGAAATATCGATCTGGCGGTGTGTATAGGGTAGAGTTTGTATTAGAGACCAGGTATCCTGACTAGAAGCCCAGGATATGTCAGAGGAATGGTGCCCATAAGGCCATTTACCATATAAGGTAAAGAATTTTTCCCATAAAGGATTTTGTCGTTTGATATTTCACGGGTGCCTTTTCAGTTAGCCCACTCCAATTGATAACCAGTTTCAGACTTTGCTCCCTCCTGGTTTTCATCCTTCACACTAACAAATTAATCTTCCATAAGCACAACTTTCCTTATATTACTTCCTTGCCTCCATATCTCCAGTCACTTGCTACTCTTTATGGGACAAAGTCTGTACACCTTAACCTGGCATTCAAGGCTCATTAGCTTTCTGCCTTCTCCAATACAGATCCTACCTACTGAATTTGCTTTGTGCTTTCCTGTCTCCTTTGCACATACAATTCTCTCCTCTTGGAAATTATTCATTCATTTATTTATTGTGCAGTTCACTGTACCAGGCCTTGGGTTCAGAGGGAACTGACATGGCTGTATGCCATTACCCAATTCAGACTGTCCCTCCTTCTCGAAAACCTTTCATAATCATCCTCCCCTCCCCCATGTCTCCCTGCTACTTACAGCCCTTATTGTCTGTACCACTTATTTCCTTATTGTGAGTTGGATTTTTATGGTATATATGTCTTTTCTTTTGGACTAGACTATTAATTCTTGAAGGGCAGGGATTACATTTCCTTGTATGATAACCCAGAGTGCTTATTGACAGGTGCTTTTACAGATGGTGGGTGCTCAGTAGATGCTGTTGATTGAGAACAAATATTACTGCTCCTTTGCCTAAGTGGTTTGAAATTGCTTAGACATTTATTATATCTCATTATATCTTATTATATCTTCACTCTCCCAAAATAAACCAACCAAAAAATCATCAATGTCAATGAAACTAGACTTCTCAACAGCTCAGTCCTGTATTCTAGGGCTCATTGATTGAATGATTGATTGATTTTAAAGGTCAGCCACTTCAGTCCTCATTAGATCAACTCAAAGAACTCTTTCTAGAAGGAGAGAGACCTTTACTGAAAATTTAGTGCTTCATATCCTCTCTGGTTTAAGTCCCAGGAAGCTTCACACCTAATCTATGGCTTTATTAATACACAAATAGAGGAACAGCCCCAGAGGAGACATGTATCCGGTCTGAAAGGACTCTATAGGCAATAAATAGACCCGTGATTGTACCCAAGAGGTGAATAGTTCATTGATTCTTTTACTAGTCATAGGATCTGCCATACCTTCCAAGAAGCTTTTATAATTCTAGTATGTTAAAGCTAGAAGGGGCTTTAGAGATTATTGAGTTCAGTGGTTCTTAATCCAGGGACCATGATTGCTCCCCTCAAGGAGTCCAGGAGCTTGGATAGAAAAAAAAGAATGCATCATTATTTTGACAGACCTTTGGTTTCCTTTGCATTCCTATGTTTTTTATTTGGTGATTTAAAAAATATTATTCTGAGAAGGGCTTCATAGGCTTCACTTCAGTGCTAGAGGCATTCATGGCACAGAAAATGTTAAGAACCCCTGATCTGGTCCTGCCTCCACATTTTACAGAAGAGAAAACTTAGGCCCTTTGAGGGGGAAACAACTTGCCTAACTAAGGTCACACAGCTAGTTAGTAGCAGAGCTAGGATTAGTGCTCAGTAAACATTTATTAAGTGGCTACCGCATGTCAGGCTTTGTGCTAAGCTCTGGGAATACAAAGAAGCCAAAAGACAGTCCCTGCTCTTAGAGAGCTCACGGTATGGTAGGGGAGACAACATGCACACCTGTCTACAGACAAGTTATGGACAGGATAAATTGGAGAGAATCAACAGAGGGAAAGCACTACCATTAAAAGGGACCAGGAAAGGCTTCATGTAGAAAGTGGAATTTTAACTGAGACTTAAAGGAAGCTAGAGAAGCCAGAAGGCATGGGGAATGGCCACTGAAAATACCCAGTCAGGTCTTGTGTGGGAAACAAGGAGACCGGTGTCACTGTATCCTAGAGTATGAGGTGGGGGATGGGGGGTGGGGAGAGGGAAAAGAGAAGTACATTGTAAGATGTAACAAGACTAGAAATGTAGGGAGGAGCCGGGATATGAAGGTCTTTGAATAGGAAACAAAGGATTTTATGTGTGATCGTGGAGGTGATAGTGAGCCACTTCTATACCATTTCCTCCACAAAACCTTCCTTGATCACCTCAGTTCAGTGACTCATAGCACTTATCATACCTAAGGGGTTCAGATCCTTCCTTAGATACTTAGTAATTGTGTGACTGCACAAATCACTTAGTGTAAACCACTTGCAGACCTTAAAGCCCTGTATTATCATTATTTTTGGTATTATTATGCCTGCCTCATAAGGTTGTTGAGGATCAAATGAGATACATAGAACTCTTTTTAAACTCCAAAGTCTTTAAATACTATGTAAATATTCACTATTATTCACTGTTAACCTGTGTTGTTTATCAAACCCTATTTAAGAGATATTTAAACCCATGTAATCTCGAATTGGTAGTTATGTGTATTTTCCCAAATAAGTGCCTTTAGGACAGTGATTGTCTCTTGTGTATTTCTCTGTATCCCCAATAGCAGTGGTGTCAAATTCAAATAGAAAGGGGAGGGGGAGCACTAAATCTTATGTAGAATCCCTGCAGACTGCATATTGACTAAGAAAACTACATGTTAGTATTACCTGTGTTTTATTGTATTTTTATTTATTTTATTAAATATTTCTGAATTACATTTTAATCTGGTTCTGACTGCACTCAGGAATATTGTGGGCTGCCCCAAAGATTGAGTATTTGATACCTCTGCCCTATAGCGTGTGATTTGGTAGGTTTATCATTATGTGAATTAGCTGGCAAGGGACTGTTACAACATTTGACCAATAGAGAATGCTTTAGGAGTGTTAAGTAATGATTGTGCAGAACTTCGTTTTCATAATCAAAACCCTTAAATTAAATTTAGGGAAAAATTCTTGATTTTTAGTGAAATCGGAGGGCAAAGAACAGGTATAAATAGATCTTCTTTTCCTGACCCATATTTGTGAGCTTGGCTCAGGAGGATGTAGTTATTGAAGTCCTTGTGGCCCATTTACCTACTATAGTCGTTTAATCATTATGTACTTATGCAAAGAGTCATAGTTTATCACCTTAAGGGGTTTTTTTTGGTGGTCTGACCTGGAAGGGAACCTGAGGTCTCTAATCCAAGCTTAAACAGGTTTTCACCCTCTGCTTAAAGACCTCTAATGAGAGGGGAACCCTCTTGAGGCAGTCCATTCTACTTTTAGACAGTTCTGCTTAGAAAGTTTTTCATTGGTCTGTCAGTAAGAATTTACTGATTGCCTCCTATGTCTCAGGCTCTCTCTTATAGCACGTCTTAGTGGATCAAAGCGAACGGGAAATTGATGAAGTAGAGCGTGTTTAGAGGATGGCAAAAGGTGAAATCATGCCATATGAAGATAAGTTGAAGGAACATGTTTCACCTAAAGAAAAGAAGTTGGCTGGGCAGTGGGGTGATGAGGGAAGGGACATGATTTTTGTCTTCAAATTTCTGAAAAGTTGTCATGGGGAAAGGGGAGCAGGCTTGTTCAGTATGACCTCAGAGGGCAGAACTAAAATAAGTGAATATAAATGTTTGGAAGGCACTGTTCAGCTTAATATAAGGAAGAATACCCTAACAATTCTAGCTGTCTCACCATGTAACTGGCTGTCTTATGGGGTTGTAAACTTCTCATCACTAGAAACTTTGGAGCAGAGGCTAAATGACCCCTCCTCTTACTTCCTGTAAGGAATGTTAGAGAAAGGATTTTTCTTACGTGGGGTAAGAGGTTGGAACATATCCCTGAGGTGACGTCAGGGTTATAATTCTAGGACCAATGTTAGGAGCATTGTCCTAACATTATACCATTCCTGATGAGTACTAATTTGCTGAGAGGATAACCAAGGCCATTGGTTTAGGATGAACACATGATCTTTTTTATTTTTTATTTTTTTTTATGTAAGGCAATTGGGGTTAAGTGACTTGTCCAGAGTCACACAACTAGTGAGTGTTATGTATCTGAGGCCGAATTTAAACTCAGGTCCTCCTGATTCCAGGGCAGGTGCTCTATCCACTTCGCCACCTAGCTGCTCCAAACACA
Organism: Vombatus ursinus; assembly: GCF_900497805.2. Taxonomy (NCBI): domain Eukaryota; kingdom Metazoa; phylum Chordata; class Mammalia; order Diprotodontia; family Vombatidae; genus Vombatus; species Vombatus ursinus. The sequence goes on from NW_020954553.1 coordinate 6,738,433, forward strand.
TGATCTTGATAATAAGTTTAACCCCCTTAAAATGATTCCGTCTGATTGGCACTGGAAAAATTAGATCTCTTTGATCATTAAATGTGTTTCATGTTGACTTTGGAAATAGATTATCACAGGATACCCAATTTCAAAACTCCAGGGAAAATAACATTCTCTTGTTTTTGTGGATATGTCTGTTGTCAGTATTCTCTCTCTCTGTCCTAGTGCCTGTACTGAATAGAAGTGTACACTCCTCTTCATTGTGGACACTGAACAGAAGTTGATTACCTGTTCTACAGTATTGAGGACTGCCCTGCTTGCACAACTCAGGAACTCTCTCATGTCTTTTGCTTTGTGCAGTAACATTTCTTTCATATGTGTTCTGTCTTTTTCTCTTGCCTACCTTCTCCCCTTTTCTATCCCTCAGCTCTTGCCAAGGAAAATGGGGGCTTCCTGAAGTCAGGGACTGGGGCTGTGTCTCTTTCTTTGATTTTCCCCTGTGGCTCCTATGGGTCTATAGCCATGACGTTGTCTCATATGGGGATATATAAAGTTCCATCTCCAAGAGAAAAACGTATCTACAGTAGAGCTATGGTATGAAGGAAGATGGGGCCCAGGGTTTCCAATTCCTCATATTGCTTCTTAGTTTATTGTTTTCTATTTCTAAATCTTAGTTCATTCAATCACATTTATTGATCACCTGCTATATGCAAAGTTTTATATTACTATACTAGAATGACTGGGTTCTTCTTTGGTAATGAATCAGAAATGTGGTCTTGGATTTGATGATCTTTCCTTAGCTTTTTCTTTGAAGTTCTAATATTTTATTACCATATTCCCCATGGACCCTTTCATGCTCCTTCCCTTCCCTTTAAATAATCAATGATTACTTATTTTAAGGATATAGCATTTCTGGTTTTGTACAATATAATTTGGATTTATCTCAGATCAATTTAGTTTTAACTGCTAAACAAAGTAATCTGTATGAAATGCTTGAAGAAACCTCTTCTTAACACATTTGCTTATTTCATGCTTTCTGAATGTAGCTAGCTGTCTCATATTCTAAAGTTAGTTGAGGAATTATAGGCATCCAGGTGTTAATGCTTAGAATAGTATCAAGTATGAGACTATATTGATGCATGGAAATATGTGTATAGACTTCATCCTGGTTTAGTTGTGACCCTGGGTTTTCAAACGCTCTACCAGTAGAGTACAAGCTCTAGTGGGTCTTACTAAACAGGAAGAGCTTCATGTGTGGTCTAGCATTTGATTGTGTGTATCTGTCATCTGAGAACTAGCCTAGCTAAGCCTGAAGCGGCTCCTTTCTAAGAGGTTAGCCAACATGTGATGAAACATTTCGGCTATGGTGCATATGAAGTAGGAAGAAATACATACTGATTAAAATGTGAGTATTTTAACCAAGGTCGGAGGAAATTTAGAGTGTCATAGAATTTAGTACTCTTTAGTGTCTTCTTTGATATAAAATGTTTTTTGAATATTTTTTCTCTATAATCAAACATAGTTTTTTTTTTTTAAAACACTTGTTGTTACACTTTGGTGTTTCTTCAGTTTTAGTCTTGTGTTACAGAATCAGAATTTCAGAGTTAGAAGAGAACTCGGCAGTAATCTAGTCCTGATAGCTGAAAAAGAATCTCTGTTCCAGCACATCAGACAAGCAGTCACCCTGCCTTTGCTTGAAGACCTCCAATGAGGGGAAACAGCCTCCTGAGACAACTCATTTTGCTGTTGGAAAGCTGTCATTTTAAAAGAAGTTTTCTTGACACTAAGCCTAAACTAGCCTGTTTGTAGCTCCTCCCAATTGCTTCTAGTTCTGCCTTCTGATTATTTGTTTTTGACAGAGAGTTAGGGTTATATAATGGAAGGAGCACTGAACTAAAAATCTAGACACCTAGGCTCTTGTCTTAACCCAATGACTGGTTGTGAGACCTTGAGTAATTCTCTTCCCTTCTTTGGTCCTCAGTTTTTTCATCTGTGAGAGAAGGGGGGCTTGACTCGATGATTTTTCTCCAGTTCCTTCGAGACTAAAATTCTAACAGTGTTACGGTTAAGAATCTGGCTACTCCCAAGGAGAACACAGAGATCAGTGTGTAGCATGCTTGTTGGGTTTTTTTTTCATGTTGTCACAAATTTAAAATTGTTGAGAGTTCAGCCAATACTTATTACTCATCCACTCTCTAACTAGTACTTTAGAAAAGATGTGTGTGTTCACAGTCCTTGCTTTCAAAGGGGCTTCCTGTCTTGAAGGAGAAAGGCTTCAAGTTTCTTAGTGGGGCAGGAGATAAATTGGTCCCTAGTTGCTTGTCATTATCTGGACATTTGTAGATAACTTTGAAGGAGGGTTCACATTTCTAATTTTTTTTTCTTTCATTCTAGGTTTCTTCATCTTGCTAAGAAGGAACAATCTCCTGTTTAGTATAGCTGGTGGTATCATGCAAAAAGCCAGCCCTCACAAAGGTCAGTGGGCACATGTGGGACCAACAGAAGCAAGAGAATTCCCTGTGTTGGTTTGTGTCTGAATGTATGAATCATGAAAGCCACAGATTAGGCTGAATGATGGAACCTCACACCCCTGGAACTTGGCTGGCCATGTCCTCAGCAAGTCTGCAGATGCAAATGTCCACCCTCTGAGAATCACAGCCTAACAGTCAACATCTAAGCCAGGGACAGGCGTGACAACACCAGATGTATACACTGTATAAATACTGGCAAAGGGAGACAACGTATGTGCAAGTGTGGTGGAAGAAGTTAAAAGTATTGTACAAATGCAAACTATTAAATTAGTTGGTTGACATTGAGTACCTACTGTGGGATAAAGGCTGATAATAGCATGGAAAAAGGCACTAGAGAAAGAGAACACATGGCCCCTACCTTGAAGAATCTATCACATTCCATCGTACAAGTGTCATTACTTTAGCTCTAAGTGTGGATTACTTTTAAAGTACCTGTGGGAGGGATAAGATTTTAAGCTAGGAATCCTCCCATCTGTGGAGATGACTGTGAATGAACATAATGAAGATTTGTACATAAAAGAGAGCAGAAGAAGAGAATTAGGAGACCGGAGAAAGTCAGGATTCCTAGAGGGGGTAAGGTTGAAACAGGATAAGGACACAGCTTGGGAAGCATTGGGCCACGGTAAAATGAGCACTTGGGGTTAGGAGACCTGAGGTAAAATGGATTGTTGTTTGGACGTTTAACTCCTTGTGTGACTATGGGCAAGGCATTTAACTTCATGGAGCCTCAAAAATCCTTATATGAAAAATGGGTGTAATAATGCCTGCGTTGACTGACTCACATTGTTTTAAACATTAAATAAAATGATGATGAAATGTCGCAATTGAACTTGGAGTCAGGAAGACCCAAGTTCAGATCCTAACTTACACACTTACTAGTTGTGTGACCCTAGGCAAGTCACTTAATTTCTCTCTGCCTCAGCTTCCTCATCTGTAAAATGGGGATCATAATAGCACTTACCTCCCAGAGGTGTTGTGAGGATAAAATGAGCTAATATTTGAAGCACATCGCAAACCTTAAAGAGTTATATAAATGCTAGTTATTATTATCATTATCATTTTTGCAATTTTGTGGTAGATAGAGAATTAGATTTAGAGTCAGAGGACCTGAGTTCATATCTCAGTTCTGCTTCTTACTACTAATACAAATGACCTTGGACCAGTTGTTTAACTACTCTCGGCTCTCAGTTATTGCATAATTAAAATGAGGGGCTTAGAATAATAGCAAGGCAGTGTAACAGACAGGTTATTGGGCCTGGAGTTAGTGAGGACTGAGTTCAAATGTGGCCTAACATTAGCTGAGTCATCCTGGGCAAGTCACTTAATCTCTGCCTTCTTCAAATTCCTCTTCTATAAAATGAGGATATTAATAGTACCTACCTCCTGGGATTGTTGTGAGGGTCAAACGAGATAATATGTGTGAAACATTTTGCAAACTTTAAAGCCCTATATAAATGCTGGCTGTTATTTATGATGAAAAAGAAGTTGTTGTGATTTGGTATAGGGAAGACGAGTGAGGCTGTAAGGGAATGTATGAGAGAAAAGAGCCAGGAGTAAGAACATTTTCTCAGGAGAGCAGAAGACCAGATAGGACATGGAGAGACTCCAGGATGTCATTAGGACATCTGGGTCAGTTTACCTAAGGATAAATGTGAGCGGAGGTCCTGGGTCCTGAGACTTTCGGCAAGTTGATGTGAAGAGAGTGTGGAAATGGCAGGACAGGATTTGGTTTAATTTCATATGCTTTTATTAAGTGCCTACCATGTGCAGAGCATTATCCTAGGGGCTGTAGATAAGAAAAAAGTCCCTACCCTAGAGGAAGTTAGGTTCTCCTGTGTAATACAACAAGGTAACACAAAGTAATTTCAAGAGTGTACTAATCATTAGAGTCAGGAAAAAACCTCCTGCAACAGGCAGCACCTGAACCGAACTTTGAAGAAAAGTATGCATTGTACAGTGTGGAAATGAAGAGGGCCTATATTCCAGGCACAGAGGTGGACGATGGAGTTTTGGATATGGGGAACAGTGGCACACAAGTTTGACTGAAACAGCGTTCTTTGTATGAAGGGAGTGTGGTGTGACACAAGATTGAAAATGGAAGTAGGAGCCACATTGTGGTGCAGAGCTTTAAATGCCAGACTGAATGTTTTGTCTTTTATCTTCGAGGCAATAGGGAGCCATTGAAAATTTTTGAGCAGGAAGGTGTCATGGTCAGATCCTCGTTTAGTTTGATGGATCAGAGCAGCTAGAGACTGGAGACAGGGAGACCATTTAAGAGGCTATTGCAGTAGTTCAGGTGAGAACAGAGAAAGAGCTAAACCAGGGTAGAAACTGTGTGAGTGAAAAGAAGGGTATAGATGCAAGAGACGTTATGGAACTAGAATCAGCAAGGTGACTTGGACTGTGGCCAGATTCTAGAAAAACTATGTGAAAAGACAGGAAGATCAGGTCAATGCATAATGCAGAGAGATGTCTAGGGATTTGATCCACGATTTACCTATAAGAATAGAAAGAAAAGGGCATGAGAAAGAAATGTTATCTAGCCAGAAGCCATAGGCTACCTGTTAAGAGCAAAGGATAAGGCGGATTCATTGAATTAGTATATATCTGGAAGGGACCTGAGATAGCATCTTGTCTAGTCCCCTTCTTTTGCAGGTAAGGATTCTGTGATCCTGAGAAGTTAGGTGACTTTAGGTGACAAGATCATAGGATTTTGAGGTTGAACTGACTTGAGATAACACCTTATCTAAGTCCTCCTCATTTTGTAAACAGAGACTCAGGGAGGTTACGTGGTTTTCCATGATTCTTACAGCTAGGAAATGACAGAGCCAGGCCTTGAACCTGGGCCCTTTGACCCCAGATCTGGAAAGTAGGTAAAAATGATATAGCAGAGAAAACCTAGTATATAAAAATCCAGACTTAGAGAAGGCTCAACTTAGGGGTAGTCATTCCCTCCCAAAAAGGATCTTTAGAGGTTTTCTTGAAATGGTCATTCCCCACAGTGTATTTGTAAAGCATTTTAATTTATATAAATTCATCTTATCCTCAACTTTTCATGTGTTGTGTACACCTGTATTGTTCATTCTGCAAAGAAGTAAGATTTCAGTGAAAGGAGCTAGTGGGGAAAGAAATGCTTGCTTGCCAGGGGTCTGACAGAAAGCCCTTTCTATAGGCCCTCTCATTTGATCCTCCTAGTGGTCCCTCACTGGTAAAATAGGTGGGATACGTTTTATGTTAGCCCTTTTTTAAAAATCTCTCAGCTAGTAAGTGTCAAGGGTATGATGATCCAGCTCAGCCTGTATTTTTCCTGCTGCACTGCTCCCTGTGAGCTGAGCACTACTACTGCTGTGCCACTTCCACTGTCTGCCAGCATGCCTAGCATCAGCCAAGGGGGGCTATCTAATGTCTTCCCAGTTAAGCTCCACCAAAAATCCTGGGTTCCCTCTTGTTTCCCACAACAGCTAGTGTGGCCTGTTTGCTTTCAGAGAGGGCTTGTCTTGTAGACACTGTCTGCTCTCATGAAAACAAAGGGCAACAGACAGCCCCCAGTCTCTCAGCATCTTTGTTATCCGTTTGTTCCTGGGCGTCTTTCTTGTTAAAGGCAATATTGATGTTCTCCAATGCCATTCTATCTGTGTGCACGTCAAGCTGCGCAACTGCAGCAGAGGGAGTGGGGGCAGGGAACACAGCCAAGGAGAGGGGATCTGCTCCATCTTCTTTGTTCACATCTGCCACATCCATACAAGGTTTATTGCCTGCTGTGAGAGGGAGATCTCCTGGCTCAATTCTTTTCCTCCCCCTTCTTCTGGTGGATCATCTCAAAGGAGCATTATCCTCTCTTTGTCACTGCACATCCTTTAATGAAGTGAAAGGAAATGAGGGAAAGCTGGGCCTGGTAGATCTGCTAATAAAAAAAGGCAGACAGATCAGTCAGCCAGCCTCCTGACCCAGCCCACAACTCTTTCTGTTTTTGAGCCATTTGGTTAGTTCATCCTTTCTGGCCACAATGGCACAAGGGAGAGGAAGCACAGTCTAGTAGAAAGCATCCTCATGGGGGCCAAGAGACCTTCATTCTAGTTCTAGGCTACTACTAACTAGCTCTGGGCTACTCTGTTCACTGCTCTGGGCCTCTATTTCCTTATGTGTAAAATCGGTTTAGTATAGTTATGTCTCTTATGTATACCAGAACCAGTGTCTGTATTTTCATGAGGGACTATTTGTTAGTTAGTCATAGGATGCAGTGTAATATAATGTAACAAAGATTTATCAAATGTTTACTTTGTGTAAAATGCTTCTAGGTGCTGAGGCAGACACGAAATTGGCATATGACAAAATCTCTGCCCTCAAGGGTCATAGGATTTAGACCTGGAGAGGGGCCTTAGAGATCATCTAGTAGTTCATCCCTCTCATCTTAGAGATCAGAGAGGTTAAGTAACTTGCCCAAGGTCACACAGCTCTTAAAGTGTTGGAATTGAGTTAGTTGATGCAGTCTCTTCTAGCCCTAAATCTATGATCCTAAATGTAAAGTTGGAATATGAATCCAGGTTTTCTGACTCCTAAATCTTTATTCAAGTGCTAGATTGAGTGCCAGATGTGTAGGCAAGAAGAGCAGGATTCATAGCCTGCCTTTGACTCTTACTAGCTATATGAACATGGACAAGTTACTGAACCTTTTTCAGCCTGAGTTTCCTCATCTGTATAATGAGAGTAATAATACCTTTAGCATCCATCTCATAGTGTCATTATGTGGTTTAAATGAGATAATATGTGTAAAGAGTTTTGCAAATTGTAAAGCAATGTATGAATATAAGTTATTATTTCCACTATAACACATTGCCTACCCTCCTTTGGTATAATACTCTCAAAAGCACCTATACCTTAAACAACTTTGAATTAAACAGCCTTGACTTCCCTCTTTTCTTGTTCCTTCTTGTCCCTTTGCCTAAAATAAATGAATGAATGAATGAAAGCCCACATTCTTTCAATTAACTTATCTGAGCATAACAGCTGACAAAAAAAAATTAGCTGTGGTTGAAAGAGACCAGTCCTCAGTTTAACTTCCATCTGTCCGCTCTTGCATAGCTTTTTGAGTCCAGTGATTGGACTTTATTCTTTTATACTCTATTCCTCCCTCAGCAGTGTGCACAGGACCTCAGCCAAAGGTTACTGAGGTGAATGGTTGTTCAGGTTTATGTATAACAGTGCTTCCATTATCACCTTAGTCAAAATTACCCAATATATTCTTTGTAGGGTTTTGTAAGAGTTGAGTAGACCTTGAGGTTCTGTGAGCTTCCAGCAACCTTTGCTATCAAAAGTTGTCATCATTTTATGGTAAAGTCTATGGCGTAGTGTTAGGCAGATAATAGTGATGGTTCACATTTTTATAATGGCAATAGCCAAAAGCAATATAAAGCTTAGAGGTTTACAAAGTACTTTCCTCGCAATACTCCTCTAAAGTAGTACAAGTCTTATTTCACTCATTTTTATGTCTAGGGAACATTGAGGCTTCATCAAAGATAGGTGATAAGATCATAGAGCTATTGTCAGAGCAAGAAATGCCTTTGGTAGGAGCCTGAAATTCTTGGCTGATACCTTAAGCACCCTTGGGAGATTGCTGGTTTTTTTGGCCCAGTTTGATTCTTGTTTGTCTGGCTGGTAATTATATTTGTTTTGTATTTTTATGTGGTCAAATACACAACATATGAGCACTGTGTCTTTATTTCTTTTAGATGTACAGGCTCAGTTAACTTTATCCCCCTGAATCTCAGGTGCTACTCAAAGTTAAGAAACAGTCTGTGGCAGCAGCTACCTTCTTATAACATAATACCAGTTTAAGTAAAAATAAGTTACATATTTAAAAACTCCTCTACAATGTATCCAGCCTTTGAAATATTTATTAAAACTCTTTTCATGTAATATTCTCAGAGGTCTTGTTGTTTAGTCATTCAGTTGTGTCCAACTCTTCACAACCTCATTTGGGGGTTTTCTTTGCAAAGATACTGGAGTAGTTTGCCATTTTCTTCTCCATCAAGGCAAACGGAAGTTAAGTGACCTTCCAGTGAGTGTCTGCAGCTGGATTTGAACTCAGGTCTTCCTGACTTTAAGCCAGGCATTCTGTCCACTGAGCCACATAGCTAACCTCCATTATCTTGCTATGCTTGTCATTGAATGATAGTATTATGTGGTATCATTTATTTAAATTTCTTAGCACTTATAATGGTGAGTCAAGAAACTTGGGATCTACTCCCAAGTCTGTCACTAACTTGCTGCATGATCTAGGACAAATCTGGGCCTCAGTTTCTTCCTATATAAAATTAGGAGGTCAATTCCTGCCAGCTCTAAAGTTCTGTGATTCTTTATGTATTGTTCTCCCCCTTTTATAGATAGAGAAACTGAAACACAGGGAATCTTAAATGACTTACCCTGAGAGTCATGTAGCAAGTCAGGGGTGGATCACTGTTTTTCAGTACTATAGATCTGCCTAGTAATAAGTATTTCTTATCCCTCTTTTGCAGATGGGAATGCTGAGGCACTGTGAGTGAGTGAAGGACTTGCCTGGGGAAATGAATTAAAGAACTCCTTTCTGCGGTGCTGTTACCCTTGGACTGCACCTTGGCTTTGTTTCTATAAAGCCATGACATCATCTCCATCAGGAGTATGACTTTTCAAGGTAGGGTGGGGCAGCTTGAAGCTTTGCTCAGATACCTAAAAGGATTCTTAAAACAATTTAGCTGCTCTACAAACCATTACCATCTGTTCTTAGAACCTGTAGCCCTGTCTGAAAGGTAAGAACCTTCTTCTGCTTTATGTGATAACATTTTTAGCAATAGTAGTTGGATTTATTGGACACATTTTTTGCAACGTTGAGCTTTTAAATTTCCAGATCAAATTTAGGTTCTCTGGAAAGTAAGAGCCTAATAGAAATCTTTAAAGCTTAATAACTCTTTATGTTTAAACATAAACAGCTTTAGAGTTTGCTATTAATTACTTTTCTTATCGCTTGTGTTTGGTTTATGCACAAAAAGCATTTGGCCTGGCTTTCTGTCAAAACTTCTGTAGCATTTTAAGGTTTCCAAAGTGTTTCTTTACAACAACCATGTGTTACTCTAAATGCTATTTTCCTTGTTTTGTAGATAAGGAAACTGAGAACTAGGTTTGTTAAGTGACTTACCTGTAGTCATACAGCTAGTATGTGTCAGAGCCTCCATTTGAGCGCAAGGCTCCCTGACTCTTTAAGTATAGCACTCCTTCCACTTATGTCACATTATACTTCCTCTCAAAAAATTACAGCACTTAAATTCTTTTCTTATAACAACTCTATGAGGTAGATAGGTGCTAAGTCCTTATCTGCAGTTATAGAACTTGAAAGGGGTTTCCATAGAAGAATCACAAATTCGTAAAGCAATAGCCTTTTTATGCCTGGTACATTTTAACTCACACAAAGGGAAGCCCTAAAATGAAACCCTTGGGGGTGGGAGCAGGGGTAGTGAGAGAAGGCAAAAGAAAGAAAGGAGTGTCATTTATGGTCCATAAGAGAAGCTTTCCTTGAATTCAGCACACCCAGCTCTGCCAAACTGTCCCATCTCTTCTAGTTGGCAGGATGTGCTTGGGTTGCAGTTACCTTCAGAATATCAGGGCAGCTCACACAGACTGGCAAAGGTTCTAGGTTTTATAGGGAGGGGGAAAATTCTCACTCAGGTGAGGTCACTTTGGTTTTCCATCTCTTACAGCATACATAGGTTCAATGCTGGGTATTGGCTAATGGGGCAGTGCTGGCTGAAACAAATAGGGAGCATGGAAATTTCCAGAAAATAACAGGATGGGAGTGATAAACAAAAATGGAGGAAACCTGCTGCAAATGAGCCTTATATGTCTTAGAGAAGCCAAGAGATTTCAGATTTTGTGGACTATCACAGTAGTATAAGAAATATTACAGCTGTGATATTGGGACAATGTGGTTTCAAATCCTGGCTTTGCCACTTACTAGCTGTGTGACCTTGATTACTTTCTCTCTCTGGGTACTTTACTTTCTAGCTCATAATCCTGTGATTCTCATTTTATAGATGAGAATACACCTCTTTTATAGGGAAATGCAAAAAAACTTCAGAAGGATATGATGAAAGGGTTTACTGTGATAGAAATGGAATTTAAGTGGTTAATTGAGCAAGATTTAATAAGAAGCGGTTGACTTTGCAGATTTCTACCCATGTATTTGAAAAATGTAGGGAGGATTTAGGATTGAGGAAGGAGTAGAGAGAAATAGGCTGGTTCATTTTTTTTATTAATTTTTTTTTCCAAATTAAGATCTGCCTTCTTTCTCTTTCACTTCCCCCTTACCTCCCAACCTATTAAGAAAGAAAGAAATCAAAACCTCTGTTATAAATATATATAACCAAACAAAAATTCCCACATTGGCCATGTCCAAAAAAAAAGTCTTAGGACATGGGCCCGTTTCATCGTGAGTCCTCTAGGCATTGTGTTGATCAGTTACTAAGTCTTTCGGAGTTGATTGTTTTTACAATGTTCTTTCAGAGTTGATTGTGTTTATGACATTGTTGTTATTGTATAAATTGTTCTCCTAGTTCTGTTTGCTTCACTCTGCATCAGTTCATTTAAGTCTTCGAAGATTTCTCTGAAACCACCCCCTTCATCTTTTCTTACAGCATAACCATATTCTATCACATTCATATATTATAACTTGTACAACCATTCGCCATTTGATGGGCACTCCTCTCAGTTTCCAATTCTTTGCCACTGCAAACAGAGCTACTGTAAATATTTTTGTATACATGAGTCCTTTCTCTTTTTAATCTCTTTGGGTTATAGACCTAGTAATATAAAACATATACATAAATAAAATGAGATAATATTTATAAAGTACTTAGCACAATGCCTAACACATAGTAAGCACTATATAAATGCTAGCTATTTTTACAATTAGTAGTAATAGTAGTAGTAGTGATATTGCTGCATCAAAGGGTATTCACAGTTTAATAGCTTTGGGGGCACAATCAAATTCACTCTTCTATGCAAATACCACTTGCCCATATAACTGGATTTTTCAGTGCCAGCTTTTTCTTCTAGGTAAGAAAATGGGAAGAAGGAAATAGCTTACATTTACATAGTATTTTTAAAAAGAAAAAGAAAATATCACACATTTATATGTGCAGGCACAGTGCTTGGCACATAGTAAACACTTCATAAATTATTATTGATTGGTATTATATAGCATGTTAAGTTTTACAAAGTGCTTTTCTCACAACAACCTTGAGATAAGTAGTACATTTTATGTCCTTGTCCCTAAGTATTTATTATCCTCTATTATGCTCATAGAGCATTTATGAGGCTCACAGACGTAGAGGGACTTGTTCATTTTTACATAGCTAAAAAGTACCAGATCTGGAATTGGAGCCCTCAGAGGTTTCTTTCCACTATACTCTGCTGCAATTTAAACCTCTTTCAAGTACAGGTTGGACTAGATGACTCCTTGAGTCCCTTCCAACTCTAGGATCCTTAGATTCTAAGCATTCAGTGACTACCTGACTTGTTGTGACTGGGCTACTTACACAGGGCACTAGACCATCTCCCCATCCATAAAATGAGAAGTTTAGACTATCTGGTCTTTAAGTTCCCTTCCAGCTCAGTTTTCTATGAGCCTATCAAAATTGCTTAAGAAATGCATCACACAGAATACTTCCACGGAGCTTTTGGGAAGATCAAATGAGATCATGTGTTTAAGTTGTTTTTTACCTGTAAAGTACTAGACACAACCTGCTTTATAGAATTGTGAAGGAAATGCCGTGTCACCCTAAAATCCTGTATGAATGTAAATTATTATTATTATTATTATTATTGCTATCATAAATCTATGGTTATTATTAGATTTTATTCTTCTCAGCTTATTAATTGCTGGGTCTATTATGCTGTGCCATTGGATTGGCAATAGTGTGATGCAGTGAAAGAATTTGGGATTTATAGTCAAAAGACCAGGGTTTGATTCCCAGCTCTGTTCTTAACCCATGTGTGACCTTAACCAAGCCACTTAAACTCTCTTGGCCTCAGTTCCCTCATCCACGAATAAGGGATTTGTACCACATAACCTCCAAGGCCTCTTGCAAATCCAGATCCATGATTGTATGTTTATACTATTTTTTCCATTTTGGGGGGGTCTTCCTTTATTTCTTTTTTTGGGGAGGGGGCTTTGTTTTCATTTGAACTTGGCACACAAAATGAGCGCTACCGCTTTAGGACAAAAGGAGGAGCTTGTTCATGAAACTGCAGATCTCTTAAGTAAAATTTGCTTTTCTTTTTAGGTATATATAATAAGTTCAGCATATAACTTTGAAAGCTGGCCTACATATCAGTGATTTCTTCTGGGCTTCCCTCTCCTCTCTTCCTCTTCCTCTCTCCTTCTCCCTCTCTTCTTCTCCCTCTCCCTCTCTTTCTTTCCCTCTCCCTCTCTTCCTTTCCCTCCCCCTCTCTTCCTTTCCCTCCCTCCCTCTCTTCTCTCCTCTCCATCTGTGCTCTCTCTGTCCCCTTTTCTCTCTTTTGGGGGGGAGGCAGGGGAACCTACCTCTAACCCCCTTTCCCTCCTATCTATACCCCCCATTAGAAAAAAAAAGAAAAACTTGTATCAAATTTACATAGTAAAGCAAAAATAAATCCCCACATTGGCCACATCCAAAAATAAATGTCTTATTCTGCATCTTGAGTCTATCATCTCTCTGTGAGGAGGTGAGCAGTATGCTTCATCTTATATACATCAGAATCATGGTTGGTAATTGCATTGGTCAGAGTCCTTAAGTCTTTCAGCATGTTTTTTTAACGTTGTTATTGTATAAATTGTTCTCCTGGTTCTGCTCACTTTGCTGTTTTTCAAGATTAAAAAAAAAAATTAACAAGCATTTATTTTCTCTCCCTTCCCCCCCTTCCTCCCTTCCTGGGCACCATTGAAAAAGAAAAATAGCAAAGCATAACTCTTGTAACAAATAAGTAAAACAAATTTCCACATTGGCCATGTTTAAAAATTCATGCTTCATTCTGCATCTTGTATCAATCATCACCTTTCTGTCAGGAGGTGGGTAGCATGTTTCGTTGTTGATACCATGAGGGGATGGTTGGTCATTGCACTGATCAGAGTTCTTAAGTCTTTCAAAGTTATTTGTATTTACAATGTTGTTGTTATTGTATAAATTATTTTCCTGTTTCTGTTCACTTTACTTTGCATCAGTTCATACAACCTTCTGAGGTTTCTTTGAAACAATCCCTTTGATCATTTCTTATAGCACAGTAGTATTACATACCATAATTTCTTTAGCTTTCTCCAACCAATGGGTGGGTACCCCTTTAGTTTCTAATTCTTTGCCATCACAATAATAGCTATGATAAATACTTTTTGTACATAATGGGTCCTTTTCCTCTTTCTTTGTTCTCTTTTGGTATATAATAGACCTAATTGTGGTATTATTGGGGCAAAAGTTATTCACAATTTAGTGACCTTTTGTTTTTAGTTTCAACTTGCTTTCCAGAACAGCTGGACTAATTCACAGTTATTCCAGCAGTTCATTAAGGTAGCAGTTTTCCAGCAACAATAAGGCATTTTTCTTTTTTGTCATCTCTCCCAATCTGATAGTTGTAAGGTAGAACCTCAGAGTTGCTTTAATTTGTATTTCTTTAATTATTAGTGATTTGGGGCATATGGCCGTTGATAGCTTTGATTTCTTCCTTTGAAAACTACCCGTTTATATCCTTTGACCACTTATCAGTTGGAGTATTCTTAAAAATATGAATCAGTTCCTTATATATGTTAGAAATGAGACCTTTATCAGAGAAATTTAGTGCAAAGATTTTTCTCCCAATTAACTGTTTCCCTTCTAATTTTAGCTGCATTGTTTTGTTTGTGCAAAGGCTTTTTAATTTTATATAATCAAACTTGTCCATTTTCTCTTCTGTGATCATCTCTATCCCTTGTCTGGTTATGAACTCTTCCCCTCTCCACTGATCTGACAGGTAATTTTGTCTTTACTCCTCTGATATGTTTGTATCTAAGTAGTATGTCTTTTTGGTGCTTATCTTAGTATGTGCATTATCTTCTCATGTGGAGTCCTTGGTCCATTCTAAGTTAACCTGCTCTCTTCTTTATATGGTAAATAAATATGGTAAATAAGATGAGATATTTTTAAAGTTCTCCACTAGAGTGTTGTCACTGAACTTTTTTTAGGATTTCAGAGCCAGATTTCTGTCCACATGATTGTTCTTATTATGAGTGGTTTCAAAAAATTTTTGTAGATACTGGGTGTATATGACAGATATGAAATGTGAAATGTGGTCTTGTGTTTAACCTCCAGAGATTAAAAGTTCATCTCTAGCTCTAAAAATATCCTTTTCTTTTAATAAGCAAATATTTTTAAATGTCAAAAAATCAAAATCTGTTTTACTTTAGTGTGAGGTCTTTGTCACTACAAATATAAAATCATAGAATGTTAGAATTGGAAATGCACTTGGAGATCTCCTAATCCAGGGGTGGGGAATCTGTGGACTTAAGGCCACATGTGGCCTTCTGGGTCCTTGGGTGTGGTCTTTTGACTGAGTCCAAGTTTTACAGAACAAATCTTTTTATTAAGGGGATTTGTTCTGTGAAGTTTGGATTCATTCAAAGGGCTACACTTGAGGACCTAGAGGGCCACATGTGACCTCCAGGTCACAGGTTTCCCACCCCTGTCCTGATACAGTCCTAATCCAGAAAAGGAAATTTAAGAACAGAGATAAAAAGTGACTTACCCAAGATCACATGGGAAATTAGTGGCAGAACCAGGTCTAGGACCAGGTCTCCCATCTCCAAAGCTGGGGATCTTTACAACACAGAAGATTGATCACCATGTGTTGATTTTTACTTTTTTGGTTACAGCATCTCATGAGAGAATTGACTATATGGGGTGTAGGGATCAGCTGTACCAATAAATCAAAGAGCCTTTAAGTGTTGAAGTGGTAGGGAAAGGTTATTAATTCAGCTTCAGTTTTGTCACTGGACTCATCAGTGGGAGGGAGACAGCAAGTTAGCTGTCAACCTCTATCTTAAGGCAGCCTCAATCTCAAGAGATCCTGCATAGCAGTATTTTTTAAAAAAAAAAAAAGCCAAATAAAGGTGCAGATGGGGACTAGAAGGAACTTAAAAGGTCATTTAGTTCAGCCCCTTCCTTTTACAGAGGAGGAAACTCATTCGCCGAAAGGGAGAGGGATTTGTCTGAGGTTACACCTTGAGTCAATTGACAGACAGGATTTGAACTCAGATTTTCTAAGTATAAATCCAGTGTTTTTCCATTATGCCACTCCACTTTTGCACATTGCTTACAGTAAGATAGAGGTGTTATTTTGTTTCTTGATAGCATGTAAGGTCAAATCAGTAAGCGTTTATTAAGCATATACAGTGTGGCAGGTACTATGCCAAACACTAGGGATAGAATGCAAGGCAAAAACAGTCCCTGTCCTCAGGAGCTCACAGTCAGTTTGGATGGTGAGGTCTTTACCTCTATGATGGAATATGCTCTCGTGTTAATGAAATATATACCACTTTAAAGTTCAGAAGGATGAGCATTCCTTGGTTATTTCATGTATGCCTCTTTCCATGTAAGGGATGTGTTTATGAAAAGTTTTGTGTACATCAAATATTTTTATGTTGGAATAATTTATGCACTATTTAAAAGAATTTTTGGTGAATCCATCTCTAGACTCCTTTTGACTAAGTTGCTAGTGCCTTTTATCTTTTGTGTTGTCTGAATATTTAGATATTGGCATTGTTTAAAGTGAAGCATAGTTGTATGTTGAGATGGGTTGAATCTTAGCTCTACTACTTACTATCTCTGTGACCTTGGACAAGACCTTCCTCTCTCTGGCCTTTAGTTTCACATCTGTGAAATGAAGCAGTTGGACTAAATGATTTTTCATTCTCTTCCAATTCTAAATTCTATGTATTTTTGAGTTTCTTTTTCATTTGTATACTTTCTCTTTTCCCATAGCAATAGACTGGAAAGATGGTAGAAAGCACAAATATGGCCGCCCATCAGAGCCCACATCCCAGTTCCAAGGTAAGAAAACCTCCTTTGCTGCTTCCTAGCCTATGGAATATCTGTGAATATCTATATTCCTAGCCTATGGAATATCTATGAAGCATGGAGATGTTCAATTCAATTCAACAAACAATTATTAAGGGCTTACTTTGTGCAAGGCATTGTGCTGTTGTTGGGGATACACATACAGACTTGACAAAGACCCTACTCTCAAGGAAATATGATCTAATTTTGGGAAATGAAATGTACACACATACTTGTGCTGTAAGGGAAAATGATATAAATGCAAAAGAGAGGTCTAGGAAAAATGCCAGCAGAAATTCACGGAGGGAATGACGACTTTCCCCATGGAGTTTCATGGACGGTTTCATGGAGGAGGTTATGAGTGATTTAGTCCTTGAAGAAAGGGAGGATCATCAATTTCCACATGAAGGAGAAATCTATTCCAAGTAGGAGGACAGCATGAGCAATGGCATGGAGACCAGGAAGGCAAGCTATGTAGGGAGTAGAACATACAGGAGTATAGTTTTCTTGGAGTATAGAGAACATGAAAGGGGGTAGGAACATGAGGTAAGGAAAATTAGAACCATATTGTGCACAGCCTTAAATGTCAGAATCAATTTATACTTTTTTCACTTGGTATTGGGGAGCCACTGAAGGTTTTGAATAAGAGTAGCATGGTCAGAGGACTAAATTGTGAAGATTACTCAAGCAGTGAATGAAAGATGAAATAGAGTTCATAGGTTCCTGGGCCCATAAATACAGAACTAGAAGAGATGTGGGGAAAATAGAAGTAAAGCGTTCAGTTAGGAGGCTGTTGGAGAGACTGTTCAAGAAGGGCTGAGGACTTGAACTGAGGTGGTTGGGGGAGGTGATGGTAACAGGCAGACGCGAGAGATATTGTAGAGGTTAATTGACAGAATTTGGCATCTGATTAGTTTTGGGGGTGATGGGGAAGGAAGATCACTCACTCTGATGTCTGGAGTAACTGGAGGGACGGTGACACCACATAGAAAAGTTAGAGGGAGTAGCCAGTTTGGGAGGTCATTCATTTGACATCACTTAGCGCAAGACTTGGTTGTGTCTAAGAGGACGAATGGCCTGCTATGGTTAGTTAACCATACCAGGAATGGGCCGTCTCTGCAGGGCTCTATATATTTTACTTAATGTGGTGGTTTGTTGATTTATGTTGCAACATCTCTTCCTTAACAGAAGCCGCTGATATTCTAGAACTAGGTAAGCTATTTCTCCTACGTTTTTACAAAACAGAGAAGGGGTAACATCATGTAAGTCACTTACACCAAGAATTCAGTGTACTTCATACTAACCTGAAGTGTCCTGTGTTCTTCTTTGCCTAATAGAAGCCCTTGTAGTTCATTTGTTCTATCAATTTGTCTTAAATGGGGGCAGAAAATCCAGTTAGGAGGTGGTTGCAGTTAGGAAATCCAGTTAGGAGCCCAGGCGAGCCATAAACAAAGCTAACAGGGAAAGAAGACATAATTACCTTAAGGAAAATAAGAATCTTGAACTGAACAAAACCATGAACCAAGATTCAGAATAAGTCATTTTTGAACTCTGTTGTTGATTAGGTCCCAGAATTCTGAGCCTACCTACCCAAAGTTTTTAAAAATGTACAGTGAAACAGGCAGAAAAACTGTCTATTTTCAGACGCTTGACTGAACCATCCAAATATCCTGTAATTGGAATTGAAGTGATTCTGTGTTTGGCTCAGGTTCCTATTTGGTAATAATAATCTTTCCCCATTCCAAACAAGATAGTATATGTAGAGACCTGAGTAAGTGACTGGAGTTTGAGGAATAAAGTTAATGGCTTTGATAATTGCAATGTCAACTTTCAGGCATAAGATTTTAAAATCACGGGCCTCACTACTTAGGGTCCCTTAAAATCCCTGTACACTTAACATAGCATAACAGTTAGGATACAAGTGTCCTGATTTCTATCAGTTTAGGTATTTCATATATTTCAAGTATTGCAACTTCATTTCCTCTTAAGAAGATTGGCATTTAGTATAGTCCACAATTGTTGCAGTCATCACCTTTGGGCCCAGTCTCTTCTGCCTTCAGAGTGCATGCTGCTTGCCCTAGTCAGGGTATAGGCAGCATCAGGGCCTAACCAATGTCAGAAAGTCCTGTAGGAGTGGCTAAGGTGAAAAACTGGATGTGAGCTGAAGAAGCTAATGAAAGAACTAAGCACTATCTTGAACTTTGTACAATCTAAATCTAAAACATGCTTTGCTCAGACCAAACACTTGACACGTACTAGCTGTGTGACCTTGGGCAAGTCACTTAACCCTGATTGCCTCACTAAAATAATAAAAAATAAATTAAAAAAAAACAAATAAAACATGCTTTGGATAATCTGTTAACATTCATCTGTTAACATTCTTCCTTTCCCCCTGTCTAAGAGTACCACAGTAATCTTAGGTACTTCCTTAACCCAACATGGCCATTTGCTTCTATAGACCTGAACAAGTCACCTAATGTCCTCAACTCTTCACTTCATTGGTGAACTAAAGAGGACACAGATTTTTTTCTGGCAGATCTGTAGGGGGAATTGTGTTAACTTAAATCCCTTTTGCCAATTCAGAGTGCCATTCAAGTCCTTTAAAAACCTCTACTTTTGTTAATTAGAACATTCCTTAGCACATGCCCAGTAATGACTTGGCGCATTCAGCCTGAGCTCACGGCCCTGATGGAATATAATGTAATTCATAATAAATTTGTTAAAAAAAAAATCCGTTTTTCTACTTTGGACTTACTATAAGAACTGTCAGAGATCTGAGTATTAATTCCTTTTTGCTACCCTAGGTGACTTGTGTTCAAGGATTATAGAATTATACAATTTTAGGGTCAAATTTCAGGGTGAATTGGAATTGGAATTGTGGTCGAAAGGCAACTAAGAGTCATCTCTCTTTTTTTAATTAATTAATTTATTTTTAGTTTTCAACATTCACTTCCACAAGATTTTGAGTTCCAAATTTTCTCCCTATCTCTCCCCTTCCCCCACCCCAAGATGGCCTGCATTCTGAATACCCCTTCACCCAATCTGCCCTCCTTTCTGTTACCACCCCCTTCTCTTATCCCCTTCCCCTTCTCTTTTCCTGTAGGGCAGGATAAATTTCTATACCCCATTTCCGGTATATCTTATTTCCCAGTTGGATGTAAAAACAATTTTTAACATTTGTTTTTAAAACTTGGGATTCCAAATTCTCTCCCTCCCTACCCACCCTTATTGAGAAGGCAAGCAACTTGATATTAAGAATCATCTCTTGGTCAAACTCTCATTCAATAAAGAATCCTTTCTGTCACAGGATTGTATCATCTGACCTCTACTTAAATGTCCTCAGTTACAGGGAGCTCACTAGACAGTTCATTCAACTGATAAGTTTTTTTCTATATCTTTATCCAAAATTTGCCCTTGTAAACTGATCTACTGGTTCTTATAGAGCTTCTGAAGTGAAACAGTATATCTGTCCCCTTTTCTACTTGGCCCCCTTTCAAATATTTAAAGATAGCTGTCATATGCTACTGCTCAGTAGTTGTGATCTTGAGCCTCAATTTCTTCATATGTAAAGTGAACTAATTGAGTTAGGTGATATCTAAGGCCCCTCTCAGCTTTAAAATTCTGTGACTTCATTTGCCTTATCTTCTGTTTTATAGCTTTTCTTTTAAATCCATTTTCTTCAGCTAATAGGAAATGGTTTCCAGGCCCCTCACCATCCTCGTTGTCCACCTTTGGATGTATTTTGATTTTTCAATGGACCTCTTAACATTTTGTGCTCAGAAGTGGACATTGTGTTTTATATCTGGGTCAGACCACTGCATAGTACAGTAGAATTATTACTTTCCTATTACATGTGCAACCCTGGGCAAGTCACTTAACCTCTGCCTCAGTTTCCTTACCTATTAAATGAGGATAATAATAGAACTTATCTCTGAAAGTTGTTGTGAAGATCAAATTAGATAATATTTGTAGGGGCAGCTAGGTGGCGCAGTGGATAGAACACTGGCCCTGAAGTCAGGAGGACCTGAGTTCAAATGCAGCCTCAGACCAAACACTTAACACTTACTAGCTGTGTGACCCTGGGCAAGTCACTTAACCCCAATTGCCTAAAAAAAAAAAAAAAAGAACTTGAGATAATATTTGTAAAGCACTTTGCAAACCTTCAAAGCACTATATAAATTTAAGCTATTATTATTATCATTTTACCCTAATTCAATTAAAGCAGCATATAATCTCAAAATCTTATTTTTTTTGTAATTGCATCACAGTGTTGATTCAGTGAGTTTATATTCAAATAGTCAATGAACATTTATTATGTGCCCACTGTGTGCCAGGTAAAGTACACAGAACCATACAGTACCATATGTGAATACAAAGAAAGCAAAAGACAGCCCTTGTTTTCAAGGAACTCACAGTCTTATGGGGAGACAACATGCAAATAACTACATACAGACAAGCTATATACAGGATATATTGGAGATAATCAACAGAAGGAAGGCACTAGCAGTAAAAGGAACCAGGAAAGGCTTTCTGTAGAAGTTGGAATTTTCACTGAGACTTAACTTAAAGAAGGCTAAGGAAGCCAGGAGGCATGGAGGACATGCCATTGAAAATACTCAGAGTCAGAAGATGGAAGATCTTGTGTGGAGAACGATAAGACCAGTGTCACTGAATTACAGATTACGTGATGGAGTGGAAGGTGGGGAAAGAGGAGGGTTACAATGTAAGATATAAGAAATATGGAAAGGCATAGGGGAGCTGAGATATGAAGGGCTTTAAAGGCAAAACAGAGGATTTTATATTTGATCGTGGAGATGATAGGGAGCCACTAGAGTTTATTGAGTAAAGGGATGACATAGTCAGACCTGAGTAGAGGATAAATTGAAACGAGGATAAATTTGTGTAAGGGAGATTAATCAGCAGGCTTGTAGAAGAGTCCAGGCAAGAGGTGATAAGGGCCTGTACTAGGGTGATGGCAGTGTCAGAGGAGAGAAGAGAGTGTAGATGACAGAAGTTGTGTAAAATCGATAAGCTTTGGCAACATATTGAATGAGGGGGAGGGGGAGAACAAGGAATCAAGAATAACACCTAGGTTGCTAGTGTGGGTGATCGGGAGGATGATGGTACCCTTAATTGTAATAGGGAAGTTCTTCCCATGTTTTTCTAAGTCAGCCAGCTCAACATTTACTACACCACAGCAATATTCCAACCCAGTCACATCTACCTGTGAAATTGTCTGTGAAAGTTTTTTCCCCCAGTTTTCTGCATTTCTTCTATTCTTGGCTGCATAGGTTTTATTTATACAAGAAAATTTTAACTTAAAATAATTGAAATTATCCATTTTTTACTTCAACAATGCTCTCACTTTATAATATAGTTTAAGGTCTGATACTGCTCATTCTCCTTCCTTTACATCTTTTCCCCTGGTTTCTTTGCGGTCTCTGATCTTTTGTTCTTCTATATGAACTTTGTTGTTATTTTTTCTAACTCAGTAAATAATTTTTTATTAATTTAATTGGGATGGCATTGAATAAGTAGATTAGTCAGGTAAAATTGTCAATTTTTAAATTATATTGGTTTTACCTACCCATGAACAATAAATATTACTTCAGTAATTTAGATCTGACTTTATTTGTGTAAAAAGTGTTTTATGTTTATGTTCATATATCCTGTGTCTATTTTGGCAGATATATACTCAGGTATTTTATACTGTCTAGTTATTTTAAATGGTCTAAAACAATATTAAATAATATTGCTGACATAGTGTAGTTTCCCTATTTTTCTCTTTTGATTAAATGTTTTAGCTTTAACTTTGTCTGACGTTGTGATTACTATTCCTGCTTTTTTTTTACATAATAAATTCTACCTTTATTTTGCCTTTGTGTGTATTTCTCATTTTTATAGTGTTTCCTGAAAGCAACGTACTGTTGAATTGAAAATTTTAATCTGCTATTAGTTTCCTTTTTATGTGTGAATTCATCCCATTCACATTCTAAGTTATAATTACTTGTGGATTTTCCCCCTTCCTATTTTTCCTCACTATCCTTCTCACTCTATTCATATCCCTCCTCACTCCTCTGCTTTACTTCTACCCACTACCTTGCCCTCCTATTCCTTTACCTACCCACCCCTCCAAGAGTCCCTCCTTTATTCTCTCCCCCTGCCCTGTCCCCTTGCCCTCTTATTTCTTTCTGTATTTAGAAGACTTTTATACCTTTCTAGATATATATGTCATTCCCTGTTTAACTCATTCCCACCCTCCCCCCTGCTAGCTTCTTCTGTATCAACTTTTCCTTTTATGCCTCATTTGTGTGGGATAATTACTCCTTTTTCTGTCCTTACACAGTTTTTTTTAAAGAATCACTTCATCAAATATGGCTCGGCCCAAGCCTTTTTTTTCAATCTACCCAAATAATGATGATAGTCTGAAGAGTACTGATTATATTTTTACATGTAAGAAGTAAACAATTTAACCTCATTGAGTCCCTTATAATTAATTGGTCTTTAATGTTTACCTTATATTTCTCCTGGATGTTATATGTTGAATTTTCCCTTAAGTTCTGCTGTTTTCGTCAGAAAGACCTGAAAGTCTTTCAATTCATTAAATGTCCTTTTTTTTTTTTTTCATTCAGGATTATAGTTAACTTTGCTGTTAAGTTACCCTTGGTCATAACCCTAGCTCTTTTGCTCTACAAAATATAGTGTTCCAAGATCTATGGTCCTTCAGTGTAGTAGCTGCTAGGTCTTGTGTAATCCTTATTGTCGCTCCAAGATACTTAAACTGGCTTTTTTTTCTTGTTGTTTCCAATATTTTCTCCTTAACCTGGGAGCTTGGAAACTTGGCTATACTATTCCTGTAAGTTTTCCTCCTATTTTTGCTTTGCCTTCTTGTTCTAGAATTTCAGAACAATTTTTCTTGATAATTTCTTGTAATATTGTATAACGATTCTTTTTTTTAATCATAATTTTCAGGTAATCCAACTATCCTTATATTACTTCTCAATCTGTAATCCAGATCATTTTTTCTGATGAGATGTTTCACATTCTCTTCTATGTTTTCCTCCTTTTGATTTTATTTCTTGGTGTCTTAGAATGTCATTAGCTTCCTTTTGCCAAATTCTAGTTTTCAAGGAATTATTTTCTTCCCTAAGTTTTTCATTCTCTGTTTCCAGTTGGTTGACTTTCTTTTCATAATTTTCTTGATTATCTTGATTACTCTTATTTTTTTTTCTAATTTTTCCTTGATCTTTCTTATTGATCTTTTTTCTCTTTTTCATTTTTGGTGAGACAGTCGGGATTAAGTGACTTGCCCAGGGTCACACAGCTAGTAAAGTGTGAAGTGTCTGAAACCAGATTTGAACTCATGTCCTCTTGACTCCAAGGCCAGAGCTCTATCCACTGTGCCACCTAGCTGCCCCTCTCTTATTTGATTTTAAAAGTCCTTTTTAAACTCCTCCAAGAACTCTTTGTGCTTGGGAGCACTTGACATTTCTCATTACTTTCCTTTGAATATGATCCCACATCTTCTCTATCCCCATAGTAGCTGTCTATAGTTGGATTCTTTCTCCTTTGCTTACTCATTTTTATTTTTTATTTTTGTTTTATTTTGTTTTTAGCAGCATTAGTGTAGTCAAGTTATAGTCTAGAGGTATAGGAAATGATGCCCCAAGTGTCAGGTCCTTCTTACTGTTATTTTCTGAGGTTTGTCCTGGGGCTGAACCTTGGGCTCTCCTCTGCATTCCAAAGCTACACTGTTCCACAAATGATCTTGTTCCCTGTGGTCCCTTGGGTAGCTGCAAACTGTAGCTGTCCTCTCTGCCCTGGAATTGAAACCAGGGACTCTGCTCTATTGCCAGTACCCATAGTCAGCAGCTACTACTGCTTCACTCACCAGGTGTATGCTAGCTCCTTCTCCCCTGCAGCCATAGCCTGGGACACATCTGGTCAGCACACCTGTGCTGAGCACTCTTTGACAGTGGAAGGTCCTTCAATCTCCTACTCAGTGGTGAGATCCCATACACTGTCTCTGAAATGACAGTTTCTAAGGCTGAGGCTGCCTCTCAACCCAGCTCCCCCCACAGCTTGTTGTTTGTTGATTCTGCAGTCAGCCTAGAGGTGTTTGCACTTCATTCAGGCTGAACCTCTGCCCCTGGAAGTCGGCTCTTTCCTGGGGTCTTCTCAAGTAGTCTTAGGAGAACAACTACTTAACCCTAACTTCTGTTTCTGCTACTCTACATTCCCTCTGAGGTGATGTTCTGTCTTTGGAGATTTGGAAAGCCAAAAGTTTTCTGACCTACTCCGCCATCTTCCCAGAGTCCCCTCTCTAGTGTTGCTTTTGAAAGAATGCCAATGATACATTCAAGTGCTGACATTTGCCCTCCAAATGTGTTTTTAACACTAAGAGTTTTACCTTCAGGTGGTTCACAAAAATAATTACCTAAATTCCTAACTATAGAACACAATCAGAAACTGTTCTCCCTGTAAACTATTATTGCCTCTAGGCTTAGCTGGATCCCCCCTGCATCAGGAGTAGTGGGAGAGTCTTTGTGTCCTGGAGCAACAGTGCTCCTTGGCAGTGCACGGGATATTTTGCAAGGCTTTTTATCCCATGACTAGTAATAATACATCCTATACTCTTGCCTTGCCGGTAGGGCCTTTTCCATATTGAGACCCAAAATTGCTGCACACTTAAATATATGTGTGCCAGAACTTGGATGTGGTCCTTACACTTGCTGTATATTCTTATGTCCCTCTTATGACACCGTTTACTATAGCTATGCTGAGGTATCTGTTTGGGATTTACTGTCCCTCTTTTTGTGTTCAGAATTCTCTATGGGTAGGGAAGTGATTTTTTAAAATGTGTATTTTGGCTTCTGACAGTAATAGTGTTGATTTGAAAGAGAACCCATGAAGTAAACTTACAAACAAACACAGCAGGTAACTCTTTAGACCTCTTCCTACACAATGGCTAGAGAAGCATTATATTATTAGTGCTAAGAGTACTGTATTTGGATCAGGGTTCAAATCTTGGTTTTGCTGCTTTCTAGTTATTCAACCTTGGGCAGGCAAGTCACTTAAGTTTTCTGGGCTTTAGTTTCCTCATCTGTAAAATGATGAGACTGGACTACCCCCACTCCATATACACCTTATATCATAGGATCTAAGTGCAACAATCACATGAGAAAATTATACAAAGTGGGTAGCAAGCAATTCATTTTGCCATGTGTTCCTTGGGAAGAGAGTAATACTCATTGCAATGGGCTCTGGCTGCTACTTTTGTAAATTTCTTGGACAAGAGATTTGCCTCTTTGACAAGAAAAGAAAAAGAATTGGTTATGTATTGGAAAGTTATTTTCTGTGTACATTAATGTGATAATAGAATACCTTCTTAATTTCAGGAACTTCTTAATATATAAAAGACACAAACAACTTTGCCCTGTAATGGCTCACAATCCCCCCCCCCACAAAAAAAAGTTTACAATCTTTCCTAATTGATGCAAAGAACTGACAGACATTAAAGCTTTCATCCCTCCAAATTCTCTATTTTATGTACCTTTTCATATAAGTTGTAATTTTCATATATGGACAATATTTTATATTTTCCTTTTTCAATTAACATTATTTCAGAATTTCATTTTTAGGTATCAGCATAGTCAAGAGACTTCCAAGTTTAATAATTTGGTAGTATCTGTTATATGATTGTTTGTTTAGCTATTCCTTCATTGTTGATTGTGGAGGCTTTTCCTATTATAGAATTACTATGAATATCTTCGTATTAGTTACTTCTTTCTTCCTTTGGAGTTATTTCAAAAGATACCAGAATTTAGAGTTGGAAGAGGCCTTAGAAATCCCCCTAGTCTCTTTGAGGCATATTTACAAAAATTACTGAGGCAAAGGATCAGAACAGTTGTATAACTCTTGTTCCATAGTAAATAAATTGTTTGATCTAAAGTGACTAGAAGTATCAAGTCATAGAATTTTGAACCTGGAGAGTCTCTGTCATCTTATTTTACTGAATAAGAAACTGAAGCCCCCAAAGGTCACAAAACAAGTTAGTAGAAGGGCTAGGATTAGAATCCAGGCCTCTGCTCAACAGCCTATGCTTTTTATGCCAAATCATGTTAAATAACAGATAAGTGGGTCCATTTTCCTTTTAATAGATTTTTAAATATTTGTTTTACTATTTTTCCTCAGAGCAGATGCTTTCAAAGTCAACCAATCAAACCTCCCATCTCTGATTTTTGATCACCTCTTTAGTGACTTCTGCTTTTGTTTAATTAATTTGTTCCAATTATCTTGTACCAATTTACTTTTCTCTCTTTTTTCTTGGTGCTTAGAATGTGGAGAAGCCATCAGGAATAGAACTCAAGAGGAGTGGGCAATATTTCAGAAATTTATTCAAGTACCAAGGAGGATATTTTATAACTTCTAGTGGATTTCATTAAATCAAATAAAGAAGATGTGGGATACTGATCTTTTTTAGGGCTTTAGAAACTTGTGGTCATCTGTAGCCTGTTTCTTTGAGCTGGTTTATAAAAAGGTAAATGGTCTTCATATTCCCCATCACCTCCCCATCCTCCTCCCCTCCCCTGCCCTAGAGCACCTTTTGGTACATGGACTGAAAGTATGAGGGGGCCCATAGTGTCTTCATAGCTTTTCCTATAAATGTTACTCTATCATTAGCCTTGAATAGTGTGTGAATGGACTTTGTATATCTCATCATCTTTTCCTAGCTAGAAAAATGCTTGTTAATCTATAGAATTTTCTTATAATTTCCTAGGTACATGTTAGGTTATAATATCTACATGAATTTCTGGTTTGGATCACTCAGACTATTCATACTAGGCATCAGTTCTTACTCTGTGGACAGCCAGTCTTAGCAGTGGCTTGGAAGATGTGCTCTCCCATGTGTTCTTTGGTCATACTTTCCTCCCTGTAGTCACCAGTGTACTAAATAAATAATCTGTCCACTCTTGTTCTGTCTTGACAGATCAAAAAAATCTCAGGGTTGAAAGAGGTATCAAGGGTCATAACAGTAATATTAACTCAAATTGATATGGTGCTTTTAAGATTCACAAAGTTTGTCTAGTCTAACTTTTATGTGTACCTTAACATGAATCTCCTCTGTAACATCCATGACAAATGTTCAGACATCCCCCAACTTGAAAATCTTTAGTCATGAAGAACTCACACGTGTACAAGTAGCCCATTTCACTTTCGAACCACGCTGCTTATTTAGAGGTTTTTCCTGATATCAAGCCTAAACCTGCTTCAGGACTTTACAAATGCTACCTGTTTATCATGTAATACACATATAGTTGTGGAGAGGACTGTTTATCACAACAGAACTATTGGCAAATCATTGAGAAAACATTGGAGAATATAGCTGAAAAACATTTTTTGCTAGTAAGACCACCGTCATGAAAGCTTCTCCAGTTTGCACTCTCCCCATAGCACTAGCAGGAAAACATCTATTCTCTTCATTTCTCGTAAGATGTCCCTTAGATGGCCTTAATTCTTACAGGCTGCTTTTTATTGTTCAGGACATGCAGAGGAAAGTCAGAGAGAAGGTAGGGTCATGAAGTTTATTTGAGTTTGGGGCTTTTCAGGATCCACATTTCCTTTGCATTAACACAGCTGAATGTGCCTGCTTTTTTTTCCCAGAGCAGTGATGACCACACTGAATAAAAATGGTTCATAACACAGAAAACTGAGTTAAAACCCTAAATGCAAATCATCACAATTTCTTTATAATTTGTTATAACCAATTTTTCACACTTCCTCTACAAATACACACACACACACACACACACACACACACACACACACACGTTAATTCATTATTGTGTGTATGTTAATGGATCTGTGCTTTCATTGGTATACGGAGCTCCTGATGAAGAACTCTTTCTACTTAGCCATCCCTGCATATCCAGTCTTAGAGAGTTGGGTGGATCACAGAGGTATTAGTGACTTTCTCAGGGTACCATAGCCAGTCTGTGTGAGAGGTGGAATTTGAATCCAGCTCTTGCCAACTCAGACCAGCTGTCTCTCCGTTCTGCCAGGCTGCCTTAGGGTTGTGGTTGAGACATTAGAAATTGGAAGAGAGGAAATGTAGTGTAGTGGGAAACTCACCAGGTGGCCAGAAAGCATGACATTTAGTTTTGCTTCTGGCACTAACTGTCTTTTGAGACTTTGGGCAAGTCCCTTATCCTTTCTTACCCTCAATTACCCCATCTATTAATTGAGGGGATTGGACTAGAAGATCCCTAATATAGCACACAGCTCTCCCATTCTGGGTTCTGTATGTAGACCCTCCTCATTCTGAGGTTCTGTTATTCTATGCCGCATGCACATTGTGGAGTGAGGCCAGGGTTGGATTAGCCAGCGGTCCTATGGGAAGGCAAAGAGAGTGATTAATTTCAGGACATAAAGGAAAGGCAGTTAGCATCAGAGCTGGGATCTGAAAAAAAAAAGGGGGGGGGCAGCTAGGTGGCACAGGAGACAGAGCACCAGCCCTGGAATCAGGAGGACCTGAGTTCAAATCCAGCCTCACATAACACGCAATAGCTGTGTGACCCTGGGCAAGTCACTTAACCTCAATTGCCTCACCCAAAAATACAAAACAAAACAAAAAAAATTACAGAATTATAGACTCAGATTAGAGATTGACTTTAGAGATTAGTGCATCTAACCTATATCTGAACAGTGTGAACCTATATCTCCAGTGTGACATTCCTGACAGGTGGTCACCCGACTCCCATTTAAAGATTTCCATTAATGGGAAACTTAGTGCATCAGAAAGCAGCCCCTGTCCATTGGGGTAATTAGTTTTTCTTTATATCAAACTGAATCCTTTTTCCCTATAACTTATATACCTGTGGTGCAGTGGAAAGAGTGCTAAACCTAGAGTCAAGAAACAGTGGATTGGAATCTTGACTGACATTTAAGAGCTATACAGTGATGAGCAGGTCACTTAGCAGCCCTAACTTCATTCCCTTGTCTAAAGACATGGGTATTGCCCTGCCTACATCACAGCACCATGTCAAGTGCTGCAGTTGGAGTCTGGAAGAACTGACTTCCAACCCCACATTTGCTGGCTCTGTGACCATACACAAGTCATTTAATCACCCTGAGCCTTAATTTGTGGCCTCATGAAGTTCATGGAATTGCAATTTTTAGGGACAGATACATTGTCGAGGCAAATCGAAGGTAAAACTCTTCACCTCTTCCCCCCAAAACCTGCTTTTGACTGTTCCATTCTATTAGTGGCAACATCAGCTTCTTAATTACCCAGAGTTGAAACTAGAGCCATCTGATTCCTACTTTTCCCAACCTACAGTGGCCAAATCCTACTGATTCTATGGCCATATAGCTTTCGTTTCTCTACTCTTTTCTATCTCCACTTCTACTGTTGTGTAGGCTTACTCTCACTTTGTTTAACTGATTAATAGGATTATAGATTTAGAGATAGAATGGAGCTTGTTGGTCATCTAGTCTAAACCTCTCGTTTCCTGGAGGGGAAACTGAGGCCCAAAATAGGTGAAATGACTTGTCCAAAGTTGCTTGGGTAGTTAGAGCAGAACTGGAAGCCAGACTGAGGCCCTTTCCATCAGTAGTCACCTAACTGCTCATTGTGCCTCCCTTGCGAGTCCCATCCACTGTTAGGTTTATCTTCTTCCTTTATAGGTCTAGTGCACGTAATGTATACATTATTTCTCTGTTCAGAAAGCCTTCAGTGGCTTCCAACTTAAATCCAGACTCTTGTCCTGTTATTCAAAATCCTCCTCAATCCTGTTCTAACTCTGCAAGTCTTTTATATACTCTAAAATCCATCCAAACAAAATCACTCCTCATTCCCAGAATGTATCTCACGCCGTCTTACCTTTGTCTGTGTGGACTCTCCCCCTCCCCTTTCCACTGATTCTTCCTCTTGAAATCCTACTTATCCTAAGATTCATTTCAAAAGTTCTTCTATGAAGCCTTCCTTGAGCCTCTTCTTCCCCCTAGTCAAATGATCTTTCCTTCCTGTGAATTCTTTGTCATTCTCTTATGCACTTGTCTTCCATTTTGTATTATAGTTTTGGTTTTTGTTTTTTGTTTTTGTTTTTGTTTTTTTTTTTTTTTGCTTTTTTTAACGGCCTACTTGTTATTCTTTACATGTAATGCTCCTTATCCCATCTCTGCTTTTTTGCATAAGCTGTTCTTTATGCCTGGGACACATTCTCTCTTTACTTTCACCTGTTTTAATATACTTGGTTTCCTTCAAGATTAAGGTCAGGTATCATCTTCTACAAGAAGATTTTTCTGACTGTTTCCCCTCCACCTCAGCTGCTAGTGCCCTCTCACAAAATTACCTTGTGTTTATATCATATATATATTCCACATATACTTATATGTATGTGTTGTTTTGTTTGTATTCCCAGCACATAGTAGGCACTTAAATACTTATTAATTGATTGCAGGGTGGTATTTAAATCATTATAGCTTGAACTCTCCTTTGTCCTCTGCTAGTTTGCCAACAAGAGGATAAATTAGATGCAGAAATTTAGGTGGTATGCCCATAATGAAGTAGAAGGGACACTGAACTCATCATTTTTACAAAAGAGGAAACTTTGACCTAGAGAGTGAAGGGTATTTGACCAAGCTCACACCTTTAGTAAAATGGCAGACTTGGAATCAAACATAGGTCTTCTGGTTGCTTGCTCTCCTACATCCTTTAACTAAGCCTATAGACATTGTATAACACTCAGTTCTCAGTTTTTCTTACATGATTTCCATTTGGAGAGATCACCATTGTGGTTTCAACATTTTGACGAGGCCTTCAATCTTTTGATTAGATTAATGGTGGACGTTTCAGACTTTTGGAGAGGAAGGGATGGGGATAAAACTCCCACTGGAGTAGTCCTGTGCAATAGAAACTTTTCCCATCATATCCCCATTTGGAAAAAAGATAAGCTTTTGCTTATTTAGCATTGATATAAAAAGGGCAGGCATGTATTGCTCGTCCAACTTTTCCCTGGCATTAATGCTACCATTGTTCACCCTTTCAATGAGATATCATGTTTTATAGGTATCTAGTGGTATTTTATTTTTGTTAGTGAATTACCTTACTTATTATAAAATGGAAGAGACTTTTGTTAAGTAGTAAGTAAGCTCTCTGTCACTAGAAGTATTCAGACAGAAATTGAATGGCTATCTGTTAGAGATACTGTAGAGGGGATGACCACCTGTTGGGGAATGTTAGAGAGAGAATTCTTGTAAGTCAGGTATGGATTGGACTAGATGATCCTTTCAGTTTCCTTTATGTCTGAGATTCCATTCTTGCTTTGATTAAGGGCATTGAATAAGATGACTTTTAAAGAATCTTCTGAACCTCAAATTTGTAATACCATGAAGTTTATGTCAGTACTTTGGGTTCATACATTTAAGTTTTTGTTAAAGTTCTTACTTTATCCAAAACCAAATTTCTTTTTTGTGGCTCAGTTTTTCTTGACTCTGTATCAATGCCAATTCATATAACTATTTCTCATTGCATTTGGTGAACATTCTTTGTATTTGAGATTTCACTGCCTCTGCTGAAGATAATATTTTGTTTACATGGGATAAAGAGAAATCATCCTTTTTATTTTTTATAGGAATTCTTATTTTTCAGAGTGCTATCACATATATTATTCATATGTGAACTCTTTGAGGGCAGGACACATGTCTCCTAACCTTTTGTGTCCCATTTCACCTAATAAAGTGCTAGAAATATGTAGTACCTCGTGTCACACTGGGCACATAGTAGGTGCTTGAAAAATTCTTGTTAAGAAAATGAATGTTAAAAAAAATGAACGTGATTTTATTTAGGTATTTTTGCTAATGATAGGGATCAAGTCTTGGATAATAAAAGTGTTACAAATTAATCTAGGCTTGGATCTGAGTCCCATTTCTGTTACTGCTTGGGCGGTTTCATGCAACTCACTTTATTTACCTGTTTGAGCCTCAGTTTCCGTATCTATAGAATATAAATAATAATGCTTGTGCTATCTGTGGAATTGGGAATTATTATTAGATTGTTTAAGAAAAATAAAAATGAGGGTATGATGCAGTTTTTCTAACCTACACAATGTCTGGGATGGTTTTGAGAAGGAAGCAGTATGTTTTCCTCTCAGATGGTAGTGGAAAACCCCAAGGAGTTGGAAGGTCTGAGATTTCTGGACCATCACTGTCATCACGTGGCAATTGATTGAAGCCATTGAGGTGTGGAGTAGCAAACTGTAACTGACTCTAATTATTGTGGCACCCCTGCTGCTTCCATAATTACTTGAAAACCAGAGTCTCTTGGGTGCTATTCATCAGCACACAAGCTAATACAAGCAATTACCCGAGTCTGAGCTAGCCAGCCCTCCAAAATCACGGTCTGGTCAGTTCACAGACACACTCTCCACCAAATCCCTCATTTGTAAGGCTTAGTCTCTTTGGGGGGAAAATCATATTTTTTTAATTGTTTCTGCCTGCCTTTCAGTGACAGCAGATAGTGATAAAATGTATTCAGTCCTTACCACAGGGCCCCCTCAGCTGGGAACTGCCTCTGTCTCAAATCCGATCAGCTCTTTAAATCCTTGTCTTGAGGACATATCCACCTCATTTACCCTGTGGGCTAACTGTCTAGTACAGATGATTAATTGGTGACCAGTTCATGAAATGGTTCAGGATTTACTGTGTGATTGCTGTCCAGATCCATTTGGCTTGGTTGAAAATAGTGGGAAAGGGACCAGTGTTAAAGGCAAAGCTATAAAGTCAATAGTGTGTAAAGTCTTGGCACCATCTTTGGAATGATTTAGATTGCATCATTCAGTGACTCATTTTTATTCCTAGCATCTAGTGCTTTTGCTTGACCCAAAGGGGGCCTATGTGCCAATCACCTACAAAAGATACTTCAAGAGATACTTGTGAGGATACCCCAAACCTACTTCTGCCTCCTCTGGAAATTTCCTCATTCATCTGGGAGTTACCTCTCAGTGGGTATTTGGAGATGGCTTGACCTTGGAAGTAAAGAACTTAGTGAATTCTCCTATTCCAGTGAGGAAGAAATTTGTTTTTGTCTGATTTTATCTCTAATTGTCCTTGGACTCCAGTGTCATCACTAACACTTCAGGTTACATCTAGGATTGATCTTAAACTTGGGGCCATGAACAACTTCATCAAGGTCAAAGACACCCAGACAAACTCCCCTGAGGCTCGCATTTTATACCTAATTCACTGTATAGTTTTCAGTCCTTGTCATTTTAGGCATCAGAGTTGTAGAGCTCCAAGTGCTATGGGATTCTGACAGGGAAAGGAAAAGTTCAGAGACTGAGGCCAAAGAGAGCATCATGTTTGTTGTACTTCCTCCAGACTTTCTAAGCTACCACTCCCCTTCCCTTGGGTCCTTCCATCCTGTGCCTTCATAAAACCTCTTTTGCTTCAGTCCAGACTTGCCATTGTGCCATCTTATTGACACAGTTCTCATCTAAGTTGGTAGTGGCATTGCCATTAGTGCAGGCGCTGTTGAATGCTTAGTGACCACAATCAATGCGTTTACAATAGTTGAGTCACTCAGAATGGATCGGTCTTATCTCTTCTCTTTTATCCAAACTATGCTGGCTGAGAACTTTGTCTAAACACTAGTGCATCTGGTCCTTACATTTGGGGACTAGTTGGAATACTCTGGTGATTCCCAGACTGCACCAATAAAGCCACTGCCTTAGAATGGTGCCCTTTGGCTGCCGAGGTCCATCCTGCTTTGGGTGCAGAAGTTTCATTTTCCAATTCTTTGGCTGGATATTGTCTAACCATGGTAATATGGTTCCTGTGACTGGAAATAAAAGCAGCCTCTGTGAAGAAGGTTGAATGTTAAGTCTAAATCACTTCCAGCTCTCTCTGGAAGCATTTGACTAGTGTGAGTATGCAGGAGCATACTAGATCCCCGATAAGAACTTGAGGATTATTTTTAAAAGAGTTAAATATGCTAGAAATTTCTGTTTCCTCTGCAGGTCATTTCACCTGGGACAAATACCTAAAAGAAACATGTTCCATCCCAGCGCCTGCCCATTGCTTCAAGCAGGTAATCGATTGCACAGTGTGATCATTGGGTAGGGGAAAGGGTTTTGCTTATGATACTTAGGTAAACAGAGGGTAGGACTTTGTCGCCTCAGAAGAAGACCAGAAGACAAACTGATCTTGGTAGGAAAATACGTTGAAAGGGGCAATGATTACCTGAGTCACAGCAGTAGACATTCCCCACAGTCACTCAGACATCAGTCCTGTCCCAAGGGATGGCCCCACTATCCTCTGTAGACTCCCAGAGATAGTTACCTTTGTCATTAGGCAGAGGCACTAATTCTATCTTTTCCCTTTAATTGGGATGAATGGGACCACATTCTACAATCTTAGACGTGGCTAGTAAAGGAAGAACATCAATTCCCCTTTATATATCATCCTCTTCACTCTCAGTCTTGAGTTAAAAAGTTGACACCAAAGGGTTGGCAGGCCATGGGGTCTCTTTGAAGAGGTCATCAGAACCATTGACACTTAACATCCCCCACAGTAACATCAGTGTTACATCAGTTATGCAGATGAGGCTGGCCATGTCCTGGGGAGGGGATAAGAGTTGATAGGACGGGTGATGGTGGAATGCTGCTCAGTGGAGGAGTAAAAGCCCTTTCCTCTATGTGGAACCTGTCTTTTCTCTCCCATTGCCATCACTGAGCTTTAACATAAGTTTATTTTATTGAGGCCAGAAATTTTTATTTAAAAGATCAAAGAACAGATCAATATTTAAGTTGATTTCAGATAGAAAAACCTAACAGCCTCTGAAAATTAATCTATAATTGGGCAGATAGCAGACTGAATCTCCAGAGGAGATTAGGAATAGTGTTGGAGATTAATGTGCTGGTTCCAGAAAGTATTATAAGAATGTGTGGGGTGGGTTGTGTGGGTATAACAGACAGATATATTTGGGTTTGCTAAGCCAGGTGAGAAACCATCAGTCCACCTTGACTCTTCTTTGTTTCCTGATAAAAGGCAATATTTGATGCTTTGGGAGACAGGAATACCTTCCCTCATCTCATCTACCATTATCCCTTTCCCAGGAAATTCCACCTGGATAATTATATAAAATAGAGTGGGAACTCAAGGCTACTTCTTCTCAGTGCTACATATGATCAACTCAAGTGTCAGACTAGGTGATTTCAGGGTCTCAGACTTTAAGCATTTCCTAAGGTGAATACTTTACAGTGTCAATCTGCATTATCCCCTTGATTTGTTCTCCTCAGTCTTACACTCCCCCAAGCAACGAGTTCAAGATCAGCATGAAGTTGGAAGCTCAGGATCCAAGGAACACCACCTCCACCTGCATTGCAACAGTGGTTGGGCTGACGGGTGCACGACTCCGACTACGCCTGGATGGCAGTGACAATAAGAATGACTTCTGGAGGCTAGTTGACTCGGCTGAAATCCAGCCCATTGGTAACTGTGAGAAGAATGGAGGGATGCTTCAGCCTCCCCTTGGTGAGTGACCAGGTCCCAGCCTCTTGTGGGCAGGTTATCTGGCTACTAGAAGTACTGAAGGTGCTAGGACAGCAAAGCGCAGTGTCTCCTGTTGTTGCATCTTTCCTTTGAGTATAATTGAAGGTCAAACAAACACACACTTCTTATTCTGGGGCTAATGTAACAGGAAGGGCCCTCGCTCCTTTGGAGCTGCCCCCTGTAAAAGGATATGATCTTCCTGGAGAGTCTTATTACTTGTATCTCCCTAGAAACCTATGGGGTGTACATGGGACTTAAGACTTTCTCTTTCTAAGGAGAACCCCGTCCTTTTCAGCCTGTAGGCAGGTGTGATGCAGCTTCTTGTTGATTTGTTTATATTTCTGAACTAGTGACTTTTTCTTCATTCTCTCCTACCTTGTATGTTGGTCTGCCTATTGAATTAGTGCATACTCGTTCTAGTAGAGGAAAAGTCTCTGACGAGGCTGTCAGTAAACCATCCACTGTCCTGAATGAAAGGCTTCCAGCACATAGTAGGCATTCAGTAAATTAATTTGAGCTCTTTTGTGACATTCCTATCATTTATCCCAGGAGACCTGAAAGCTCCCAGGGACCCTTCAGTAAGAAAGGGCTGGTGGCACAGGCTTGTGATCCCTTCTACTGGGGAGGCTGAGGCTTGTGTATTGCTTAAGCTCAGGAGTGAGCTAAAGCCAATTGGGTGTTTGCACTAAGTCTGACACAGATATGGTGAACCCACAAGAGCAAAGGGCCACCAGGCTCCCTGAGGAGGGGTGAAGAGGCCTGGACTGGAATTGGAGCAGTTCAAAGCTCCCAGGCTGATTAGTAATGGGATCAGGCCCATGGATGGCTGCTGTACTTCTAACTTGGATGAGATAGGGAGACCCAGTCTCCAAAAATAAAAAGTCCAATAGAAGTGGGAACACTGGGTAGTTGACCCTCTGTGATACGTGAGCAGGACCTAATTGCTTTTGATGTTTTGTCCTTTTATTTCCTAGCCCTGGTTTTGTGATACCCCAAGATATCTAATTATTGTTAGGATTGCTTGTGAAATTCTTTCACAAAATCTTGTAATAAAGTTAATCTCAACTTACTTTATTTTTAAAAAATATTTTACTGATATCTTATTTTTATGTCCTTTTAATTTCTGAATATATCCTTTCCATCTCTCCTTTCCAGTGAACATCTCTTCTAATAAAGAATAAAAAAAGAAGGAAGGAAATAAGCATCTATTAAGTGTCTACTTTGTGCCAGATGCTGTGCTTTACAAATAGTATCTTATTTGATTCTTAAAGTAACTCTGGGAGGTAGATACTATTGTTATTCTCATTTTACAGTGAGGAAAAGAGGCAGATAGAAGTTAAGTGACTTGCCTAGCATCACATAGCTAGTTAAGTGTCTAAGGTCAGATCTGAACTCAGGTCTCTCTCATTCCAGGCCCAAGGCTCTTTCCATAGTTCTAACTAGCTGCCTCTGAGAGAGAGGAAATTAATCAGTTTAGTAAAAACTGACCAGCATATGAACCCTAGCCTATAGTATGTACAATATTTTGTACCCATAGTCTCCCACTTATGCAAATAAGGGAGGGAGGTATGTTTTTTCAACACTTCTGAGAGTCTGTACTTGGTCATATTATTTATACATTTAGTTTCTTTTTTTTTGTTCTAATTACATAGTTTTAGTCATTGTATATTATTTTCCTGGTTCTGCTTACTTCATCTTGTATCTGTTTATATAAGACTGTGCTTCTCTGATTTCTTTATAGTCATCATTTTTTATTATACAGTAATATATTCCATTACATCTAGGTCTTGATTAATGTGAACAACAAATCCTATGAATTGATCCCATTATTTGGACTCAAACTACATACTTCCATTGAACTGAAACATATTTTACATGTAATTACAATGTCAAATAGTGCAAATTTGAATAATTAAATCAATTCACAGCATTTGTAATTTGCGCTAACTGGGACCTAGCTGTATATCTATGTACCACAGTTTATATTAATAATAACCCAGTTGAGCATCTATTTTGCCAAACTCTCTCCTTCTCTTCTCTCTCTCTCTCTGTCTGTCTCTCTCTCTGTCTCTGTCTCTGTCTCGAGCGTGCACACATAGGAGTGTTACAAAATCAAGCAGTAATAGTATGTCATACTTTCAAAGACATTTGATTGAGAATTGCTATAACAAGGGTGGTGGAAAACAGGAAAACATCCTAATTTTCAAGATTGATTTCAGAGAAGATAACTAGGCCCTTCCATGGAACATCTCTTGGGTTCCCTTGTGCAAATGCTATTCTAATACCTACCACTTGAGGTCACTAGGGATGGTAAAATGACAGCCCTAACCTACCATTTGACGGCACTAGGTCACTATCCATGATTGCAGAGTACCTGGAAGTTCTTTAAAGGTGGCAGGTTAAATGGTGGAAAGAAGTCAGGCGAAAAGCTTTTTCTCTCTAAGTTTCTGATAGGGCATGATAAGATTTGAGGAGAGCCCTGTGACTCTCACATGCAGATCTAGTATTGTTTAATCAGCCTTTTTTAAAATGGTCATCCTTTCACCAGAGATTCTTGTTTAATGGTCAGAGAGAGGTGATTGCTCTGACTTGACTCAGTTTCTCATGCCAATATATGGCTTCTACACTCTCTAAGAAACAAGAGCAAGGTAGGAGGTGGAATCTGCTAATTTGATCGAACACATCATGTAGTTTGCATCTGGTACCCTGTCTTCCTATTGCCTACTATTAGTTCTGAAGTTAGGTTAAAAAGTTCATGGTCTAGAGCGGTTCTTAACCTTTTTGTGTCATGGACCCCTTCAGGGTATCTAGGTGGCACAGCAAATAAAGTACTAGACTTGAAGTCAGGAAGACCTGTGTTCAAATTCTGTGTGAAATAAATATATAGAATTAAAAAGGCAATTGATTATATTGATACATGTTAGAATATTTTTTAAAAACAAGTTCATATACCAGAAGTTAAGAGCCTTTCACCTAGAACCTGGATGTCTAAACTCATCTATAATGCTGGAATATAAAGATTGTCATACCAGGTCAGGTACCTTGCCCCTGCAGTCCAGAACTGTCTTGCCAACAGTAGACCCAAGAGATGTTCCATGGAAGGGCCTAGTTGTCTTCTCTGAAATCAATCTTGAAAATTAGGATTATTTCCTCTTCTCTTAGTAATATTATGGGTCTTATTCATGAAGTTGTTTAACTTTTTCTGAATGCATTTATTCTCTGTTCTTCCTAACTCTGAGGGTAATAGGTTCTACAAATGTTATTATCCATTATGTCAAGTAGGATATCTTCTTATTTATCTTAAGTTTACCTTGTTCATGTTTCAAAGGAGGTTCTCTTATCTTAGTATGTTGGAATTTGAACCTCATTCATCTTCTATATGCCATTCTTGATTTTATAGAATCAGATCACATTCCCTCCTTTGAAGACTGAAGAATCCTCATCTTTTTCATAGCCTTTTCCCTCTCCTACTTCTCTGTGGTATACTTTCTAGGATGTTGCTTGTGGCTGGTGTTGGTGGCAACCTCTTTCTATTCTTAAATCTTCATCTATCTGATTCTTGAAAATAGACATAGATGAAAGTCTCCTCCCCTCATCCCACATACATATAGTTTTCAAAATTTATTTCAAGTAGATTGTATGTACCATATGAAGTCTCCTTTGATAGACAAAATTTAAGGAACAGCCATTTGACTTATCTCCAAATTATTGTAACGTTCATGAAGGTCCTGGTGGCAGAAGAATACTAGTTGTGCCCTTGTAATTCTGTTTCAGTGAATTAGGCTGTGTTCTAGTCATCACTGACTCCCACCGCAGCAACTCTTACTTCCAGGAATGTCCTTGGAAACATGGAAATATAGCAGGGATACAGTGCCACTTTGGGAGAGCTGTGAGGGCACTTGGTGTTTCCTTTATCTGAAAGCAATGGGACCACAAAAGCCTGGATCTTCCCATCAGGTTCTTATATATAGTACAGGCCTAAATTCCAAAAGGATTATTTATGGTCATGGA
Source organism: Vombatus ursinus (assembly GCF_900497805.2). NCBI lineage: Eukaryota > Metazoa > Chordata > Mammalia > Diprotodontia > Vombatidae > Vombatus > Vombatus ursinus. The sequence goes on from NW_020954553.1 coordinate 6,778,598, forward strand.
TAGGAGTGTCTATACAGTCACTGCTGTCATTGTTTAAAAAAAAAAAAAGAAATCATTTTGAGAAATTGGCTAAGCACAGAGAGCCATGGCTTGGACTCAGTAGGATCAGTGACAGAAAAGGAATATTGTCACCTTGGCCTTTTTCATAGATACTCTGCTGTAAAAGGGTGGCAAAAACAGAAAGAGGGCAGCTTTAAAGGTTGGGTTGATTATCTCCAATTTAGGGAAATTTGGCTGTAACAACAGAAAACCCTTATTTTAGGAACCCTTCTCTCACTTGAAAGAAAATGGCTTGAGATGACTTACTTTTGTTTCTGATCTTTTTGAAATCTGATCTCCTAAAATCTAGATTATGACATCTGAGTATGCCCGGTGTTTCCTTGCTTGGTTCTCATGGACTCCAAAACAGCACAGTCATTGTCACCCAAGTTTTCTGCCACTTCTGCTTTTATCAGCCAGTTTCTCCTTATTGTCAGGATGATGCCCAGGGTAGCAATTCTCCCATCACTTTCTACTGAGGAAATCCAGGTGTTCTTTGATTCTGAATTGCCTGACCAAACACTGATACCTCTTTTGAGTTAGAACTAAGCATATTTGAGACTTTGTGGGCCCAGGTGGCCACTCTTTAACAGTCATAGTCCCAATATGGGAGAGAGAAATGCAGAAAAAATCTAGACTCTTTTCTTCTCTCTAATCAAAGACAATCAATGAAGTCCAAGGATACTAGTCCCAAGAGTGAAAGAGACCCAGAGGGTTTGGGCTGGGTTGACTCCTAAGGCGAACCAAGATGAGTCAGTGAAAGAGTAAGAAAGGAACTATGAAAAAGCAGGCCTGGCTCCATGTACATTTGCATATTTGTTAGTGTTGACTAACATCAGAGGCTTCTAAAGTTTTCTTATATCTATAACTTTCTCATGTTTGTTATTTTTATCCCCATCTCTGTAATTACTAGCAGTAGAAAACCAGAAATGGGGGATATCTATTTACTTAGGGATGAGATGGGAGAAGGAAAAGTTGGGAGGCTATTTTCCATTCTGCAATAGATGTGAGATAAAGAAAACTCAGGTGAATGAGTCATGGACAAAGGAGCAGGAAGCCCTAGCCCCAAGCCCTGAGGGAGAGGAAAAAGTAGGTTATAGATACCAGGAAATCTCTCTGGAGATCAAGAAGCATGATTTGGGATTTAAGACAAGCAGAAAGGTGCTATACCTTTCCCTCCTTGATTTTTCTCCATCTCCACCCCCCACCTTGATTTAATTATATTTATTACTAACTTTAGTTCAAAGTGCCTGTTCTTAAAGCTGTTCCCTTCCTGAAGTTCTATTTGTACTTGTCTCTAGTCCTCAGCACCTTTGGTGCAATTAATCTACTGACGTTGATAAGGATAAGGAGAAGATCTGGGAAACTCTTAGAAAGTGCCAGGAATGAGGGAGGGAGCAGAGAGTTCTGTTTAGAAGAACTGCAATAAAAAGAAAATCACCTTACCACAATGATTCAATCAAATTCTGCCATTCTACGATCATGGGCAAATCATATAACCTCTCTGGGCCCCAGCTTCCTCACTGGTAAAAGGAGTGGACTGAACAAAGGTCCCCTTCAGATCTTTTATTATTATTTGATTCTGAGTTTCCTGAACAAACATGGAACACAAGAAAAAGTCCTTACAGAGACAGGCTTATGTCATTTGTACTAAGGTAAATCAAAGAGAAATTCATGTTGGGGTAGATACATTGGTTTTCGCAGACATTTGGAATCAGCCTAAATGTTTGGAATATTATTTTTTTCAGGGTGCTGTCTAGTTTGGCACTACTTGCTATCCCTATACAACCTCTCTTTGGGATTTTGTGGGGGGAAAGTTCCAAGATTTGGATGGGAATGATAAAATGGAGTAGCAACTGGGTGGATAGATTCATTAGCTTGAAAATAGAATGGCTTGGAAATATCATGAGACTTGTCATGACTAATAAGACTCACTTGAGAAGATATGATAACATCACACTCTGACATGCTTCTTATCCTTTTCCTATTCTGTTGCTTCAGGATTTCGACTGAATGCTTCCTCCTGGCCCATGTTCCTCTTGAAGACACTAAATGGAGCAGAGATGGCTCCTGTCCGGATTTTCCACAAGGTATGGTGACTTTCAGAGAACCTGGCCTTTGGCTATCGTTGAGTGGGTGCTTGCAGTGCCCTCAGACTCTCAAGATCTGATGCGTGTATCCTGTACAATATGCATACAGCCTCACGATACTTCCTGGACTAGTGGCAACTTTTTTCATAATGGTAGTACCAGACTTCTAATGGGAAGAACACTTTACTAGTTAGGATTTCTGAACTTAATTTAATTTAACAAATAAGTGCTTACTTACAATGTGAGAGCTTCCACAAAGCACTGTGGTACCCAAGGGAGACTGAGTTACTTACGAAGGAGAGATTCAAGCACAAAATATCCTGAGCAGCTTGAGGAAGGAGAGAGCCATCTCATCTGCAGGTTGAGAGAGTTAAAGTGAAGGGGTGGCCTTGAAGCCAGGAAAAGAGCAGGAGAATCTCTTCCAGGTGAGTGAGAGACAGGTAGATGGGGAGCAAGTAACGGGGAAGAGGAACAAAGGCAAGGGCACTAGAGAAGGTAACACCAGAACCAGGAAACAGAGGATAGTCCACTTTGACTGAAACATAGTGTACATGGAGGGCCGTAGTATCAAATAAAGCTGGACAAGTAGGTTAGAACCATATTGTTCTTCAGATGCCTGAGTCAAAGAAATGTGTTCTTTATTTGGAAGGCAGTAGTGAATCACTAAAGCTTTTTATTTAGAAGAGTGATCATGGTAGTATGTGGAGGAAGATGATGCAGGCACTCTGTGCTCACTTATACTTTAACGTTGAGGAAATCACTTTACTCCATTGGATTTTAGTTTCCTCATCTGCAAAATGATTATTAAATCCTGTGCCCTATCTACCTCACAATGCTGTTGGGACAACCAAATGAAATAGTAGCTCTGAAAACAATTTGGAAACTCTTAAGAGACATATATATGCAAGATGTTATTGCCATGTTGTATGTGGTTGTGGTTTGTCCTTTGTTCTTGAAGAGGAACATGACATCAGGAAGATGATCAATTGGATTAGTCAGTTGGATTACAGTGAGAGAGGGCTGTGCAAAGTCACTAGCCTCTCTTTCTCCTCCAGAGCCATCTGGGTCCAGTGGCCAGATATAGATCAGGACAACTGGAGATGGCCCAGGATGAAGTGTGAGACTTTGGCATTTTTAAGCTATCTTTCAGAGTTCTCACTTTGACTGAGACAACACCCATTCAGTGATTAGGGCTGTTTAAGAAGTGAGCCAAAGGATGGCCCCTTTAACTAAAAAAAGAAAATTCAAATCGAACTGGGAAGGGGAGACCCTCAGGATTGTTTCTGATCAAAAGAGAAACAATTACTATTTACATTTACTCTGAGCCATGGCCCAAAAAATAACCATTAAGTGATTCTTGGGCAGGGACCTATTATTGGCCAATCAATGAGAGCTACAGTGAATTAGGTATCAGGTCTGGTCTAAGAGAGAAATCTAGCCAGTAAACCCCAAGATACCCAGGTAGGCTTCAGCCATCAAATTTACCTTCCTTTGGGCAGAGTACTCTCAGGTAAGGGCATGACACCCCAAGGAAAGGAGAAGAGAGGAATTGCCCAACTGGAACTGGCCAGCTGGCTCCCCCTGTGAAGAATGCCTGTGCCAGATTACTGCCAGGTAAACAGTGGAACCTGCAGCTACTCCTGACATGGGATGAGTTAGGCTGCTAATGTTGCCATTTTAGACTTAATGCGCATTGTAAATCTCATATGACAATTGCCTGGGAACCACTAGGTGAGGTAGATTACAAGTTGCTTGACTTACACACCTGTTATTTCCCTTTCTGTTTCTGTGTATTTACCTTCCTCATTTAGGAACCACCATCTCCCTCTCACAACTTCTTTAAGTTGGGAATGAAACTTGAAGCTGTGGATAGGAAGAACCCACATTTCATCTGTCCAGCCACCATTGGGGAAGTCCGAGGCTCTGAGGTCCTTGTCACATTTGATGGGTGGCGGGGTGCCTTCGACTACTGGTGTCGCTATGACTCCAGGGACATCTTTCCTGTGGGCTGGTGCTCCCTGACAGGAGACAACCTGCAGCCCCCTGGCACAAAAGGTAAGAAATGCCCAGGGTGCGCTGCCATTACTGAGACTGAGATGCTAGAAAACTGAATTACGGGTTTATGTGGCCTCTTTCATCTCCAGTGCACCCTCTTGGGCTCACAAAAGGTCAGATGGACTGAAAATTTAGTTGAGGCCAGAAAGGCCACTACGAGCCTGTGCTGTAAGCTTTCTGGCTTGTTCAGGGGCAACAAGCTTAGTGTCTTGCTTCCTCACTTCTCTGCTGACATAACTTATAATTTGAGTTGCAGCAACTTCATAGGTGCACCTCCTTAGCCACTGTACCGTTCCCATTGTGGCCAATGTCTCTATGTTCAGTATTCACAGACTTGAACTTGGGGCTGTTTCCAGAGCAGGATTGAAATAGCTGCCCTTATTTGAAGGAAATAATAATCATTATGTAATCTCCTTATGTTTATGTAGTACTTTTAACTTTTTCCAAAGTACTACCGAGGCTGAGTGGAGGAGAATTAAGACTCCTCTCTTGGCTAGTGGCCTGTTCCTAGCTTACTTGCTGTGACTTTGGACAAGTCCCTTCTATATAGGTCTTAATTTCCCATTTTGTAAAAGGAGAGGGTTGGAATAGATGATATCTAAGGTCCCTTCCAGATCTAACCTATGAATTTATAAATCTAAACATCTGGGTGACATACTTTGTTTTCCTTCCTGACCTCTACATCACCTTGGGAAGCCAGGATCATTAGGAATGAGAGATTGAGATGGTGAAACATCCAGATTCGAGTGAACCAAAAGCCAAATTCCATCTACTTTTCTGGGAGAATGAAGGGAAAATGAAAACACTAGAGGTATAATAGGAAAAAGATTATTGACTTTCTTAGATTTTGGCACAACTGCACTTTTTAAAATATTTTACTATAAGCTTGAACAAAAGTATCTGGATTAGCTTGGAAGTTTAGGACATGGGTTGATAATGCTTTTCTGTTGTTACTGTTGAGGCAGTGTTTGTGAAGGGTTGACCCCTGGGCATATGCTGCTGGACAGCACAGGGAGGCCCAAACTTCACATTCCTGCAGGTGCCCAAGTATCTGGAGATTGTGAAGAGTGAGAGTGGGGCTTAGAGCCACCATTGGTCTCCAGGCTGTCAGTGCTCTCTTTGCCCTTCTTAGTTCAGTAAAATGCCATCTCTCCATCACTTTCAGGAACCACTTGTGCCTTGGGGACAAGAAACCTCTGTCCCCCAGAGAGCCCGGGGTCAATAAATCTATGACCAAGCAAAGTTCCTAGTGACCACATGCTGGATGGCAGTAGTGGTGCTATGGGAACCTGTTTGCATCAGGGCCATTCTTTTCAGGTTAAAACAGGAATAGGTTATGATGGCCATTGGGCTACCTTAGTCAGGAAATTGACAGTTTAACTTTCTTTGATGGAAAGGCTTTACAATTCTAACTGCTAGACTCCTGAAACAGCTGTGTACAATTCTCCAGGTGGGGAGCAGCTGAGTATACAAGGGGAAAAAGACACGGGGGATCTCTTCAGATATCTTTTTTCCCTTTTGTCTTTTTCTATGTCTGCTACACAAAGTAGATGCTATCTTTTTTGCAGCTGTGCTTGGGTTTCCACCATAAGGTGCCCCAAAAGCACAAGGCCCAGCCTTTCAGATCTGAGTGTAGATCTTTCTACACACAATTTTTAGACCAAGACCTTCAGTCATCAAAGTAGCAGCTAGGCCATTTGTTTCAACAGTCCTCCCTCCCCCTTGGTGCTGGCTTAGAAGAAAGTGACAAAATGTGGAAAAAATGTAGTTACTCAATTCAGCTGGATAAAACAAGATGTTCGTGTGTGTGCGTGTGTATGTATTTCCTTCTATCATCCTATTTCCTTTTCCCCTCCCATCCCCAGTTGTTCATTTGAATTTTTCACATTTGCAAGTTGAGCTGGGTTATTTTCTAGTGCAGTAAATGCAGCTTCCTAGCCTTTCCTCTGACTCCACCTAATAAATAATTGGTGACAAAAAAATGTTAAACAAAATAAAATGGAAAAAACTATAAAAAGATGGGGGATATGAGCTTGTTTTCAAGCACCTGAAAAGCTGTCATGTAGAAAAAAAGCTTTTCTCTGGGGCTACAGAGGGCAGACCTAGGATGAACAGGAAAAAGTTATAGGAAGGTAGTTTTCCAAAATAAAGAAGAACTTGCTAATAAAAAGAACTTTCTAACACTGGAATAGGCCTTTTATGAGGCAGCCAGCTGCTTGAATCTGAACATGTTCACAGGCAGGAAGACCTTGTTCAGGCTGCTCTAGAGTCGATTCAATGTGTTGGATGATTTCTAAAGTCCCTTCTAGCTGCAGGGCTCTGTGATTCTATGTAAAGAAGCTGGGTAGTCCCACTGTTGATGTATGCAAGCAGTGTTTAGCTCCTCAACTCCCATGCTAGGCTTATACAAGGACAGAGGTCTTCTAGAAGCTAAATTTTGTTATCATTAATTAATAGAATTAATGCCAATCTCATTAGCATTAATAAAACTAATTATGCTAGGATTTAAGTGGGGAGCATGAAAATTGTAATAGTAAAGATCCAGGGGGCATATAGTTGGCACAGTGGATAGAGCATTGGCTCTGGAGTCAGGAGGACCTGAGTTCAAATCTGGCCTCAGATACTTGACACTTACTAGCTGTGTGACCCTGGGCAAGTCACTTAACCTCAATTGCCTTGTCAAAAAAAAAAAGAAAAAGATTCAGTATTTTTATACCTAGCAGGTAAACTTTTAAAAACGCCACATAGATTTTAGGTTTATCCATAAAGTGAGAGGAGACATGGTCCCTTCCCCTTTCTGGGACCCTACATGTACTAGAAAGACCTCATTTTTAGAAATTCATTTCAGTTCAATAAATATTTATTAGTGCTTTCTCCGTCCCTAGTATTTAGGGCCATGCTATGGAGGATATAAAAGAAGTGTGCAACATAGTTCCTGCTCCTTTTGAGCTTACAGCCCCCAATCAGGACATAAAAAGACAGAACAAAGCTTTTTTGTGGCCCAAGGAAGAGTTGAAAATTGCAGCCTCTGGTTTTCACAAATAACATATTGCTTAACTTAACACAAAGTAAATACATCTGATGCTTCTATCTCTTCACCTGATGAATTCTTACCTGTCAATTAAAGCTTCATTCAAATACTACCTCTTCCATTAGACCTTCCAACATGATGCTCTCCTCCTCATCACTGCCTTCATCAATAACAACCTTCTTTCTCATCTCTCTAAATGCATTTATATGTTGTATATTATGATTATCTTTGTTTGTGGCTTATCTACTTTTATGTTGTACTTCCTCAGGGTAGGAACTGTGATATATGACATAAAGTTTGCATTTGGCTGAAATGTTGAAATTTGTGCAGGTGTGTGTGTGTGTGTGTCCAAGGTCTTTCTATATGGGAAGAATAGCATGAGCAAAGACTTAGAGGTAGATTAAATATTTGGGGGTAAAAGGAGAAGACTAGCATGACCAGCTAAGAGTTTTTGTGTTTGGAGTTAGTTGTAGAAGATAAAGTTACACAGGTAAAATATAGAGGAGTTATAGAAAGCCTTAAGAGCAAGAATGAGGATATTTCAACCATAGATGGTACTGCCATCTTAGTTTTATAGTATGTCAAATGGCCAATGTGGTAAGAACTCATGTAGTAATTTTAACTTACTATGACCTAGGCAGAGGATGCCAAGTGATGTATGGAGGGGAGTGAATTGCCATCTGTTAACCAGAATCCTCCCATTTGGCAGCAGCTACTACCAGTTGCCTGAGAGCTGCTGCAGGAATGTGTTCAGCAGCTGCTGAATAGCCTCTTTTAGGGAGGGAGTTGACCCTTTGGCTGGGAGGGGAGCCAGATTTCTAGTAGGGATAGTTTGCAAGGGGAGGAGGAAGGAAAATGCCTAGTTTCTTAGCTTGGAACTTAGTTTTCAGTTGTGGAGGGAGTGTTGCTGAGATGCTCATTCTCTCCATATATGATGATTCTGGGTTATCTTTTCTCAAAGAATGCACGACTAGAGCAGGCCTTTCTACTCCTGCACTTCACTCTTATAGGTGAAATGTAGTGTAGTGGATATACCAACCCATATATTCTCTCAGCTTATGAGGAGCTGCTTGGAGAGGCGCACATTGAGGTAATCACTCTTATTGGCCATATTTTTATCTGAGACTGAAGGAAGAGCCTGTGGTAGTCTCCTAATGTGCCTCACTCTCCTTTAAACTCTACTGACTTCAGGCGGAGAGAAAGCAGTGACTGTCTTGAACTCTCTCCCAAAGCCCTCCAAATACCTAAAAAAACGGTTCGAAGTAAATTCTAAAGCAGTAGAACCCACAAAAAGACAGAGTGAAACAGATTTCCAGTCAAAGACAACCTGGATGGTTGATTGGAGGGGTATATCGTGCCGGGCGGGGAGAGGAACGCAGTTTGGCATGGGTGCGCAGGCCACAGCGAACTTGGAGCAGGCCTCAGAGGGCTGAATCACGGACAGCTGTGGCGGTTTCCATATTTCTTAACCCAGGAACGCCAAAGACAACCTGGAAGGTCAGTGGGAAACGTCTGTGACTTTGGTGAGAGAGGAGCTAGGTCTCAGCAGCAAGTCTGAAGTGCGGCCTGGGGCCTCGGCTTTTTCCTGAGCTTCCGGACCACAGACTGAGGGGGAATCAAGTGGCTGATCAGAGGGGGATTGCAGAGATCTCTTTGCTAGTGCTAAGGCAGGAATCTCTTGCTTTACCAGTGCTTGGATCTGGGTCACAGTTCTGAGGGGTGGTCCTGGGGCAAGGAGGAACGCTGGTATGGTGGAGCTTGTTGTGGTAGTGGAGAGAAAACACCTCGCCCTTTATCATAGCACTTTAGAAGAACTGAAAATTTACAGGTCCCTAGAAGTACCTCTGAAAACAGCTGTACAAACCCCCGAAGCTTGGGACAGTACACTCTTCACATTGGAAGGAGACTTTTACCTTAACAAAGAGTTTAAAACTCAGGTAATTGGCCGGGATCATGAGTAAGCAGCGCAAAAAGAGTCAGACTATATTATCTTACTTTGGTGACAAAGAAGATCAAAACATACAACCAGAAGAAGACAACAAAGCCAAAGCTCCTACATCCAAAGCCTCCAAGAAGAATATGAATCAGTTCCAGGCCTTGGAAGAGCTCAAAAGGGATTTTGAGAAGTAAGTAAGAGAAGTAGAGGAAAAACTGAGAGTGATGCAAGAAAATCATGAAAAACAAGTCAACAGCTTGCTGAAGGAGACCCAAAAAAATACTGAAGAAAATAACACCTTAAAAAATAGCCTAACCCAAATGGCAAAAGAGGTCCAAAAAGCCAATGAGGAGAAGAGCCCTAAAAGGCAGAATTAGCCAAATGGAAGAGGAAGTCCAAAAGATTACTGAAGAAAATACTTCCTTAAAAATTAGAATAGAGCAATTGGAAGTTAGTGACTTTATGAGAAATCAAGACACTGTAAAACAAATCCAAAAGAATGAAAAATTAGAAAACAATGTGAAATATCTCATTAGAAACACAACTGACCTGGAAAATAGATCCAGGAGAGAGAATTTAAAAATTATTGGACTATCTGAAAGCCATGATCAAAAAAAGAGCCTAGACATCATCTTTCAAGAAATCATCCAGGAGAACTGTCCTGATATTTTAGAACCAGAGGGCAAAGTAGAAATTGAAAGAATCCACCGATCTCCTCCTGAAAGAGCTCCCCAAAGGAAAACTCCTAGGAATATTGTAGCCAAATTCCAGAGTTCCCAGGTGAAGGAGAAAATATTACAAGCAGCCAGAAAGAAACAATTCAAGTATTGTGGAAACACAATCAGGATAACACAAGATTTAGCTGCTTCTACATTAAGGGACCGCAGGGCATGGAATATAATATTCAGGAGAGCAAAGGAGATAGGATTACAGCCAAGAATCACCTACCCAGCAAAACTGAGTATAATCCTGCAGGGGAAAAAATGGTCATTCAGTGAAATAGAGGGCTTTCAAGCGTTCTTGATGAAACGAAAAGAGTTAAATGGAAAATTTGATTTTCAAATACAAGACTCAAGTGGAACCTGAAGAGGTAAACAAGAAAGAGAAATCATAAGAGACTTATTAAGGTTGAACTGTTTACATTCCTGCATGGAAAGATGGTATTTGTAACTCATGAGACCTTTGTCAGTATTAGGGTAGTTGGAGGGGAAGAAATTATATGTACGTATATATAGATATAGATAGATAGATAGAGGGCACAGGGTGAGTTGAAAATGAAGGGGTCATATCTGGAGAATAAAATTAAGGGATGAGAGAGGAATATACTTGGAGAAGGAGAAAGGGAGAGGTAGAATGGGGTAAATTAACTCAAAAAAAAAACAAAAGAAAAGGCTTTTACAGTGGAGGGGAAATGGGGGAAGGTGAGAGGGAATGAGTGAATCTTATTCTCATAGGATTTGACTTAAGGAGGGAATAACATACACACTCAATTGGGTGTGGAAATCTGTCTTACCCTACAGGAAAATAGGGGGAGAAGGGAACAAGAAATTAGGGGAAGGATAGAGAGGAGGGCAGATTGGGAAAGGGAGTAATCAGAAGCAAATACTTCTGAGGAGGGACAGGGTCAAAAGAAAGAATGGAATAAATGGGTGGGCGGGATAGGATTAAGGGAAATAGAGTTAGTTTTTCACAGCATGTCTACTATGGAAGTGTTTTGCATAACTGCACATATATAACCTATATTAAAAAAAATGAAATGTACAGCCTAAGGAAGTAGGTGGGTTCCCCTTCACTTGAGATCTTCAATCCAAGCCTGGCTCACCACTTGTCAGTTTGGGTGTAGAGAAGATATTTGTTCAGGTACAGGACAGCTAGGTAGCATAGTGGATAGATCTTCAGTTCTTGAATCAGAAAGACCTGAGTTCAAATTCAGATTCAGATATTTACCAGCTGTATGACCTTGGGAAAGTTACTTAGCCTCTTTTTGCCTCAGTTTACTCAGCTGTAAAATGTGGATCATAATTGTACCTACCTTTCAGGGTTGTTGTGAGGATCAAATGAAATAATAATTATAATGCACTTAGCACAGCACCTGGCACATCGTAAGCATTATATAAAATTTTGCTATCAGTTATTAATTATTATGCATCTAATAAGACAGCCTTTGAGATCCCTTTCACTGTCTAAATTCTGTGATTCTGTAGGTCTGTGAATCAAAAGGAAAGGCTTATATGGTAGCCTTTACGAAGGAGGAAGAAAACACAGAATGACATATTAATTTTGATGCCTGGGAGCACATATTTGGATTAAAAGACACTCAATTTTAGATAGAGGAAACTGTTTCAGAGGTAATGTATTTGAATAGTGAGGCTCGTTTTAAAGAGTCCATATCACCTGTTTTACAACTCCAAGATCTAATAAAGTATCATTATACTGGTACCATAAACACGTTTTAATTGATTCACTGAATCCATATTTCTTAGTTCACCTGAGTTACTTGCTTCTAGGATGGAGGAAAAGAACAGCTTAAGTCCTGGTGGAAGTCAGAGTGTTCCCAAGAATCATGCTATACCAAAGAAATGGGAGTATCCTTTAATTTTATTTTTTAGGGTACCCAAACAAAGCATAACAGGATAAAAGAGATTTTTTAAATGACAGAAAGCAGTACATCTGAAAAAAGTGTCAAATTCATTCAAATAACTGTTTTCATCCAAAGAACTGAACAGTGAGCTAAGTATATGATTATTTTATAGGAATCAAAGTATCCTTTTCTTCTAGAATTTAGCTAGCCTGGTACTAATTTGAAGACAGACATTACTATAATCTTAAAAGGCTAGGAGTCTTTCTAGATTAAGGAAACTCAGTATAAACACAGTTTAAAAAAAACCTATTAAATCTACTAAACAAAATTCTCTCTGACACATATACCTGTATAGTGTTAGTAATATGTGAAAACATAAATAAAGTAATGTTTTGGTTAACTAAAAAAAAAAAACTCTACTGACTTCATGCTGTGTAGTTAATATGCCTCTATAACTGCTACATTAAAGGGGGTTCAGACTGTTCTTTTGAGACCCTCATCTATTGGTCCCCAAATACTAATATTAAGAAGGGGTTCTTGGGAATAAGCAGCCCTTACTTTTCCTTCCTGAGTTTGCTTGCCTACCATTTGGTTTCACCTTTCAGTTTCATTCAACAAACAGTTATTCATTGTCTACTCTATGCAAAGCCCAGTGTATTTTACCTACTCATTACTCTATATTGCTTGGGTGGCTGTGCACACCAGCTGATTTCAGATGATGAAAAAGAAGAAATTGAGCTAAGGGAACTAAACAGCTTTATCTTCTTTCTCTCTTTGGTAAGGCAATATTACCCCTTTCAGATAACTAGCCTTGTACATATGGTGCTTAATAAATGTTTATTGGATTGGATAAGTTAGCCCAGTTTTCAGCAAAGCTAGCATAAACAAGATGTCAGTCAAAGACAGATGCCATTTTTAAAAAATGTATCACTTTAGAATGATTTGAATTGATAAGAAAAGAGAGGGATATTTTTCCAGACTCTGCTGAGTACTCAGAAAGTAAATGAGTCACTGCAAGTCCAGTACTTGAGAAATATACAAATGTGTCCAAACTCTATACAAACATCTACTCAAGTTTTCATACTAACATCCTTCAATAAGCATTTATTAAGTACCACCTTCCTTGTATGAGACACTGTGCTTGGCACTAGGGGCATTAAGATAAAACAAAAGGCAGTCTTTGTCTTCTATCGGGGCTTCAGTATGGACACAGATAAGCAAATACAAGATAATTTGAAAAAAGCAAATCACTGGTAACTAGAGTAAGGATAAGCAAAGGCTTTCTTATAGAAGGTGGCACAGGAGTTGGGCCTTATGAGACTCTAAGAAGCAAAAGTGAGGAGGGAATATACTCCAGTCATGTAGGACAGCATGCTCAAAGATGTGAAAAGATTAGCAGCGCAAAGCAGGCTAATTATGTGAAGGTCAATAATATGAAAGCAGACTAGGAAGATAAGCTGGAGCCACACTGTGAGAATAAGGTTTAAATGCCAAGCTGTGGAGTATCTGTTTTACCTTAAAGAAATAGGGAACCACTGAAGATTTTTGAGCAGGGGAGTGACACGATCAGACCTGCTTTTGGAAGATAATTTTGTCAGCTATATGGAGAATGGACTGAAGAAGGAAGAGAATGGAAGCAAGAAGGCCAATTTGAAAGCAGTTACTACAGTAGTCAAGGGAAGAGGTGATGAGGGCCTAAACTGGGAGACGAAGAGGGATGGATACAAGGGCAGACAGGGAGAATTTTGTGGCAATTGATTAGATTGGGGGTGGGGGTGAAGAAGAGTGAAGAGTTGAGGATATCTCCAAGGTTGCTAACATGTATGACTGGAAAGATAGTGGAACCCTCAATAGGAATATCAATTAATAAGCATTTAGTAAGCTCTTTCTGTGTGCCAGGTACAGTGCTAGAAATACAAATACAATAAGTGAAATAGTCCCTATTTGCGAGAAGCTTGCTTTCTAATGGAGGAGACAACAGGGACACATATAGTATATATGAAGTTATATGAAGAATAAATGTAAAGAGAATGAATGCAAGTAGTTAAACACAAAGTAGTTTGAGAGGGAGGACACTGAAAGTTGAGGGGATCAGAAAAGGTTGTATGTAGAAGGTGATACTCGAGCTGCTTCTTGAAGCAAGAGAGATTCTGTGAGGCACAGATGAAAAAGGAATGTTTTATAGGAATGGTATAGTTTAGAAAAGGGATAAATTTCATTTGGAACACGTTGAGTTTGTGATGTGAGTACTGCCTCCATATGGAGCTATCCAGCTGGCATTTGGTGATGTGGGATTATAATTCAGGAAAGATTAAGGCTGGCTATGTAGATTGAGGAGTCATTTGCATAAAGATGACAATTGAATTAATGGGAACTAAGGAGATCAACAGTAGTTGAGAATGTAAAAGAAGAGAAGATGACCTAGGGTAGAGTCATGGTGGACACCTGTGGTGGGCAGCTAATGATCTCTATGGAATGGGATATAATGGATGATCCAGTAAGAGGGACTAAAGACGGATCATTTGGGTAGAATAAGAAACAGAAAGGAGCTTAGCCTGGAAGAATAGTTTTTCAAGTAGCAGTGTTGTTAGCAAGACTACAAGAGAATAGAAATGAGAAGAAAGAGGAAGAAGTGAAAGCAATGAGAGGAAATAATTTTTCTAAAAGTTTGACCATGAAGAGAAAGAGGGCAATAGGACATTAGCTTAAGGTGGTGGCTTAACTTAAGGGCCTAGTGAAGGATTTTTTTAAGGATGGGGAGACCTGGGCTTCTGTCTGGGCACCTGGTAGGGAGCCAGAAAAACCTTGTAATAGAAGGTTCCGAACATGCCTTGGACTAAACAAAAGATAGCCTCAGAAAAACAAAACTTCTAGAACTTATCATCCTTTCCTTTTGCCATTTGACATGAAGCTTTTAAAATGTGCTCCATTTACACAAAGTTTCACTTGAGATTCTCGTTTGAGACCATGTGCAGGTCATATATATCTACTTTGTGATTACTGCTTGTAGGAAAATATACAAATTCTTCTACTTAGTACTTAAAGCCTTTCACAGTCTGACTGCAGCCTATTTTCCAGGCTGATTTCACATCATTCTTCTTCACATACGCCATGGTTCAACAAAACTATGCTGCTTATTGTTACCTGCATCTCGCCTTCCATCTCCCACCTCTGTGCTTTTACCCAGGCTGCCCCACAGGACTAGAATATACTCCTTCCTCACCTTCATCTCTTAGAATCTTTAGCTTTCTGTGAGGCTTAAATGCTACCTTCTACAGGAACCTTTGCCTCATCCCTCTAATTTATATGTTTATTTTTCCATGTATGTGTTATATCCCTGACTTGTGATAGAATGTAAGCCCCTTGAAGGCAGGGACAGGTTTTCATTTGTCTTAACATTCACAAGGCCCAGCAGGGTAACTCATGTGTAGAGGGCGTGTAATTAGTGCCTGTTGAATTACATGGCATTGCCTCTCCAGAGAACCAGCTTAATTAGGTCCATTTAATAGACCAGCAGCAGTTCAGCACAGTAGCCCAGTACGTAGTCACCCTGAAACCACAAATGCCTGGGGGAAGGAGACCTTGACTCTTTGATACGAAGTTCAGGGAAAATGGAAAAACCTTTTGACAGAAGATAGATTTAGAGTAGTACCTTGTACCATATAACCTCGATATGTTCCATGTGCTTATGCAATACAAATATAAAATGACATATCAAAAAAATTAAAGGATAGTGGAAAAATGTTTTAAACTATGACTAAGGTGATAATTAACTAAATGAGGAATAGAGGTAAACATAAAAGACAAAATAGGTAATTCTTATGCATAAAATTTTTAAACTTTTGCGCAAATAAAATCAGTACACCTAGAAGAAGACCTGAAACTTTTGAGTAGGAAAAAATCTTTGCATCAAACATGTCTGATAAAAATCCAGTATCTAAGATATGTAGGCAATTGACCCAGATACATAGAGCCAAGAGCCCATTTTCCATTAGATTTGTGTTCAAAGGACATGAACGAATAGTATTCAAGCAAAGAAATATAAACTGTCAATAACTATATGAAAAGGTATTCCAAATCAGTAATTACAAGAGAAAAGTAGAACAACTCTGAGGTTTCACTTCAAACCCATCAAATTGGCAAAGATGGTAAAAGAAACAGTCAGTGTTGGAAGGGCTACAAGAGTACGGGCACAACACTACATTGCTGAATGGAGCTGTGAGTTAGTTCAAGTGTTCATACACTTTCACTCAACGTTCCTACAACTGGGCAAATATTCCAAGGAAGTTGATAAGAATAAGAATAATAATGATAATAGCTAGCATTTATATAGCACTTACTATGTGCCAGGCACTGTGCTAAGCACTTTACAATTATTATTTCAGCTGATCCTCATAACCACCCTGGGAGGCAGGTGCTGTTATCATCCCCATTTTACAGTTGAGGAACCTGAGGTTAAGCAACTTGTCCAGGATCCCACAACTAGTGGGTGTCTGCGGCTGGATTTGAACTCAGGTCTTCCTGACTCCAAGTCCAGCATTCTACCCACTGTGCCACCTAGCTGCCCCATAATAATAAAGTGGATCTAATAATAGAAAGGTCCTATATATAACAACACAACAAATGTGTACCCATCAATTGGGGAATAGCAAAATAAATGATGGAATACAGATGTGATGAATATTGTCACATCATGTTATTGTTGTTGAGTTGTTTTTTCAGTCGTATCCAAGCCTTCATAACCATAGTTTGGGGTTTTCTGATATTAGATATTAGAGCAGTTTGCCATTTCCTTCTCCAGCTCATTTTACAGATGAGGAACTGAGGCAAACAGGGTTAAGTAACTTACCCAGGGTCACACAGCTAGTAAGTGTCTGAGGCTAGATTTGAACTTAGGAAAGTGAATCTTCCTAACTCTAGGCCCGGAGTTCTATCCACTGCCCACCTTGATGCCTCTATTATCACACTGTAAGAAATGACAAACAGGAATTCAGAGAAATATGAGAAAACCTATCTATATAAACCAATGCAAAGCAAAACAAGCAGATCCAGGAAAAATATATACACAACCACAATAATGTAAATGAAAATGACATGAAAAGATGGCCAAACTCAGACTTGTTTCAGTGACCACTTGATCTTGAAGAATAGATGGTGAAGCACTTGCCTCCCCTGGATGGAGGGGAGGCAGGATTGGTCATAGGTATAGAGTGGTATGTAGCCTTTCAGATGTAGTTGTTTTGTCTGTTGGTTTCACTGAACTACTTTTTCTCTGTTACAAAGGGTTTTTCATTTTTGGAGGGGACAATGTATTGAAAAATAAATGTGGTATAAATCCTTAGAAGAGGTGAAGTGACTTACTGAGGATCTGCAGAGCAGGAATTCAGTTCCAGGTCTGGAGTTCTGGGCCTGGAGTCATGAAGACCCATGTTCAAATCTAGCCCCAGACACTCACTAGCTTTGTGGCCTTGGGCAAATCACTTAACCTCTATTTGCTTCAGTTTCCTCAAATATAAGATGGGAATAATAGCAGTACCTACCTTGGAAGGTTTTTGTGAGGATCAAATGAAATGGTAATTGTAAAGTGCTTAGCACAGTGCCTGGCACATAGTAGGTGCTATATAAATGCTAGCTATTATTAGCTAACTATTGAATCCAGTGTCCTTTCCTCCACACCAACTATCTCAGTTTCACAGTTATTCAGTCACGTCTGATTCTTCATACTCTGTGAACCGTAGCCTGACAATGCTGTCTGTGGGATTTTCTTGGCAAAGCTACTGAATTGGTTTGCCATTTCCTTCTCCAGTGGATTAAGGCAAACAGCGGTTAAGTGATTTGGTCAGAGTCACACAGCTAGTGAGTGTCTGAGGTCAGGTATGAACTCAGGTCTTCCTGACTCCAAGTCCAGCGCACTATCCGCTGAGCAACCTAGCTGCTTTCTCAGTTTCACATACACACAATTAAATTGACATTTGACTCATTCTCAATTTAAAGTAAACCCCTTACTTCAGATGTTATGCTTCCTTGAAGCGTCCACAAGTTGACTGGAAATTGATGACTCTACCTTAGGGTGAGGGACCCTACAGGGTAATGTTATCTAGGGGTGTATGGTGCAAGAGCTCCAGACTTAGAATCCCAGAAAACTGAGTTTGAGTTCCTTGTTCTGCTACTTACCATGTGACTGGGAGCAGGTCTTTATAAATCAGTTCATCAAGCATTGATTAAGCACCAACTACATCAAATCAAGTCAGCCAGTATTTTATTATGTGCCAGACATTGTATTGAGTGCTGAGTTTACAAAGAAAGGCAAAAATAGTACTTGTCTTCAGGGCGCTCACAATCTAATTGGGGAGACAACATGAAGACAACTATGTATATGCAAAATAGATATAAGGAAAATTGGAGGTAATTTCAGAAGGAAGGCATTATTCAGGGTGGAAGTGGGGGATGGGGTGCAACTGGGAAAGGCCTCTTGGAAAAGGTGGGATGTTAGCTAAAATATGAAGGAAGCCAAGAGGCAGGAGCAAGAGCATTCCAGACATAGGGGACAGCCAGTGAAGATGCCTGGAGTTGAAGTCTTATGGGAAGAACAGCAAAAGGCCAGTGTTAGCAGATGTGTACTAGAGGGGAGTAATGTTTAAGAAGATTAAGAAGATAGGAAGGGGCCAAGTTGTGAAGGTCTTTAAAAGCCAAACAGAGGATTTCCTATTTGACCCTGAAGGTAGCAGGAAGCCACTGGAGTTTATTGAAGAGAGGGGGTGATGTGGTCAGACCTGCCCTTATGGAACATCTCTGAGGCAACTGAGTGAGAGATGGCCTGGGGTAGGGAGAGACCCACCAAAATGTTACTGCAACAGTCCAAGGCGCCCCAGGCACTGGACTAGGTTCAGGGCTTATACAAAGACAAAAAACATATGAAATAGTCCCTGTCTCCCTAGGTCCTACGTTCCCCTTGCGAGGGGAAACAAATAAATATACCATGCATACAAAATAAATACCAAGTATTGCGGAGATGGAGAGGAGCACTAATAACTGGGGAAATCAGGAAAGACCTCTTATAGAGAGGATACTTGTAGTATAGGAGATTTAAAGAGGGAGAGGTAATCTCATAAAGTGAACAAAATGCTTTTTTTGGAGTGAGAGTACATAGGTCCTATATCTATATCTCATCTCACTGACCTTGGGTAAGTCACTTTACTTCATTGGGCCTTGGTTTCTTTATCTGTAAACTGAGAAAGTTGGACTAGGGATTTTGAGGTCCCTTTCAGCTTTGTATCTATAATCTTATAATCAGAAAGCCTTTTTAAAAATAAAACTAGCGGGGCAGCTAGGTGGCGCAGTGGATAGAGCACCGGCCCTGAAGTCAGGAGGACCTGAGTTCAAGTCTGGCCTCAGATCAAATACTTGTAACTCACTAGCTGTGTGACCCTGGGCAAGTCACTTAACCCCAATTGCCTAAAAATAAAATAAAATAAAACTAGCTAAACCTGCTTGACACTTTTACCTGTAACTGCAATACATTATACTTTCCCCATATTTGCTTCATTGTTATCTATGAATATGTTTTAAGGACTATGTATGAGGTTCTCTGCAAAATTTTATAAAACAGAAAAGATTCAGTCCCTACCCTTCAGGGCAGTCAAACAGAAAATACCCATCTGGAAGTTGAAAATCAGGAGTGATGGGTCTTGCTGGTTGTGAGTGAGCATATTGTTCCATGATATCATGCAAGGCTTTGTTGAAGAGGTGAGATTGAATAGGGAGGCAAAGGTGGCAAGAGTCTCTTCACATTCAGTTTTTTGAAGCCTTAACTCTCTAAATAAAGAGGCTAAAACATGAGATTCCTAAGTATCTTTATGATGTAGTAGAAAGTGTGTTGGACTTGGAGTCAAGAAATGACTTCATTTCATAGAATGTGGACCACTTAATCTGGAGTAGACAAGTATTGATTGAGCAGCTCCTGTGTGCCCAGAGTGGTCCTCGGCAGTGGGGATACAAGTGCAATGAATGAAACAATCCCTATTCACAACAAGCTTACATTCTAATGGAAAATATAGCAAGTACACTTAAAAAATATATATAGCATAACTATGAAGGTAATGAGTACAAATGTATACAAAGTGGTGAAGTACAAAGTAGTTTGAAAGAGAGGACTCTAGCAGTTATGGGGAAAGATATGGGGAGGTAGTTCTCAGGAAGTACTTTGTGCAGATTATGGTGCTTGACAAGCATCTGAAAGCAAGAGAGGGACTCTCTGAGGTAGAGATAAGTGGGGAGGGAATTCCAGGCACGGGGGATGGCCAGTGTAAAGGAGATGGGAGTGTTGTGCATGAGGAACAGAGAGAAGACCAATTGGGCTCAATAGCAGAATGCAAGAGGGAAATCATTGTACAAGGATACTGGAAGGGTAGATGCGGGCCAAGTTGTAAAGAGCTTTAAAAGCTGAATAAAGTTTATGTTCTATCAGAGAGATAATAGGAAGCCGCTGGAATTGATTGAATACGACAGTCATTGGTCAGATTTGTTTTTAAGGTAAACTACTTTGCATCATGTAAAGGATGTACTAGAGTAGGGAGAAACTTGAGGCACAGAGACCAATTAGGAGGCTGTTACAGTGATTTAGGTAAGAAGTGATAAGGGCCTGAACTAGAGTGGTAGCGCTGTGTATAAAGAGAAGGGGTTGTGAAGGCAGAAACAGCAAGGCTTGGCAACTGATTGGATGTGGGGTGGAAAGAGAACAAGATAATCATAAGGTTACAAACCTGGGAGCCTGGAAGAAGCTGGAAATACACTGTCCTCAAAGTCTTAGTGCAGTTTTAAGCTTTAATAGTTTAATGGACTTTTGGAGCACCCTGTATCAATCATGAGTCATTTGCATAGAAATGATCATTAAATCCATGGAAGCCAATGAGGTCACCAAGATAGTATGGTGGGAAAAGAAGAGAGGTCCTAGGATAGAACCTTGGGGAAACACACACAGTTAGGTTATGTGATGTGGATGGTAGGCCCAAAAGAGACTGAGAAGGAGCATTCAGACAGGTAAGAGGTGAACCAAAAGAAAAAAGTAACTCAGACATCCAAGAGAGAATAGTCAGCAGTATCACATGTATCAGATAGATTGAGAAGGATTAATACTGAGAAAAGAAAGGCTTTGGCAGTGGGGAGATTTGGAAAGAACAGTTTCAATTGAATGATTCCTTATTCTCTTCCAATGAGATTATGAACTCCATGAACGTAAACAGAGACATCCCCCTTAGAAATTTGTGTGATTCTTTTTGTGACTGTCTTATTTGTATTGGTATCCCGGGTGCCAGGCACAAAGATTTTTGCAGTTAAGTGCTTGATAAATATTTTTCAAATTGGATTGAATTTGGATATATCCCATGTCAAACCAAATTAATTTATTTTCAGTATTTATTTATACCCTGTGCTGGATGTCCTCTTTTCCTCTCAATATCTCTTCCTGATTATTCATTTCCCACAAAATGTCATTTCTCCAGGGTGGCTTTAAGAGATTTATTAAACATCCTTCAAACATACGTTCAGAAAACTTTAAGCAACTTCTGTGTGCACTGTGTACATGTGGTGGAATGGCTATTTAGAAGTATACACAGGAAGAAACATCCCGTGTATTAAGGGCCTTTTGTGCATTCTACCTAATGAGAGACATCTTGGTAAGACTAGCAAAGTTGACTAGGCTCTGATGATAACATTTAATTGTATAGTTTCTCCTTCACTCTCTCAGTTATATACTCTCCAGGTCTTATTTCTTAATTACTTAATTTCTTTCTTTCTCTCTCTCTCTCTCTCTTTCTTTTTTCTTTTCTTTCTCTTTCCTTCTTTTTCTCTCACTGTCCTTTTCTCTTGCTCTTTCTTTCCTTCCTTCTTTCTTCCTTTTGTCTCTTTTCTATTTGTGTGATTTCTTTCCACTCTCTGTTATGTCATATGGGTTCTGAGTAAATACTATAGTAGCTCACAAAATGGAGAGTTCACTCTTATTTTAAAAAGTCTTAGAGAAATCACAGTTGAGTGGGAATAGCATCTTATCAACATCTCCACTTCCCAAAGGAAGGCTGGCATGTTGGCCAAAGAATAGCTGGACTGGCTCGTTTCAAGTTTATCATCAAAATCCATAGGATCATCCCTCCTAAATCTAAATCAGGGTGGCTGCATGTTCCAGGACAGATTGTTTGGAGAGGACTTGAAACAGATTAGTCTACAGTGCCTAGCAGAAGCTAAGAATACCTGGCAGGGCTGGGACAAGTTCATTCTCAGTACGTGGCATTGCCCTCAGGAACAGCTTGCATGCCTAGCATGTGCATTCGTAGTCCTGGGGCAGGCCATAAGAAGCATAGTGCTTCCTACCATGTAGTTCCAACCATGCCAATCCCTATCAGTAAACTCCAGTGGCTCCCTATTTGCCTCCAGAATCAAATTCAGAATGCTCTGTTTGGTATTCAAAGCCTAGCTTCATAGCCTATCTCCCTCCTGCTTTTCCAGTCTTTGGTCTTTGGACTGTTTGATGAGCAAGACTATCTCTCAGCTCTGGGCATTTTCTCTGACTGTCCCCAATGCCTAGAATTCTCTCCCTCCTCAACTCTGCCTACTGACTTCTCTGACTTCCTTTAAGTCTCAACTAAAATCCTACCTTGTACAGGAAGCGTTCCCCAACTCTTAATTCTAATGCCTTATCTCTTTTAATTATTTCCTATTTGTCCTATATATAGCTTGTTTGTACATATTTGTTGGGTTGTTTTCTCCCCCATTAGATTGTGAGTTCCTTGTCTGTGCCTTTTTTTGTATCCCTAGCACTTTGCACGGTGCCTGGCACATAATAAGTGCTTAGTAACTGTATGTTGACTGACTGAGTAGTGACAATAATTATTTATTATTTATTAACATTCCATGGAGGCACCAATCTTTTCAACGATAAAAATGCATAAGGTAGTTTTAGGCTATTACTGTGTGATGCCCTCAGTCTGTGCCCTTAAATTATATTCCTGAACTATAACCACAGATAATACTGTGATACCTATAGGCATCATTCAGAGGGGTCTGGCTTTTAGCCAAAGAGAAAGAACAAAGTTAACAAGCTACGTAATGCTCTGAACATTCTTAAATTGCCTTTTTAAAACAAAACAAAACTTAGAACCTGTGAGGAGGGATAACTTATTTGAGAGTAAGGATCCTTTGCTTCTCATACATTGGTTCTGATTTTGTGAAATGCGTCCAGGGCCCAGAAAAATCTAGTCTTAGCCCATTCTCCTCATTTCCAAACTCCCTCTGTTGTTTCTTGGCTCTGTTCTGTCTTTCCTGCCTTCTCTAGCTCTCTGCCCTCACAAGTCCCAGAAGAAAAAATGTGGCAAAGGTTTGGGCAGCAACCATTTCCAGAGTTTTAGTAGTGGGAGTTAGGAACATGTGAAAGTTGAGTGTGAGAAAGAATGGGTGACCAGGAGATAGTAAGTTTAAAAGGCTTCTCTAAAGACTGAATATCCACCTTAGTTCTGTAACATTTGGAAGTCACCAGATATGACTCAATCAGAAAGTTTGTCTACATTTCTTCCCAGTCGCCAAATTCCCAATTACAAGCCAGCAAGCATTTACTAAATGTTTACTTGTGCCAGGCATTGTACTTAGATACTAGCAATACAAAGACAAGCAAAAAGAAAGTCACAAGTTTCCTGTAACCTTCACACGGTATATATATGAATGAACATGCATCTCCTTTTTTCAGACAAGTCTATGTGGTCCTGTTGTACAAATTAAGTGGCATTCATATAGCTTTTTTTTATTAAATCCTTAGACTTCGAAGAAATGTTACATTGCCTTAATTTGGAATGACTACAATTAGAATTGTCAAAAATGGAATGAGCTGCCTTGGGCAGTAGGGAGTTTCCCATCACTAGAAACCTCAAAGCCAAACTTGGATGGCCACTTGGCAATATTGCAAGGAGAATTCATGCTTCGGGTTCTAACCAGGTTAGCCTACTAGATGGGCAGAGCCAATATGACCTCAGAGATCTCTTCCAAATAGGAGATTCCATGGGGTTGTCTTGTACCTGACCAAAAAAGAAGTCAACTTAATTATCTTTGTGGAGAAAGAATTTGGCAGGCTGATCAACAGACACAGACATGAGAGGAAAGCTGTGGCGGGTGCTGGTTAGGAGTTCCAGTGCTTCATGTTTTTTGAGTGAAGTTGGTCTCTCACAATTACATACTCTTCTGGTCAGACCCATTCCTTCCCTTTTTTTTCAGATTGGATATTGGTTTGTCTGTTTGTAGGGCTGACTAGCTAGAGGAGGCTTTGTTTTGACATTCTGCAATGATAGAGTTGTGACCTGAAGCAGCTAAGTGCACAATGGATAGAGCCACAGGGCCTGGGGTCAGGAAGACTGAGTTCATATCTGGCCTCAGACACTTATCATCTCTGTGACCCTGGGAAAGTCACTTAACCTCTGCCTGCTTCACTTTCCTCCTCAGTAAAATGAGGATAATAATAGCACCTACCTCTGGGGTTTTTTGTGAGGACAAAATGAATTGCTTGTAAAGTGCTTTGCAACCCTCAAGGCATTGTATAAATGTTAGAACTATTATTATTTTTAAAATTTTTTATTGTGTTTCTCCCCAAGCTGGCTGCAATCTACCCTCCTCATCAGTAAGTCAACTTCCTCAAAGACAAAACTTCTCCTTCCTGGATTTTGTTATGTATCCTGTTGTCCCTGGCCTAAGGTCATGCATTCCTTATAGCTTCAGGCAGCAAACATTGTTTGAAGTTGATTTCTCATCCTAAAGCTCATGGTTTTATTTCCTCCATAGAACTTTCCCTTCCCCACCTTCCCCCTCCCTCCCTCCCTCCATCTCCCCAGCATACACATCATCACCACCACCACTGACAACAACAACAATAACAACTACAACAACAACATCCCCCCGGGGCTTCTCAGTAAAACCTGGGAACAGGGAGTATGAAATCTGTCTCTAGTGCACCGAGTAGCCACATTATAGAAGCCAGTTTATCATGATAGAGAATTGGAAGTGTTAACTGTCTTTGGGCAGAATCCAAGTTTGGAGGCAGCTCATGCTTTATTGAGGGAACTGGAATCTGAAGGAGAGGAGTTTCTGTCTTGGCATCATCCCAGCTGGCAGCAAGTAGCTGAACCAGCCAGGTCGAGGAAAGCTAATAAAGAACACATCCTCTCAATTACCATGCCAAGGCCAATGAAACACTGCAGTGAATGCAGACAAGATCCTGGTTTGGGAAGCTGATAAACCAAATGAGTTTCCCTCTGTTCTTTTCTATTGTTTGCCTTGCTTACCCTCTGTACCATGCAGACTTCATTTAGAAAATCCCGTTGGGCTTGTAAAATAAGCAGAAGTTAGTTAATCTTTTAGTAATAGTTGCCATGGGGATTGCTTAAGTTGGTGTGTGTTCATGCACATACACATGCATGCATACACATGCTGCACAACACCATACAACCCGATTGGACTTGCTAACTCTTGTGTATTTTCTACAAATCTGTTTCCAACTACAAACATGGAGAGAAGTGCTACAGAGTGGAGGGGCCTGG
Organism: Vombatus ursinus; assembly: GCF_900497805.2. NCBI lineage: Eukaryota > Metazoa > Chordata > Mammalia > Diprotodontia > Vombatidae > Vombatus > Vombatus ursinus. The sequence goes on from NW_020954553.1 coordinate 6,803,901, forward strand.
TGGGCTGTTTCAAGTCTTGGATCTGCCAGGACCTCAAAGCCAAGGAATGGCAAGTGGAAGCCAAAGGCAACTGTAGGAGGTTAGGGAAGTGCCCAGCTGCCCTTTGTCATTCCCACTGCGGGCAGGTTTGGCTCTTTGTTTTCATCTTTTAATGGGGTGGGGGTAACCACTCTCTGATGGTTTAGGTGATGTCAATGATTGTCTTTCTCTAAGTGTGGGCTCAGTTTTAGGGCACAGGTGATGCTGGAAGGGTAGCATCTGCTAGGTCAGTAGCTGGGACGGGGAGGAAGTCGACTTTCTAAGATTACAAGACAAAGAGCATGGTATGATAAATAGAGAGCAAGCCTCAGATTAGGGCAACCTGAGTTCAAGTCCCCATTTTGCCATATACTAGCTGTATGACTGGACAAGTCATTTAACCTCTTAGGTTTAACCACAAGCAACTCTCTAAGAGTAAGTTGCTGATCTGTTGTTGTGGTTTGGTCATTTCAGTAGTGTCTGACTCTTCATGACACCATTTGGGGTTTTCTTGGCAAAGATACTAGAGTGGTTTGCCATTTCCTTCTTCAGCTCATTTTACAGATGAGTAAACTGAGGCAAAGAAGGTTACATGACTTAACTAGGGTCACACAGTTTGAACTCGGGTCTTCCTGACTCCTGGCCATGCACTCTATCCACTGCGCCACTTAGCTGCTGTGCTGGTCAGCAAAGACTGAGTTTCCTCGCCAGAGCTCTCGGTACCAATGAAATCATAGATTCATCAAAATATGGGTGTGCGAGGACACATGTACACACATACAAATACAGACACACACCCATAGCTAGGATCCAGGAGATCAGTAGGCATCAGGCCAACTCAAATGTTATAAATTGCCAAGTTGGACAGTTAGGATTTCTAAACTGGAGTTAGGATCCCATTGACAGCCAGTGTACCAGTGGGGAGAGAAACCTGTACTCTCTACCCAGCTAGAAGCTGGGCTTTGAACTTGGACAAAGAGAGTGATGGTGGGAAGATATTTCTTACTTTACATTTCCCTCTAAAGAGGAGTTTGAGATGAAGCACAGGAGAGGGATTACAAATGTTCAAGAGGCACAAAGGAAATACCACACTTAGAGCAGTAATGGGGCTTCTATCAGCATCCAGCTTCAAGAGAACAGCTGGGAAGTTGGATGAGGATTAGCCTGAAGAGGTAATTGCTGTCTGAAACGCTTTGGCTGAGGTCCAAGCAGCTGCTATAGGACGCACTGATCCCTATAGGGCTTTCAGGAACACAGGAAGTTCCTGTGATTCAAAGATAGGATCTTTTCTTCCTTTTGTGTTCCTCTGTAGTGCCTAGGACATAGTAGGTATGCAAAATATGCTTCTAAATGAGTGGATCCAGTTGGTGCTAATAGGTTAAAATTTAAGGCTGCTGACTGTAAGATAGAGGGAGTTTCTGGGTTGATTATGAGATTGAGTCTTGTGCTATCTTTCTTCTTCTGTAAGTAGTCCTTGGCATAGAATGCAGATCCTTCAGGAAGAATACTTTTCTAGTTTCGTTTTTGCTTTGTCCCAGGCTCATAGAATCATAAATATAAGGCTGAAAGGACGTTAAAGATTGTCTGATCCAAATTCCTCCTTTCATAAATTGGGAAACGGAGGCTTAGAAAGAGATTAAGTTGAATGACGGGCGTAAGATTATACAGGTAGTGAGCAGAATCATGATTTGAATCCAGATCCTCAGACTCCAGATCCAGGCTTTTTCCACTATGTTACGCTGTCCATATATGTTACACTTATAATATATTTATGTAAATCTACTTTATAATTGTTCATTCCCTCAGTATCCTGAAAAGAGTAAGAGGCTATGTGTATTGCTTCTATTTAACCATAAATTAGAAACTGTAAGTATACCTTTTTAATAAGCCAGTTTTCAACTTTTGAAATGATAAAGTTTGACAGATTAATTTTACACATTCTGAGGCTTCATGCTTAGGAATTTTTAGGCTAGAATATAGTATCCTAGAATCTCAGCATTGAAAGGAATCTTAGGAGACTCTTAAAGAACTAGTGTAGGAATTCCTTCTGGGGGCAGCTAGGTGGTACAGTGGATAGAGCACAGGCCCTGAAGTCAGGAGGACCTGAGTTCAAACCCGACCTCAGTCCAAACACTTGACACTTACTAGCTGTGTGACCCTAGGCAAGTCACCTAATCCCAATTGCCTAAAAAAAAAAACAAAAACCGTCAAAGGAATTCCTTCTGCAACATCCACGGCCAAAGTTATCCAGCCTTTCCTTAACCTTTATATTGACAACCTGATCAAGTTACCTAACCCATTTTTGGATAGTTATAGTTATTAGAAAGTTCTTCCTTTTATTGAGCTGAAATCAGAATCTAGAACTTTCATTTGTCTACTTCTGTCCCCTGGAGTTATGTAGGACAGATCTCTTCCACATAATACTACTTAACAACCCTTCAAATATTTCTGTATTCCCCTCTCTCTCACACCAAACATCTCCAAGCTAAACATTATGTATTATACAGTGGTACCTATTAATGAAGTGTGGTATTGGGTCCTGTTGGTACGTACTTCTGGATACCAGTAATTTGTTTCCTACTCTTATGCAAACAGAATTGCCTGTTCATGTCCTTCATTCACATAGAGGTCTAGTTTCCTTGTCTATAAAATAGGCATATTAAATATATGTATTTTTCTATAAAATGGAATTAATATATAATTTTGGTACTTGCTTCAAGAGCTAGGTGAAATTAGGTTGAGGAGATCTTGTCTGAAAGCCAGAGACTCAAACCATTGATTGCCCACTGATACTCTATGTATCACTGCTGGTCTGAAACCTGCAATATCATTTATTAACAAAAGTCCTTGTTTGTTAATCTACAAACTTAAAAAGTGAGACTTCTCTGGATCTTGCCTCCTCTCCTGGATTGCCACTCACTGAGCTTCTGAGATTGCAGGCAAAGTGCAGCCCTCAGTAAAGTACTGAGAGAGCTCATTAGTCTATAGTCAAGAAAACATGTGCTACCCAGAAGACCCATGTGCTACCTGTGGGAGGACGAAGGCAAGACTTGCACAGAATGACCAGCCATGGATGGGTTTAGATCTGCATCATTGAAAGGAATACACACATGTCAGTGAGATTGAATATTGGAATAAGAATGCATGATATGGCATAGTTTGGAAAACACTGCTCTATATTGGCTCTGCTCTCACCATTAAATAAGAATACATGTCAATTATCATAGAGCAATGAGAACCTGGTCTGTTGTCTCTTAGAACAGTATAAGCCATGAAAATTGAACTTAACTCCATTAGCTCAGAGCTATCTAGGAAACTGCATCAGGATGATTTTCTTTTTCTTCCTCAGTATATTCTTGGGTGGCAGAAACAGGGAACTGAGAAGTTGGGCTTACTATGTGCCAGCTGCTGCTTTCATAAGCAATAGAAGTTAAAAACTGAAGACAAACTGGAGTAAAGTAATCACAGTTCTTACCAGGTGGCTGACAAAGGGTCGTCAGTGTGTCTGCATCTTTTTACTGAGAGCAAGGTGATCTTGGAATGGGCAATTTGTGTAGAAGAAGGAAGGGTCGTAAGATACAGATTTTAGTGCAAGCTCTGCCACAGGCTCCTAGTGTGACCTTTGATGACTGCTAAAGTGTGAGACTATGATTTTAAGTATTGTCAGACTCTCAGCTCTAGAAAGGACCCCTGAGGCTCATCTAGTCTAGTCCATAGGAAGAATTATCTTTGTATGTGTTTATACATATGTGTGTATAAACATATATACATATATACACAGTACTGAATCCCAATGGGAATTGACTGCGTCACACACACATATACATAGTACCTCTTTTACATATCATATACCCTGGTCCAACTTTCCTCTATGCCATATTGCCTCTGTGTATATGGATAGGGTTCTAATCTCAAGTTTTTGCCAGTTAACTGTAATCTTTGGCAGAGTCACTTCCCCTCAGTTTCCTCATCTGTCCTATAAAATCTAACAGGTTTCCTTCTGCTTTCTCTCCTTCAATCCATCTATGTACTTTTGCCAGAATAACCTTTTTTAGACACTTTGTGTCTTGTTAAGGGCCTACAGTGGCTCCTTTTTGCCTACAGCATCAAATCCTAACTTCCTTTTCTGACATTGAGGTATTTCATAAGCACACAGGTAGTAAGTCTCAGAATCAGGATTTGAACCCAAATCCATTGACCACAGATCCAGAATTCTTTCATCTAGTCTAGTCTGTTCCTATACAAAAGTTCTCAAATTTTTTTTGGTCTCAGGACCCCAATCTTAAAAATTATTGAGGACCCCAAAGAGCTTTTATTTACATGAGTTATATCTATTAATATTTACTGTTAAAAATTAAAACTGATAAAATTTTAAAATATTCATTAGGGCTATTATGTATTAACATAAATAACTTTTATGAAAAATAACTGTATTTCCTAAAACAAAAATAGTTTAGTGAGAAAAATTGTATTGTTTTACATATTTTTGCAAATCTTATTGTCAGGCTTAATGAAAGGAAGCATTCTCGTATCTGCTTTTGAGAATTCATTCTGTTGTAGTAGGTTGTTTTAGTTTAAGTATATGAAGAAAGTCCAGCCTCACACAGATATGTTGTTGGAAAAAGGATTAGTCCACTACATGTTTATGTCTCACAGCTGCATGCCAGTCCCTTTATCCTTTCCTGATTGATTGTCACACTTCCTATAGAATCTGTACCAAATGTCCTTTTCTCTCCTCAAGCCATCTATGCCAGCCCCTCCCTTTCCCCCTTAGCAGAGGGTGAGGTCATCCCTCTCTTGTATAGTTCCATACTTCAAATCTCATCAACTGCATCCCTCATTCCTTTACTCTTAGCTCAAAGGATAAGGTAGCCTTTCTCCATACCAATACCAGCTACTCTCCTTTTGCCCTTGATCCCATTCCTTTTAATCTCCACTATGAATTTGCCCCTTCAATCATTCCCCCTCTCTCCCTAATCTCTAACCTTTCCTTATCCATTGGTGCCTTCTCCACTGCCTATTGACATTTCCCGACATCCTGCAGCATTAAAATATGTTCACTTGGGTCAAAAGATCTGAACAAATAGTTCTCAAAAGAGGAGTTGCAAACTATTACGACCATATGAGAGAACGTTCCAAATTTTAAAAAACCCCAAGCTTTCATCTCACACCCAACAAATTGACAACAATGACAAAACATGAGAATATAAGAGTAGTCGATATTAAAGGGGTTGTGGGGAGATGGGCATACTGATACATAGGTGGAGCTGTTGACTAGTTCAGCCATCGTGGAAAGCAATTTGGAATTATGTAAATAAAATAGCTAAAATTTTGATACCTTTTGACCCAGAGATTCCACTGCAAGTATATACCCCAAGGATGTCAGTGACAAAAAGCAAGACTTTATCTACACCAAAATATTTGTAGCAGCACTATAATAGTAAAGTACTGGAGACAAAATAGATATCTACAAATTGGGGAATGGCTAAACACAGTGTGGTACATGAATATAATGGAATACTACTGTGCTATAAGAAATGAGTAACATGATACATACAGAGAAGCATGGGAAAGCATACATGAGCTAATGCAAAGTGAAGTAAGCCAAGACAGAAAAACAATATACAAGATGACTCTCGCAATCCAAATGAAAAGAACAGCAGCCACAAAATAATCAAAAATAAATGTCTGAATGTTATAAAGCTAGGCCCCAAGGAAGAGATATGAGGAGTACCTCCCTCTACTCATTTGCAGAACATTGAATATACTGTCAGTTATTTTCAGTGTATTTTTTTGGTTTTATTGAATTTTTTAAAATTATTTGTTATAAGAGATGATTTTCTAGGAATGAGGAGGGATACAGCAGGAAATCCAGGTGATATAAAAACAAAAGATATCAATAAATATCTATTTTTTAATAATACGTTCTCTTGACCCTACAGATTTCTCAGGCTGTTATCCTGTATCCCTCTCTTTCACAGCCAAATGTCTAGAAAAACTATCTCCCCTCATTGACTTCAGTTTTTCAGCCCTTTGCCATCAGATTTTTCACCCTACTTCTGTAATGAAAGTGTCCTCTTCATGGTCACCAAGGATCTCCTTATAGCCAAATCAAATAGCTGTTTCTCAGCCCTCATCCTTTTTTGTCTTGTTTGAAGCATTAGAAAACTATTGACATAACACTTCCTTCTGGATATACTGCCTAGATTTTCATGACACTCTGTGTTATGGTGCTCTTGTTCCCTGTCTGAGACAGAAAGAACCTTGGCTTTGGAGTCAGTGACCTGGATTCAGATCTCGACTCTGATGCTTATATTGGACAGGTTACTTTAAACTCCCATGTGCTTCAGTGTCCTCTTCATTAAACTGAGGGGCTGGAGGCAGATGACCTCTGAGGCCCTTCTCAGCTCTGAATCTGTGACGGGATTGCAGAGTTGGGAGAAACATCCACAGCCATCCAGTCTAACTCATGTAGGAAACAAATCCCACCGTGACATACCCGTGGAAGTCATCATCCAGCTCATTCTGCTTTTGGATAGCAAGTTTTTCCTGACATAACTTAAATTTGCTTTTTTCCAGCTTTCTCCCATCGTTACTGGTTCTGGACCAAATGGAACAAATCTATTGTCTTCTGCATGACAGTCCTTCAGATATTTGCAGAAAACTGTCGGCCCCCACCCCCTGCTCCTTTGTCTTCTCCAGAACTGTCTCCCCAGTTCTTTCTACCAGTGTTAATATGGCATGGACTCAAGCTTTTTACCATACTGATTGCCCTCCTCTGGACACTACCCAGCTTATGTCTTTCTTAAACTTTGGTTTCCAAAACTGAACATGGTACTCCAGATGTGTCTGACCAGGGCAGAGTATATGTAGAGGGACTATGACCAACTTGTGCTTGAAAACTAGGCCTCTCTTATTGCAGTCCAAGATGGCATTAGCTTTTTTGCCTACCACATTACATTGCTGACATACTCTCTCTCTCTCTCTCTCTCTCTCTCTCTCTCTCTCTGTCTCTCTCTCTGTCTCTGTCTCTCTCTCCATATATATGTATATGTATATGTATGTATGTATGTGTGTATGTATATATATGTATATATATATATATATATATATCTCCAGTCAAATGCCAAATTTTGTCATTTCTACCTCCAAAATATTTCTCATGTCCCTTTCTCCCCCCCTTATGGCTACTACCCTAGTTCAGGCCTTCATTACTTCTTGTCCAGTCAACCATAATAGTCTCTTTATTGTTCTCCTGCCTCAGGTCTCTCTCCTCTCCAAAATACAGCTGTGGAAGTGATCTCTCTAAAGTTCAAGTCTGTCTCCATCTTGGTCTCGATTAGTGTAAATGATGAATCCCATGTGAAGACCACTGTGAAGTAGTCACATTATTCAAATCTTTACTCTTCAGAATTATAGTTATAGGTAAAATATAGTAATTGGTTCTAGTACAATAGAAATATGCGATGAAAATTTTCAAAAATAAGTTTTTTGTTAACTAATGAAATAACAAAGGGTAAGAAAATATATTTCTGATTTAAGTTAATCACAAAGTAATAGAATAGTTATATAAAGAATCATTTCAAGTGACTGAATATAGTATCTAAAAATAAGCCTAGCCTGATGATAATATGAAAATGTAGTATTCTTTAAAATATTCAACAGCATAGACTGGACTCTTTTCCTTTTCTCTAAATCTTCACATATACACTGGTAGATGCAGAGAGCTTTATCCACATAATTGGCAAATTTGTACAGCTCATGTTCTCATACAGTGAACCAAGCAAGAATAGTTGAATGACCTGGGGCATTCTCTAAAATTAGGAATACTTTAAATGCAATTTTGTTGTCCTTGTAATATTTTTCAGCAGCTGGGTTGAAAACCAGTCTTTTGGAAGCACCTTCAGTCATGTATGCTTTCTTATTTGACCATCAAACAACTGGAAGTGATTAATGGTTGTATAGCCTTTTGGTGCAGATTTCAAGACCAATCAAAAAGTTTTCATTGGTTTTCATTTAAAATTTCATTCTGCAATAAAAGTGTTAGGCAATCCTTAGATACTTTAAATACAAGTTGAATTTTTCTTTCTTAGAAATATAAGTTATGGAAGGCATCCTTTCCCAAAGTAAGCCTGTTTCATCCATATTAAAAAAATTTGTTGATCAGTGTATCTGCATTCTTCAGTTATTTTCTTCAAAACCTCAAACTGTCATGTCCTTATCTACACTGACTGCCTCTCTGGGAATTTTAAAATCATGCAGTTGAACTCAATTTCTAAAGCATTAAAACCAACACTTGAGGTGAAAGTTTCTTCACTATCTACTTCATTTCCCTTTTCTTGCCCTGTCTTAAAAAAACTTGAAGCTTTCTTCTGAAGGGCTACTCTGCTAAGAGAAATGTGTTTTTGTTTGCAATCTTTAATCAACATGACTAATAGATGCTCATTTCTATCACTGTAAGATGTCCATTCTTCAAAGTTGTTTGCAAATCACTGATTCAACTTCGTCTTTTCTTTTATTTGACCTGTGTGTTTAAAATATTCTATAGATTTAGGCATTCTGTTGTCTTGTTCTACTTAGTGTTACTACGACCACGTACATGCTGTTGAGTTAGAACAGATTTTTGTTCTACTGTAATAACAAGCCTCATCTTTTTTGCACTGGAATTGTTTCCATTTGATGTATTCTTCCTTTTGACTATTTTGTTAAAGGCTATTTTTAAAAATTTTACACCACTGTTAGTAATATGGCATGCAGCTGTACATCACATGCATACAGGATGATAGGCAAGTGCAGAAAAATGTTAAAATCCTCAGCTAACTTCCTCACTTTGCGTTAATTAAATTCTGGCTTGCATTAAATGCAACCTAGTATCATTTTATAATTTACACTAAATCTAATTTTGTATTACTCAAACTCATATTAATTGCAACTTAGTTGTGTGTCCTTTCTGTTTTAAATAAACTACAGTAACTCTAGGATCAAATATAATTTCTTCTGTTTATCTTTTGAAGCCCTTCACAGCCTCCCTTTCCAAACTTGTTACACATTACCTTTTACTTATACTACAATCCTGCCAAACTAGCCTTATTGTTCCTCATATATGGCACTCCCTCTCCTGTCTCTGTGCCTTTGGCAATAGGTTATTCCCCTATGCCTGTAATGTCAAGGGTTAAGGGATGAGAGGTTGGGAGGAAGAGGATTTTAGCATAGATTTAGAATTGATAGGAATCTTAAAGGTCATCTTCTCTGACTTGCTTGTTCTGTAATAAAGAAACTAAAACCCAGAGAGGTTAAGTTATTTGCCCAAGGTCACATAGGTAGTCAGTACTGTGTTGGGCTCAGACTTAAAATCCTGTGCTCTTTCCTCCAACGTGGGGTCTCCAGGATGGGATTGCGTGGTCTGAGCTCCATGCTCTTCATTTTGGAGAATTGGTATGGCATAGTGAAGAAAGCATATGCTAGATTTGAAAATAGAGAAGACCTGAAGTATGGCTCTCCCTTGGCTTCAACTGCTTCATATGTAATAACTATTTGAAAGAATTGTCATGAGTATCAAATGAAACTAATAAATATAAAATGTAAATCTTAAAGCACTATATAAATATAAGCTATTAATAGGAGTAATGTTGCGCTTTCCCTCAGATATAGAAAGGGATCCTGGTAACTGGTACCTGTCACCCCTTAATTTTTCATGGATTTGGGCCTCCTAAGGTCATAGAAAGGTTGTGCACTCTACTGATAAAACCTTCTGTAGTCAGAAATGGAAATTTCATCCAGTGTTGACTTCAGGGAGAATTTGCAGTATAATTTAATGATAGAGATTGGTATTAAATAATCCAATTTTGCAGCTGGTGGTAATATATTTTTCACTGTTTGGTATCAGTAAATCCCAATGGCTGGTACTATAGCCAGATTTTTTTCTTCTTTTAATACTGGATAAGGGCTCTTCCTTTCAGACACTTGTATCTTATAAATAGGAAAAAACCTTGGTATGAACAGCCAGAATATAGCAGTGCTGATGAAAAGTCCACATTCTGGGGGATCTTCCCTATTTAGATAGATGGAGGCAGGAATTTTCTGTTCACCACTTCTCGTCCTACTAATTCTCCTTTCTTACTGCTAACCTAGCAACTCAGTTTAACCTCTCACATTTTTAGAAAAGTGAAATGGTGCAACCGTGGAGAGAGAACCAATGTTTTCAAAATGAAGACATATAGCCCATGTGTTCTGTTCAGTGGCAAGAGACCTGGAGGAAAGATCCAAGGTTGTTTGAAAGGTTTATGATAGGACATAGACAAGAGTCACACAGCATAAGAAGTCGTGGATACCTGGTGATCTACATTATTCAGAAGAAGTATCTACATTCATGAGACCGTAGATCTATCAGTGTCAAAGAAGAAATAGAGCTGAGGCAACACGGGTATAGTGGTAAAAATAATAGAATTAGAGTTAATGCTGCATTGGAATCCAAACTACTGGTTAGAATCTGTGTTACCTTAGACAAGTTATTTAACTGCCCTGGCCCCCAGTTTCCTCACCTGTAAAATGAGAGGGTTGCATTCAATTCCTTCCAAGGTCCCTTGCAGCGTTAAATCTGTGATTCAGTGATGAATTGATCTCTAAGGTATCTTTTAGGTCTAAGTCCTATGATCTTAACCAAAATGAAATTAGAACTTGACAGTATAGTCACCATATAGAGTGGAAGGGCTGTGATTTGCACAAGTGGAGGAGGAAGTAGCCATAGAAATCATATATATTGTGAAGTAGCCCTTTGATTATAAGCACACACCTGGCAGGCACTGGTTCTTCTGAGATTCTAGAATAGTCTGTGTTTTGTTAGTTGTGGATACCACATTTCGAAAGGATGTTGACAAGTTGAAGTACCTAGAGAAGGGCACCCAGGATGTCTAAGGGAAAAGTGACTACACTTGTTCTTTACTGCACATAGCAGGGGCTTTGAAAGACTCAAGAATTCTGATTGACACAATAACCAACCAGAATGCCAAAGGATAAATGATGAAATATGTTGCCCAGCTCCAGGTAGAGAGCTGATAGATTTAGAGTGCAGATCATAGCATATGTTTTGTTTTGTTTTTTAATATGGCTAATGCAGGAATTTGTTTTTCTTGACTATATGTTTACAACAAGTTTTGTTTTTCTTTCTTTCTCAATGTAGAAGAGGGAGAAATAGGAAAGAGAATTCAGAACTGAAAATAAAATAAAACTGAATTTAAAAGAAAAGTACAATCATAGATTTAGAGCTAGAAGGTTATCAAGTCCAGCCCCCTCATTTTACAGATGAAGAAATTGAGGTAGGTAAAGTGACTTTCCTTAAGTCCCATAGTCATAAGTGTCAGAGTTCATATTCAAATTCAGGGTTCCTGACTTCAAATCCAACATTCTTTGCTCTTGTACTACACTGTGGAAAACTAGATATAAAACCAGATATGGCTTCCCAGTTAGGGAAGTTATCTGTTGTCACAGTCATTCACGTAGTAGATGAGAACTGGCCTAGGAGCTGAAACGTGAATTGGGGCAATTTAAGAACATTAGATTTTGAGTTAGGGGACCTAGGCTCAAATCTTTTTTTTCTCTTTTTTTTATTAATTTATTTTGATTTATCAACAATCACTTCCATATGCTTTTGAGTTTTAAATTTTTCTCCCTCTTCCTTCCCACCACCCTCCCCAAGATGGCACAGAATCTGATATAGGCTATACATATACATTCCTATTAAACATATTTTCACATTAGTGATGTTGTAAGGAAGAATTAGAACTAATAGGAGGACCACCAGAAAGAGGAAACAAAACTCAACAGAAGAAGAAAAAATAGCAAATAGTATGCTTCAATCTGTATTCAAACTCCATAGTTCTTTCTTTGGATGTGGATAGCATTTTCCATCAGAAGGCTTTTGGAGATGTTTTAGATCCTTGTATTGCTGGGAAGGATTAAGTTTATCAATATTAGTCATCACACAACATGGCTGTTATTGTGTACAATGTTCTCTTGGTTCTGCTCATTTCACTCAGCATCAGACCATACAAGTCTTTTCAGGTTTTTCTGAAGTCAGCCTGTTCATCATTATAGCACAATAGTATTTCATTACATTCATATACCACAACTTGTTCAGCCATTCCCCAATTGAAGGGCATCCTCTCAATTTCCAATTCTTTGCCACCACAAAAAGAGCTGCTGTAAATGTTTTTGTGCATGTGGGTCCTTGTCCCATTTGTATGATCTCTTTGGGATATAGCCCTAGAAGTGCTATTGCTGGGTCAAAGGGTATGTACATTTTTATAGCCCTTTGGGCATAGTTCCAAATTGCTCTCCAAAATGGTTGGATCATTTCACAACTCCACCAACAATGCATTAGTGTTCCAATTTTCCCACATCTTCTCCAACATTTATCATTTTCTTGTTTTGTCATCTTGGCCAATCTGATAGGTGTGATGTGGTACCTCAGAGTTGCTTTGATTTGCATTTCTCTAATGAATAGTGATTTACAGCATTTTTCATATGACTATAGATGGCTTTAATTTCTTCATCTGAGAATTGCCTAGGCTCAAATCTTAACTCTTTTATTGACTGACTACTCATATGGCCTTGACCAAGTCACTTTCCTTCTCTGGGCCTCAGTTTCCTCATCTGTAAAAATTAGATGATTGAACTATGATATCTAAGGTCTCTTCCAGTCCTAAATCCTGTGATCTTCCTATGAGCTGAATCAACCCTAATGTTAAAAATAACATTATTTAATTAAAATAAAATTTTAATTTTAAAATAAAAATAGGGCAGCTAGGTAGCACAGTGAATGGAGCTCTGGCCTTGGAGTCAGGAGGACTTGAGTTCAAATCCAGCCTCAGACACTTGACACTTACTAGCTGTGTGACCCTGGGCAAGTCACTTAACCCTGATTTCCTCACCAAAAAGAAAAGAAAGATTTAAAATAAAAATTTTAATTATTTATATCCATATGGTATCTAAAATAAAGTTTTAATTTTAAAACAAAAATAAAAATTATTTATATACGTATGGCATTTACATTTTTTGAAGCAATTTCACATGACTTGACCATCCTATGAGGCAGATAGAGATTATCCCCATTTTATAAATGATAATACTGAGGCCTACAGGGTAAGCTCCTTGAGATCAGAGACCATACCTTGCCCTTCTTTGTATCTATCACAACACTTTCTATGGTTTCTTATAGGTAGTCAGTACCTAATCAATATTTGTTGAGTTATGAATGTCAACAACATCATTAAGAATTATTATGTAGAGGGTCCATAAGGCCTATAGGAACAGCATGGATAGTATACACCAAGTGGTTGGGGCCAAATGTGATGATTCCCAGAACCCAAAAGCTCTGAGATATCATAGTACTGTGGTGAGAGCAATAGGCTAGAAGTCACGGGCTCAGATTCCCTTCCTGACTGTCCCTAACCTTTTGCCTTCTGAGAGATGCCTATATCTCATTTTCTCATTATGTCAAACATTATATAATACATCCCTCCCCTACCTGTGTGATGCTAGCCATCAGAATCTTATGAGAATAATGAATGTGAGAGTGCTTTTGAAAGTGCAGAGTATAACATGAATGTAAGAGATTATTTTTGGAGAATCAGAGGCTCAGTGCTTTATGGTGGAAACGTTTCTTTTTCACTCACCTTGCAACAAAGTCCCAAAGTCAGATGGTAAGTATTATTCCTAGACTCACTTTCTGGCTTTGCAACTCCTAGAGCCAAGACTCCAGCTATGCCTTCATGGAGCTTACAGAACAGGTAGCCAGCAAACTGTACAAAGGGAAACCAGCCTTGGGTGGGTTGGTGATATATAAAACCTCTAATCTCTACTATGGAGTTTATACAGTTTGAGCTCCTCATGGCCCCCCACTACTGGGAAAAAAAATTATTTCTTTTGCCCCAAAGCCTCTCAAAGGGGTAATTTATTGGTATGAGAATGCTCTGTGTTAGTCAGAAATGTGATTCCCAGTTTGATAGAGATGCCTCCTAGAACACAGTATGAAAACCACCAAACTGGTACACATTCTTTCAATTTCTATTTTGCCCTCTGGTTCTAGAATATCAGGGCAGTTTTCCTTGATAATTTCTTGAAAGATGATGTCTAGGCTCTTTTTTTGATCATGGCTTTCAGATAGTCCAGTAATTTTTAAATTCTCTCTCCTGGATCTATTTTCCAGGTCAGTTGTTTTTCCAATGAGATATTTCACATTGTTTCCTATTTTTTCATTCTTTTGGTTTGCTTTATGTCTTGGTTTCTCATAAAGTCACTAGCTTCCAATTGCTCCATTCTAATTTTTAAGGAAGTATTTTCTTCAGTGAGCTTTTAGATTTCCTTTTCCATCTGGCCAATTCTGCTTTTTAAGGCATTCTTCTCATTGTTTTTTTGGACCTCTTTTGCCATTTGGGTTAGACTATTTTTAAGGTGTTATTTTCTTCAGGTTTTTTTGTTTTTGTTTTTGTTTTTGTTTTTTTGGTTTCCTTTAGCAAGCTGTTGACTTGTTTTTCATGATTTTTTTGCATCACTCTCATTTCTCTTCCCAGTTTTTCTTCTACTTCTCTTACTTGCTTCTCAAAATTCTTTTTGAGCTCTTCCATGGCCTGGAGTCAATTCATATTTTTCTTGGAGGCTTTGGATGTAGGAGCTTTGACTTTGTTGTCTTCTTCTGGTTGTATGTTTTGATCTTTGTCACCAAAGAAAGATTCTGTGGTCTGACTTTTTTGCAGTTTGCTCATGATCCCAGCCAATTACTTGAGTTATAAACTCTTTGTTAAGGTAGGGGTCTGCTTCCAGTGTGGAGGATGTACTGTCCTAAGCATTGAGGGGTTTGTGCAGCTGTTTTCAGAGATACTTCTAGGGACCTGTAAATTTTCAGTTTTTCCGAGGTGGTATGATCAAGAGCAAGGTGTTTACTCCTTTCCTGGCCTAGGCTCTGGTCTATGAGTGACCACAAGCACTCTTTTCTGCCTTGGAACTGTGAGGAGGATTCCCTCTCCACTGCCACTAGAAGCTCCACCACTCCAGCAGGCCGCCTCACCCCAGGACCACCACCCAGAACTGTGACCCAGATCCAAGCACAGGAAAAGCAAGAGAATCCTGCCTTAGCACCAGTAAAGAGATCCCTGCAATCCCCCTCCGATCAGCCACTCAATCCCCTCTGTCTGTGGGCCAAGCTCCAGAAGCAGTTGCTGCCCCGAGGCTGTGCCAGCACCTGGGCTGGAATGGAGCTTCTATCTCACCGCAGTCACAGACTTTTCCCACTGACCTTCTAAGTTGTCTTTGGCGTTTGTGGATTGAGAAGTCTGAAAACCACCACAGCTGCCTGTGATTCAGTCCTCTGAGGCCTGCTCCAGCTTCACCAAGGCCTGTTTTGCCTACGTGGCCCATGCTTAGCTGCATTCCTCTCCCAGCCTGGTGCAATAGACCTTTCCAATCAACCATCCAGGTTGTCTTGTGCTGGAGATTCCTTTCACTCTGTCTTTTTGTGGGTTCTGCTGCTTTAGAATTTGTTTAGAGCCATTTTTTATAGGTATTTGGAGGGGTTTGGGGGAGAGCTCAAACAAGTCACTGCTTTCACTCTGCCATCTTGGCTCCGCCCCCAGTGCAAATTCTTACCCTCTAATTACTATCCATAACCATCCAGGACAGGTTTGTCTGACTGAAAATCTGCTCATTATCAGGTCCTTGTCTTGTCTGTCATTGACAACTCTATAACGTTTGTTTTCTAGACTCCAAAGCTTTGTGCTTGGGGCCTAGGAGTTTATTGGAAATGTATGTACATGTTGTATATATATTCTATGTGTATATTACATATAATTATATACACATATTATCCACATAATTAATATAACTGTATACATATATACATATGAATATATATTTTTATATACTATATACAGAATATATACACAACAAAGACAACTCTAGGATTGGGGTTACGAGGAGCTTAGTATATAGACTTCTTGTGGTTCTTGAACTGATTTATGAAGAAAACTAGGGATTCCACATGGCAGATGTAAGAAAGAAGAGTGTTCCAGGCATGGAGGACAACTAGCACAAAGGCCCAGAGAAGGGTGACACGATGCCATGTGTGAGGACAGTAAGAAAGTCAGGTTTACTGGACCATAGAATGTGAGAAGAAGGAATGATGTATTAAAGGGCTGGAAAGGGAGGTTGAGGCCAGGTTGTGAAGGACTTTAAATGCAAAACAGGAGTTTGTGTTCTATCCATCTTAAAGGCAATAAGGGTCCACTGGAGTTTATTGAGTAGGGGAGTGATATGGTCAGACCTGGTTTTTTTGAAAATCACTTTGGTAGCTATGTAGAGAATGGATTCAAGAGAGGAATGTCTTGAGGAGACCAATTAGATGATCACAGTAGTCCAAGTGAGAAGTTATGACTGTGTAAGTAGAGGTAAGGATTGGATGTTGCGGAGGTAGAACCTTCAAGATTTGGCAACTGATTGGATATGCAGGGTGAGGGACAATGAGGATTCCAGACCAATCTTGAGGCTGTGAACCTGGGAGGCTGGACATACACAAAATAAATATACGGTGATTTGGTGGTGGGCAGCAGCAACTTGGGAAGACAATGAAAAAGCCTCTTGAAGAAAGTGGCCCTTGAACTCAACCTTGAAGGGAGCCAAGGGTTCCAAGAACCCCAAATGAAAAGGGAAAGCAAGTGAGGTGCAGAGGCAGAGTATCATGTAGGGGGGATATAGCAAGTTGGCCAGTTTGGCACACAGCACATGTGGAGGGTGGAGGGGCCCAATATATGATAAGCCTGGAAAGGCAGGCTCTACTCTGATTTGGAAGGGTATTAAATGCCAAACAGAGGAATTTTTACTTATCCTAAAAGCACTAGAGTGCTGGGGGATGAGCTGGTCAGACCTACACTTTAGGAATATCAATTCTGTGAATTTGTGTTAGCTCATTTATCAAATGAACTCCAGTGTTCCAGAAGGAAATGATTCCATCTTAGTCTCTGATAACCCCTTTGGATTTCACTTCCTCCATCTGTAAAATAAGGGGTGGAAGACTATGATTCCTTACTGTCTATAAATTGTCCAAAGTCACACAGATAATTGGGTCTCAGGTCTCCTAACCGTAAACCCTGTGTTCTTTTCCCCATGCTCTACTGTTTCTCCATCAGCATTTAAGAATTGCTAGGCTGACTGGAATTGACTTTATCTTATCCTCCCGCTTCCAAACAAAGACAACCCCATTCAACCTCCCATGCCTCACTCCTAGCCTTTGACCACTTTGGTTTAGTCTAGGACGTTATGGAATGTGACTTCTAAACATAAGTCTTTCTGAGGGCTCACCTGGCTCACAATCTTTCCTTAAATGGATTTGGCTTTGTTTAGTTTGTTGCTGATGACTTTGTATCCTAGGGAGCTGTCATCTGTTTCCATGGCAACATTCAAGGAGGGGGTTTGTTCACGCTCTTTGTTTATTTCTTGCTGTGACTGACTACTTAGGAAAATTTTTTGACAGGGGAAGTGAGCTATTTTCCTGTTTCCAGGCCAGGCCAGTCATGGCCTTAAGATGACCCCATATTCTTATTCCTAAGTCTTGCCACTCTGAGTGCTCAGAAAAGCACAAAATTTAATTTACAGACTCATAGCATGTGGAAACTGTAAGGCAACTCAGAGATTATATAGTCAAATCCACTAATTTTCAGTATGATGAAGGTACAGTAAAAACAATAAACTTTGAGTCAGAGGAGCTGGATTTGAATCCTGGCTTTACTGTGTTTCAGAGTTGGAAGGGACTACATGATGTCTGAGGGCCCACTGGTACCTGAACAAGAACTCCCAACAAATGAGCATTCAGTCTTTTCTCAGAGATCTCTAGGGCAGCCTCATCCCACTTTAAGATAGCTCTAATTGTTAGGAGTTTTTATTTACATCAAGCCTAAAGTATTCTTGTTGTTAAAATGATAATTTATGTCTATGTCTGATTTCATAATAGCTAAACTATAGAAAGCACCTTAAGGTTTTCAACTGCCTTATATACGTTATCTCACAATGCTTTTTAGATAGTAAGTGCTTAGCAAATGCCTTTTCATTCATTTGAGCCTTAGAACAAGAGCTGCATGAGGTATATACTATAGGTATTATCATTCCTATTTTACAGACAAGAAAACTGAGGATCACAGAGTTTAAATATCTTGCCTGTGATTATACAACTAGCAAGTGTCAGAGGTGGAATTTTACGTGAGGTCTTTTTGACTCGAAGTCCAGCTCTATCCATTATGCCATGTTGTACCTGAAATCTTCCTCTCTGTCAATTCTACCTAGATTCTATCTCTTTTCCACTGAGAGCCTCTCAAATTCTTTAAGATAGTCATCATACTTCCCTTTGTCGTTTCCTACCTGGCTGCTCATCTGGATTTTATCACTGTCTCCAGAAACTCCTCTTCTTGAAAGAGCCAAGCAATTCTGAAACTCATTCCTCCTCAGTGCCCCACTTACCCTGAGGGTCTCCCCTCCCCCACTTTGATTGGAGAGGGTAGAGGAAGAACATTGACTCCCAGATCCTCTATTTAAGGAGGGGCACTGGGGCAGACAACCCATAATTTCTCATCTGTTTGCAGAACTTCACCATGTCCCACTCAGGCACCTTCCTTCCCTCCTTTCCATCTCTCCTCTCTCCCAGCCCATTTCTCTTCTCAGCACCTTTTTATTTGTTGTCTTCCCCCATTAAACTGTGAGCTTCTTGAGGACAAGGTTTTCTTTGCCTTTTTTTAAATTCTTAGCACTTAGCATGATGCCTGGCTCATATTAGGCACTTAGTCAATGTGTATTGACTGACCCTGCTTTTTCTTCTCTAGCCTAAACATCTCTAGTTCCTTCATGTGCCATGTTTTGTGACATAATCTCAAGGCATTTCACCATCTTACTCATTCTTCTCAAGATGATCTACAATTTATTATTGTCCTTCTAAAAATGTGGTGCCCAGAACTGAGCACAATATTCCAGATTCCACAAGATTCCACATCTGAGAAATACAGTCTAGGTCTGAACAGTACAATAGCACTATCAAAACCCTAGTCCCTGGATATCAGGCCTCTCTTAATGCAGCCTCAGGACTCCACCTTGGACAAATTCTTCTCTTCAGGCCTCAGTTTCCTCATTTGTAAAAGAGAGGGTTAGATGAGATGATTCTGAAGTCCTTTCCAGCTCCAAATCTTAGGATCTTACTAGGCCTAGAAAGGGGAAGTGACTTGTTCAACAAGTATTTGTTTAATATCTACTATGTCTCCCAATCTGGGTAGAACACAGAAGGAGTATATGATCACAGCAGTAAAAAAAAACTTACAGTCTAGTTGGGGAAATAAGACATATACAGAAAACTGAGGGTATAATGTACCTACAAGATTACTGACCTAAGTATTATGCATATGATGCTCCTTTCCCAACCAACCCCGGGTGTATTATGAATATATTCTTGAGCAGTGTTTGTGGACCATGGGACCCAGTATTTTCCAAGTAAAGGAAATATGAAGGAGATATCTGGGGAAAGAACTAAAAGATGTATGGAGGAAGAGGAGGAGGAGCGAACAGAGACAGAATATTTTGAATCAGTTGAAAGCAGGAGCTGTGGAACTTGATCAGGGGAATACAACTTGAAAGAGACTACTAGTTCCATAGGTTTGCAATGTGGGAACAAGGGAAGGTAGAATAAATAGTTTGGCACAGCAAGTAGCCTCAACCTGACCCAGATGTTAATGCCTGGTATCTCTTGTTGTTCATTCATGTCCAACTCTTCGTGACCCCCATGGACCATACTGTCCATGGGGTTTTCTTAGCAAAGATACTGGAGTGCTTTTCAGTTTCCTCCCTCCTGTGGATTAAGGCAAACAGAGGTAAAGTGACTCGCTCAGGGTCACACAGCTAGTGAGTGCTTGAGGCCAAGTCCCACACTCTATCCACTGAGCCATCTACCTGCTTATTAATGCCTAGCACCACCTTTAAAGCACTTTATCTAGTGCAACAAACTTTGCTAGATTCTGTCTCCTATATACCTGTAATGTGCCAATCTCTATAGAGCTGGCAGACTTAGAATTCAAGTATTTTAAAATTCACTCAGGAGGGAAAGATAGTTAATAGGAGCCATAGGTTAAATTGATTGTGATTTTAAGAGAAGACTTTGGATCATGGGATTTAAAACTGGAAGATAACTTATAGATCATTTGGTCCAACTGCATTCAGTGTAAGGAAATTGAGGCCTAGAGGGGTGAACTTCCTCGACCAGTATCACGCAGGCATTAATTAGCCAAACCCAAGAATCACACTTAGATCTTTTGACTACATCCCTTGCATCTTTGAGAGGTGGTAACAAAAACAATCAATGGTAACATGAGAAGCGTTCTGTATAAAGGTGTCCTTAGAAGTTTCATCACTTACGAGGAAATATGTAATTGTGCTAATTTATCTAGTATAGATTATAGTATCATAATCCCATAGTCACAGAACTGAAAGGTACCCTTAGAGATCATCTGTTCTGGCCTCCTTATTTTATAGATAAGAAAACTGAGGCCCAAAGAGGTTAAGTTGCCCAGGGTTACATAGATGGTAATTGTCAGGGCTGGGATTTTTATCCAGGGCCTTTGGCTCTAAATCCAGACCTCTTTGTACTATACCACATTGCCTTTTGCTAAAGGAATTAAGAGAAAAGAGAAATCTTCATGGGATAAAGAAGATGTCTCTTAAGATTTGAAGATTGGTAAAATGGTGGTATCTTTGAGAAAAATAGGAAGAACTGGAGAAACTGATTTTTCTCGGGGAGAGAGGTGATGTTTGGTTTTTTACTTATTTAATTTGATATGCCTACTGGACAGCCTCCCAGTGGAGATATTCTTGGTAGTTTGGGATAAAGATTGAATTCTGGAAATCAAGAAGAAAATTAGAACATAAACAGTACCTTGGATTTGGGTGTGTTGAGAATATACATGCTTCTTCTGAGGATTCATTCTCTAGACCGTCAGTGATTCTGCAAAGCCAGGGTTGTACTAGTACAACCTAGTCAAGTCCAGACCTATACTGTAGCTAATAGAGGCCATAGTATCATTTACAGAGTATGATGTGTAAGAACATGTATCTGGACTCCCAGCAAGCAGAAGAGCATTTGTGGTATCAGGTTTCCAAGGCCAAGAGAGAGACATTCCCAGGCCTTGATCAAGACTATATCACTATTGGTGGTGGATTCCATCAACATCATAATCAGTTTTCATTCAGTACCATCTGAGGACTTCAGTTCCTGACAGAGTTATAAAATATCATGTTAAAGAGATGGTTAATGAACATATAGAAAAAAGTCAGCATGGTTTCATCAAGCACAGGGCTTTTTTTTTTGTTTTGTTTTGTTTTGGTGAAGCAGTCGGGGTTAAGTGAGTTGCCCAGGGTCACACAGCTAGTAAGTGTCAAGTGTCTGAGGTCACATTTGAACTCAGGTCCTCCTGACTCCAAGACCAGAGCTCTATCCACTGCGCCACCTAGCTGCCCCTTACAAGCCATTTTTGTTTGTTTGTTTTTGTTTTTGTTTTTGTTTTTTGAGGCCATTTTTTTTAAACGCAGAGAAGAAAACAGAAGGAAGGCCAGAAAGAAGCATAGACAAGCTGCAGGATAGCTTTTAAAGCTACAGGTTGAACTTATAATTTAAGCAAGCTTAAATATAGCTTAAAAAGCAAGCTGTCTGTAATAGAGATCTATAAGTTCATGTATGTATTTTTATGGTCTCTGAATAAGGATATATCCATTTTGTTTGGTATTTATTAAATTCAGAATAAAAAGTTTTTTAAAAGCAGATCATGCCAGTCTGACAGGATAATTAGACTGCTAGATCAGAGGAATGCATAGATATAATTTCCCTAGAATTGAATAAAGCATTTGACAGTCTCTCTTGCTATTCTTGCAGAAAAGGTAAGGAGATGTGGACTATCATTACTCAAATATATAGAGAACTGAGTTAAATTTTTAAGAATAGAAGTCATTCCCCAGTTGATAAATGGTCAAAGGATATGGTTAAGAAGTTATCAGATGAAGAAATCAAAGCTGTCTATAGTCATATGAAAAAATACTCTAACTCACTATTGCTTAGAGAGATGCAAGTTAAAACAACTCTGAGGTACCACCTTACACCTATCAGATTGATTAATATGACAGAGAAGGAAAATGATAACTGTTGGAGAAGATGTGGGAAAATTGGAACACTGATGCATTGTTGAAGTTGTGAACTCGTCCAACCATTCTGGAGAGCAATTTGGAACTATGCCCAAAGGGCTATTAAATTGTACATACCTTTTCATCCAACAACACCACTGCTAGGTCTGTATCCCAAAGAGATCATAAAAAATGGAAAAGGACCCACATGTACAAAAATATTCATAGCAGCTCTTTTTGTGGTGGCAAAGAATTGGAAACTGAGGGGATGCCCATCAATTGGGGAATGGCTGAACAAGTTGTGGTATATGAATGTAATGGAATACTATTGTGCTATAAGAAATAATGATTAGGCAGATTTTAGAAAAACCTGGAAAGTTTACATAAATTGATGCTGAGTGAAGTGAGCAGAACCAGAACATTGTACACAGTAACAGCAACAGTGTGTGATGATCAACTATGACAGACTTAACTCTTCTTAGCAATACAATAATAAAAGACAATTCCAAAAGACTTATGATGGAAAATGCTATCTATCTACATCCAGAGAAAGAAACATGGAGTCCAAAATGCAGATCAAAGCATACTATTTTAACTTTTTTGGTTTTTTGTTTTTTCCCTTTCTCATAGTTTTTCCCTTTTGTTCTGATTCTTCTTTCTCAACACAACTAATGTGGAAATATGTTTAACAGGATTGTACATGTATGACCTGTATCAGATTGCTTGATGTCTTAGGGAGGGGGGGAAGGAGAAAATTTTAGAACTCAAAATCTTATAAAAATGAATGTTGAAAACTATCTTTACATGTAATTGGAAAAAATAAAATACTATTAAGTGAGGAAAAGACACTATTACAATAAAAATAAAATAAAGAGATTTGGGCTAGACTATAGTCCAGTTAGTTGGATTTAGACTTATTGGAATGATTGGGCCTAAAAAATAGTCATTAATGGTTTGATATCATCTTAGAAAGAAGTCTCCAGTGTGGTATCCCAGGGATCTGTGCTTAGCCCTCTGGTGTTCAGTATTTTTATAAGTGACTTGGACAAAGGGACAGATGGTATATTTGTCATATTTGTAGAACACAGATTTTAGGGGGAGTACTTAATACATTAGATGACAGGATTCCAAGCGATCTAAACAGACTGAAACACTGGGCTGAGTTGAATAAGATGAAATTTAATAGGGATAAATATAACATATTACACTTGGACTAAAAAAAAACATCCACTTCCCAAGAACAAGTCTTGGTTGGACAGCAGTTTGTCTGAAAAAGATCGGGACTTTTAGTGGACTACGAGTTGCTATTGTGACCCAGCAGTGTGATCTAGTAGCCAAGAAAGCTAAGGTGACCTCAGGAGGCACTAAAAGAGGCAGAACATCCAGGTCTGTTGTCTGCTGTAATTTGCTCTGGTCAGAGACTATCTGGAATGTATGTTCAGGTGCCAGTGCCACATTTTAGGAAGGACGTGTGTAAGATGGAGATGGTCCAGAGGAGCAGCTGATGAAAGGCTTAGAAGTCAGGCCATAACAACGATGAACCAAAGGAACTGCAGAGGTTTAGTCTTAAGACGAGACGATGAGAACTGCTGGGCTGGGCTTCAGAAGGCAAAACTTGGGAATTGTAAAGAGGCAGGTTCAGTCTGATAAGAAGTGCTGCCCTAGGGGCAGCTAGATTTCACAGTGGACAGAGCACCGGCCCTGGATTCAGGAATTCCTGAGTTCAAATCTGGCATCAGACACTTGACATTTATTAGCTGTGTGACCCTGGGCAAGTCACTTCACCCTACTGCCTTGCAAAAAAAAAAAAAGTGCTGCCCCAACTGGAATAGGCATCTTCAGAAAAGAATAGACTCTTCTTCACTGAAAGGAAGTTTTTAAACAATGACCAGATGAGTACTTGACCACTATGTTGTTGCAGGGATCCCTTTTCAGGGAAGATTTGGACTAGATGGCCAATGTGACATCTAACAGCCCTTCCAGTGTGGCTTATGTGATTCTGTTAACTTCCATGTTCCTTGCACATATTTTTTTTCCTAGAATGCCAGGCTCTTGGACCATTTGAGATATATACTGGCATGTGTTAAAGGAGGGCTAAGCCCACAGCTGGAGGCTTTTAAAGATCTTACCCTAGCCACCAGAGTTCAGTCTTAGAACTCATGAGATTTCAGTACTCCAGGGGAGAAAAAACAATTCTGAGACTGTAGCTATTATAACAAGCATGCATGTATTATTAGAAGCATATGACCTTAGTTCTAGGACTCCTGAAATAGGTCTTCTTCTCCGTCCCCTAGTGTTGTAGTTGCAAGAGAATGATTCCCATCCCTAGCAGCCTTAAGCCATGTTGTCCCACTGGTACCTTTTTCCATGGTCTCTTGGTTAAGAAATATAAGAGTGATAGCCTCTTATTGTGAGTATGGATTCCTCAAAGGCTGGCTGTATATTAATGAAGTATATTTGTTGAAGTTGTGAACTGGTCCAACTGTTCTGGAGAGCAGTTTGGAACTGTACTCAAAGGGCTATTAAATTGTATATACCTTTTCATCCAGCAACACCACTGCTAGGTCTGTATCCCAAAGAGATCATAAAAAAGGGGAAAGGACCCACATGTACAAAAATTGTTGCAAGACCTTCACTTCGTCCCACTTTCAAACATTCCTGTGTCAGCAACCAGGAAAGGTGGAAAAATATGAAGGCTTAACTGAAACGTAAGGCACAGGAATTTCCAGGCATAAGACTGAAAGTTTGACTAAGAAGTTGTGGAACTCAACATATATGCATACCTCCTGTGGACACCACCTATCAGCCAAACCTTCTAGAGCCCACAGTAGGGCAGAGGTGGTACAGTTTAACAGTTAAAGTATTGAACCAAAAGCTTTCTCAATATTTGCAAAGATTTTTTTTTTTTTTTGCAGGGGATGGGGGGAGGGATGTTTCTAGATTGCTCCATTTAAAAATGCCTTGGAAAGAGGATGTTCCCTACCAGCAGTGGTGGAGGAATATCTCTCAGTAATTTGTAGGTTTACAGTATAGTACAGGGAAAAGGAAACAAAAGCACTGGGCCTGGCTCTGTCATGAGTGAGTCTCACCTCACTTCTCTGAACCTCACCTTCATCACCTGGACGTATTGGGGGGAAAACCTTCTTTTGTCAACTTTAAAGCGATACAGAAATGTGACTTAGCGGTAATGGTAGCAGTGGTAGTGCTGGAAAATCAATAGTAGGTTTAGTCCACAAACTACTCCTCTCCATTCTTTCTAGCTAACTCTTTCCCCAGTTCTTTCTCTGCTCCTTCTAAGAGGCATAATTAGTACTGATTATGTGCAAAGTAGGGAATGGTACACAGGTAATCAGGAAGTTAGCCAAAGGTGGCAAGGCCCATTCTGTACCTGAAGGAGCTGTTGTGTTTATCCTGTGTCCAGTACTCTTCTGCCATTCTGTTAGATCCTTCACATACTTGGTTTTTCTATCCACATCCTTTTCTGTCCCCTTTTCTGAGAAGGTGTGAATTACCCATACCTATTTTATTTGAGCATGTTAAGATAAAGGCAGTCCTAATCCTCAGGCCTTCAGGCCTTCTTCCCAGACCAGGAGAAGCATCCTTATATTGAATTCCTGCGACCATCTCAGTCACACCAGTTGTGCTTAGCTGCCAGGAGTAGGTTTTGGCCTCAAGACAGGTACAGAGTTATACTGGTACGAAGTTGGGTCTGGAAATTTTAATGGACTTAATTGCTTTCTCTCCCTTGATTTCTGCCACACCCCAGCTCCTTTGTCCTCTTCTAAATTCCTAGCCATCTTCCCCTGAGTCTCTTATCCTTCTCTGTCCTATTCCTAGGTTGGGTTATAGCAGGCCAAAATTTATGAACAAGCTTAGACTTCAAAGAACAAAGAGGTAGCTTACCTTGATCTGGACCTTAGTCTAAATGAAGGCCCAGGCAAGAAGTAGCTGCTAATAGGCAAGCACTGTCACTATCTTTTTGCCCCTAGCCCAACCTTATCAGCAGACATGATGATTGTCAGTGAAACAAATGGTACTTATTGACCAACCATCATCAAAATAGACTGAAAAAGTTATCTTACCTAAAGAAAGAGGGTCAGAAGAAGGGGAGGAGCAAGAAATATTTACATAATACTTCATAGTTTAGAATGTGTTTTACTTAGATTATCCTCTTTGATCCTCATGAGAAAGAACATTGTATTATTATTATCATGCATATTGATAACCTTATTTTTCAGATTAGAAAACAGATTGAATGAAGTGAAGGGACTCGCCCAAATTCACACCTAGTACCTCTAGACCCAAGACTCAAACCAAGGTTTTCCCTGCAAACCAATTTTTCTTTTCCCAAAACCACAGCATCTGGGTTTCCTGACAACCTGCCCAGCACCCCTTCTGTACTCTAATAATTGAGACAAAATGTCAGATTAGGCTTACAAATGGGAAGAACTACAAAACTCTTGAAACCTCCCAGTTGGGTATATGGAAAATCCATTTATTAAGGTTTTCCTAAATTAGCATTACAAGTTAGTCTCTCTTGGTTTGGGTGCTTTCTGTGCTAATAACTGAGCCATTCATGAGCTGATTTGGGGGATAGACTATGGTTGCCTGGTTTGTTGTTCCATCATAGTTTACTGAGATCAAATAGTGCAACCTTGTGCTGCTAACAATTTTTCATCATTAGTCAAAGGTGACACTTTTTGGGCACACATCTGATTTAGTAGATTAGGAGATGCAACAAGGAGAGAAAATTTTGGATTCTGAGAACCATTGCTCCCCATAAAGAATGAAGTCTTGGCCAGCTTCCCAGAAAAATGTAGACACTTTACTTGAGAGAACCTGACCAAAGTGTGTCAGCAAACTACACTTTCTTATAGTATGAAATGAGGCTGGGGGCAGCTAGGTGACGCAGTGGATAGAGCACCAGACCTGGAGTCAGGAGGACCTGAGTTCAAATCCCACCTCTGACCAGACACTTGACACTTACTAGCTGTGTGACCCTGGGCAAGTCACTTAACCCCAATTGCCTAAAAAAAAAAAAAGAAATTAGGCTGTCAGGGCTACTTCTATGTAAAGAACAAATACAATGTTTTCTCTTATATATAAACTTTAATCTCCATCATAGTCCTTCTCCAATATCTCATCATATTATAGAAGTGACCAGGTTTTCAAAGGCAGTACCAGCAAAGCCCAAACTCTGCTGCCATTAGCAGATTCTACTAAGTCGAAAAGTCTTTCAGTACTGGCTGTCAGTGGGCTGACTATGTGGATCAAAGCCAAATTCAGAGGGGTTCACCACCAGAAGGCTTTTGGCAACAGCATCTAATGAAAACATCTACTAAGGCATTGGAGGGATGTATGGTGATCTGCAGCAGTGGAGGAATTACCAACATGGATGAAATTGTGAATTTTTTCAGTTGCTGTGTTTTTCCTTTGTTCTTGAAGAGGACTATGACATCAGGGAGATGATGACATGACTTGCAATTGACTTTGATTTGAGTGAGGGAGGGCTGTGCAAAGTCACCAGCCTCACTTTTGCCTCCTGAGCCATCTAGTGAGGGAGGGCTGTGCAAAGTCACCAGCCTCACTTTCGCCTCCTAAGCCATCTGAGTCCAGTGGCCCAATATTCATCAGGACGACTAGAGATGGCCCAGGATGCAGTGGGAGACCCTGGCCCTTTTAAGCTAAGGTCTTTTCAGGTTCTCACTGTGAGTGAGGTAACACCCATTCAGTGAATAGGCCTCTTTAAAAAGGGAGTCAAGGCATCTCCAAAGGTCTCATGATGGAAAATGCTATCCACATCCAGAGAAGGAATTATGGATTTTGAATGCAGATTGAAGCATACTATTTGCTATTTTTTCTTCTGTTTTGTTTTCTCTTTCTTGTAGTTCCTCCTATTGGTTATAATTCTTCCTTACAACATCACTAATGTGAAAATATGTTTAATAGAAATGTATATATATATATATACTTATATATATATATATATAGCCTATATCAGATTGTGCCACATCGTGGAGAGGCAGGGGCAGAAAAATTTAAAACTCTAAAGCTTATGGAAGTGATTGTTGATAAATCAAAATAAATTAATAAAAAAATTTTAAAAAAGAAGGGAGTCAAAAAAAATCAAACTGCAAGGGGAAGACTCTCAGGGTTGCTGGCCGAAAGAGAAACAGTTACTATTGACATTCACTCTGAGCCAGGAGGGCCCAAAAAATAGCCATTAAGTGGTGCAAGCACTTAATAGGCAGGGACTGATTGTTGTCCAGTCTATGAGTTCCAGAGTGAATTGGGTTTAAGGCTTGGTCTTTGAGAAAGAAATCTAGCCAGTAAACCACCCCCAAAAAAACCTCCAACAAATTTTTCAGCATTTTAATGTGAATCCATAGACTGTAAGGGCTGGAAGGGGCCTTAGAGATGATCTATTCTACTTCCTCATTTTGTAAATGAGAAAATAGAGGTCTAGGTGCAACTTTTGCTTCATCTTTGAGATAAAGGCCAAGGGAGAGCCTGAAATGCTCCAGTCAAAAATTACTAGACACCTTGGAAAGGCAGGAATGGGGGAGAACACGAGCAATATTCCAGAGCTCTCTGAGAATGGTAAAAGGCTGAGTGGAGCCTGCCCAAAGGGTTCAGTAGATCCTGATGGATCTGCTTTCCTGAGTTGTGAGAGCTTTTGCAAGGGAGAAACTTGGAGCTCTGTTCTGTTTGGATAGAGGTTCTTCTTGTCATCTCTTACAGGATCAGTGGGACCATGGGAGCTATAGCATTCAAGAAGAGGGGGTGACACAGTCTTTTTCTTGCAGTTGTGATTCCAAAGAACCCATTTCCCACCTCTGACGCGAGTGCTGAGAAACCCAGCATGCACAGTGGCACCAAAGCTGTCTTGGGGCATCAGCCAGGGCAGAGGGGCCGCAAACCAGGCAAGAAGCGAGGCCGAACACCTAAGACCCTGATTCACCACCCCATCTCCACCCCATCCAAGTCAGTGGAACCTTTGAAATTCCCAAAGAAGAGGGGACCTAAACCTGGCAGTAAGGTAGGCAAGCAAAATGGGCTATGCTATCACAGTCCTTTGGCAAGTGTGTAGAGAGGGGGTATGTGGGAATAATGGGGGGAGGTAGGAGGAGGGAAGGGAACATTTTCATGTGACTGTTTTGGGAAGAGAATACATTCAGTCCCTGTGTCTTTTAAAAGAACTGCCTTGTGCTTAGCACGGGGTCTTACACACAGGAGGTGCTTACTAGATGTTTGTTGAATTTAATTGACATGGTTGGAATTGTTTTTGTATAGTGTCAGCTTGATCCACTATTGGATATCAGCTGGTGGGGAATGATAATTTCCTGGGTTTTGGCTCTTAACACACTCTCCAGATTCAGTGAATTTGGGGTATAATTCATTCTTCCTGAGATGCTAGCAGTAGCTTTTTGTCAGTGCATGGACACAGGCCTGTGGACATGTGCAGGAGGTAGGAAGGTGGCATATAGCTATCTTTTCTGCTGCATGTGCCTGCTTCCAGATCTACTGAGACAGACTGCTAACGGACTAGGAAGCAAAGACTACTGAGCTTCTCCCTCTTCCTGAGATGATTTCAGGCCAGGCCAGCTGTTAAAAACACTGACTGCCCTTGTCTTTCTTCCCTTCCCTCATCTAAAAGCATTTGTTCACATTGGTTGAAGATAAAGTGATATTAAAAGATTTTGAAGGCCCCTTCACTACTTACGTCCTACCAGCCACTAGGGCTCCCAAGGCTTTCTCCTTGTGTTTTCTTCTGTGCCTCCATACTCTGGGTAAGCTCATCTACAAGACTGTCTATGTGGGACTGATAAACAATTTCTATTGCCTCACTCTATACACTTTCCTTTAGCTCATTTCCTCTTAGCCCTTAACCTAGACATAGAATTTCTTATTAGAAAGCCTACTGTTGTGCCTTTTTTTCCTTCTACTGAACTCCTTATTTAAGTTACTTAAAGCCAGAACCTCTAACTGATAGACCCTTTTTATACCTCAGTGCACTAGGCATAGAGCTTTACAGATAGAAGGCTCTCAGTGAACTGATTGTCTACCCAGGACAGGAAACTCAAGCAGGAAACTTTGTTGTTAACTCTTCTTTTTCTTCATTTTTCACATCCAGTCTGTTTCCAAAGTC
The DNA here is from genome assembly GCF_900497805.2 of Vombatus ursinus. Taxonomy (NCBI): domain Eukaryota; kingdom Metazoa; phylum Chordata; class Mammalia; order Diprotodontia; family Vombatidae; genus Vombatus; species Vombatus ursinus. The sequence continues at coordinate 6,834,259 of NW_020954553.1, forward strand.
TGTTGTGTTTTCCTACGTTTTATTCATACGTTGAGTCATTCATTCAACAAATATCCATTTTGAGCTAAGAAAACTCAGAAAACATCCACCTATGCCTCTTTCTCTCTATTCCTAGTCTATGCTTGGATTATTCCTGTTTCAGTTACTACAACCATCTTTTCACTGGTTTGCCTACTTACCTCTCTGCCCCCTATCTATGATCCTGAATACCTTGAACAGTCATTTTGCTGCCTGGTTTATCAACACCTAGACAATGCAGTCTCTTTCCCCCCCCCTTCAGTAGTATTTTATTTTTTCCAATTACTTGTAAAGATAGTTTCAACATTCATTTTTGTAAAATTTCGAGTTCCAAATTTTTCTCCCTCCCTCCCTGTCCTCCTCCCTCCTCAAGATAGTAAGCAATCTGATATAGGTTATATATGTACAATCATGTTAAACATATTTCCGCATTAGTCATGTTGTGAAAGAAGAATCAGAACAAAAGAGAAAAACCATGAGAAAGAAAAAAAAACAACAACAAAAAAAGTGAAAAAGTATGCTGCAATCTGTATTCAGACTTCATAGTTCTTTTTCTGGATGTGCTTAGCATTTTCCGTAATGAGTCTTTTGGAATTGGACAATGCATTCTCAACCTTATGGCCCCTCACCAGGATGCTTGGGATGACCTGACCTCTTTTATTTCTTTGCCCTGATAGAGTTCTCCTTATCCATTGATCCTAATTACCTTTTTCCCACTTCCTACATACCATGTACACTTCCCAGCTTGCCCAGCTTCCTTCTATCATCCAGGAATTTCTAAAAGTCTCACTCCTTTGCAAAGCCTTCTTTAGCTCACAGGAGTTTTAGTTATTCCCTCTGTCTTTTCTCCCACCCACCCCTTATTCTGATGTTCAGAGGCAATGTGATATATTGGGGGGTGGGAGGAACATGGGGACCTGAGTTCAGAAGACCTGGTTCCAAATCCCAGCTGTGAATACACATTGTCTCTGTGACCTTGACCAAGTGATTTAACATCCCTGAGCCTTTGTTCTCTTCTCTGCTCAATGGGAATGTGTTAAAACTTGTGCTGCCTGCCTCATAAAGATATTATGAAAATCAGGTAGGATAATGTTTATAAAATGCTTTGCATATAAATATGAATTATTTTCACTTATAACTATACTATGTAATACGTACTATGTACTACATATTAAACTATACTGTATGACTAACTATACAAAGAATATGCTAATGCCTGTATATAGTGTGTACTTTATGCTATTTTATACTTGTGTGTATGCTTGTTCACCTTTTTGAGTTCCTCTCATCTTTTATAAATGGTAATCTCCTCAGAAGTTGGAGGGCCTGTCAGTCACTTTGCATGCTACTAACAGAATGTGCCTGAGCTGTTTGGGTAGTGGTGTTCTTTGAGGGGGTTTATCTTTCTCTAACATTCAGAGAAGCTTTTAGAAAAGAGTTTCAGAAAAGAACCCTGTAATCTTTCAGAGTTCCCCAGAAGTATGACTTCTTATAGTATTAGATTGGGGCCTACACTCGCCTCTGCTGTTTTGGCTTTCATTTTCTCCGTGCTTTATGTTTCTATCCCCAGTATGTATCAGCCAGTCAATAAGCATTTATTAAGCACCTGCTGTGTGCCAGGTATTGTGCCAGGGGCTGGGGATACAAAGACGATAAATGAAACAATCCTCACCCACAAGGAGATTACATTCTAATGGAGAAGAAGACAAGTACATGTACAAGTATATACAGAATACATTAAAAGCAGTTTAAGGTACTTCGAGAAGGAGAGCACTAGCAGCTGGGGAAGTCAAGAGAGGCTTCATGTAAAATGTGGCGCTTGAACTGTATCTGAAAGACAGGGATTCTGTGAGGCAGAGGTAATAAAGAAGTACATTCTAGGCATGAGAAATTGGAAATGAAATTTTGTGTTTGTGTGTGAGGCACAGAGAAGGCTTGTTTGTCTGGACCAGACAGTATTTGGTGGGGACTAATGTACAGTAAGTCTGGTTGGAATCAAGTTGTAAAGGGCTTTAAAAGCTAAGTAGAAGAGTTTATATTCTGTTTTAGAGGCACTAGTAAGCCACTAAAATTGAGAGAGTAAGGTAGTGCCGTGGTCAGATCTGTGATTAAGGAAAATTGTTTTAATAGCAGTTTAGGGAGGGACTAGAGTAAGGAGATTTGAGTCAAGGAGACTAATTAGGAGACTTGGAAAAATCCAGGTGAGAAGTAATAAGGACCCCAAACTAAGATGATAGCTATGTGAATAGAGAGAAGGGGTTGAATGTGGGAGACATTGTAGAATTATAAACAGCAATATTTGGCAGCTGGTTGAACATGTTGAGTTGAGGGAGAAGAAGTCAGAGATAATAACAAGGTTATAAATCTGAGAGACTGGAGGAATGTGCTACCTTCAACAGAAATGGTGAAGTTTGGAAGAGGGGTGGTAAAAGGTATCATAGCAGTGGAGAAGGCATTAGACTTCTGATCAAGAAGACATGGGTTCAGAAGTTGTCTCAGATCATTATTAGCCATGTGACCCTGGGCAAATCACTTAACTTCTCTGTGCAAAAATTTCCTCATCTGTAAAATGAGGGGGTTGGACTTGCTGGCCTCCAAAGTTGCCACCAGCTCTAAATCTATAATCCAGTGGTTACATATGCATGTGTCTAGGGGGAGATTCACCATTTATGTCAGTAAATATTTGTTAAGTACTTACTATATGCAGAGCATTGTAACTAGGTGTTGGATAGATGCAAAGATAAGATTTGAACTCTTCCCGTTCACTATCTAGAAGGGCTCTAACACATATACAATATAATACTTGATATGTACTTTAAAGAAGTATGAAACAAAGTGGTATGTGATGTTTGAAGGGAAAAGTCATATTTGTGGGAGATTAGGAAAGGATTCTTAGAGGAACTAGGATTTAGGTTGGACTTTAACAAACAAAGAGAATGAAGGGACATTGTAGGAACCATAGGCAAATTGGAGTATAACTGTTTTAGGATAATATTATGAAATAAGGCTAGACAGGCAAGGTAGCACCAAATTGTGAAGGGCTTTGCAAGCCAGACAAGGCATTGGAATATTAATCAGCAGCCATTGGGAGCCACTGAAAAGCTTTGAACAGAGGAGTAACATGAGCTAATCTGATGGTTTGTGAAAGGTGAACTGGAAGGGAGAGAGCACAGGGGAGGAAGAAAGACCTGAAAACAGTAGGCTATTGCTGGAGTCATAGTTTCATGGTCTAGGCAGGTGGTGATGAGGATCTGTACTGTGGTGGTGGCAGTATAGACAGATGCCATATCAAAAAAGTATGTGTTCCAGGTTCAAATTCACTATGACAGTATTGGTTTTTTTTTCTTTGTGATTAGCTAAACTCTGGCTTCATGGACCGGGGTGGAAAGAGAGGATTCTTGACCATTTGTTTGTTTATTCATTCAACAAATATTTATTGTGTATCTACCATTTGTAAGGTTCTATAGAGAATTCAAAAGTATGAAATGTAATCTCCAGCCTCAAAGAGCTTATAGTCTGGCGGGAGAGTAAATGCTTGGGATTAAGGGAGAAAGAGACACACTAATACATACAGTTGGCAGACTTTTCTCCATCTGTTTTGGCAGCGAAAACCTCGGACTTTGTTAAACCCAGCACCCACCTCGCCGACCACCAGTACCCCTGAACCAGACACCAGCACTGTGCCCCAGGACGCTGCTACTATCCCCAGCTCAGCAATGCAGGCCCCCACAGGTAAAAGACCCAAGTACAGACCAAATGTCCCAAGGCCTGTGCCTTTTTCTGCACTAATATTTGGCCCAGTATCTGAGGTCATCACAAAAGCATCACTGGCCTGGGAATCTGTCTGAAGATCTATGCTTGCCTTTGTCATGCATTGTGTGACCTTGGCCAAATCACTTCCCCTCTCTGAGCCTCAGTTTCCTTCTCTATAACATGAAGGGATTGGACAAAAACATGACTGAGTAGACTAGCTCTAACATGTGATTCTGTGGCTTCTTTGAGTTTTGTGCCCCTTGGGGTCCAAAATGCTTCTATACAGGGTAAATCTTTAGCCTTACATGTACTAAAACAGTCAATCTCTAAGATCTAAGAAAACTCAAGAGGTTCCATGAGTTGTGGGGACATAAGAGATTTTTCCCAACACACTTATTCATCCAACAAATATTTATTAAACAGCTACTATATCCAATACCCTGTTCTTACCACTGAGAATACAAAAATGAAAAGTGACACATGCCCTCAAGAAATTTATAGTCTAATAAGACAGATGCAGTACATATGTACACAGAGAAGTTTGTGACTAAGGTAGAGTGATAAGATAGAGAGATGAGTACAAAATGTTCTAAAAAATTTTAAGTAGAAAGGAGACCTCACTTTAATTTGGGAGGATTCAGGAAGTTTCTTGAAGGAGATAGTATTTAAACTGGGCCTTGAAGGGAGATAAAGAACTTCATAAGCAGAGCTGTAGATAAAATGCTTTCAAAGCATATAGGAGAGAACCTGCAAGGAAGACACAGAGACAGAGAAAGCAGGAAATGGCAAATAATGCTGCTGGCCTGAAAAATGGTACTCAAGAAAGAAGGTAGTATAAAATAAACTCAATTCAATTTAATAAACATTTATTAAGTGCCCACTGTAGGCCAAGGTGGTTCTCTGTTAGGTGTTGGAGATACAGTGAAAAAAACTCAGCTGAGGGGCAGCTAGGTGGCGCAGTGGATAGAGCACCAGCTCTGAAGTCAGGAGAACCCGAGTTTAAATCCAACCTCTGACACGTAACACTCACTAGCTGTATGACTTTGGGCAAGTCACTTAATCCTAATTGCCTCACAAAAAAAAAAAAACAAAAAACACTTCAGCTGAGAAGGTCTGAGTATAAAGTAATGTGACTAATTTTTTAACAAGTGTACAAGAACTTATGCAAATGAGATGTCCTTCAAAAAAGTCATCCTCAAAGACTATGAGGTCATTCCAATAAAGTTGCCGTTGCAGAAAACATTTTGGAACTTCTTTTAAAATTGCCTTCAGAGGTGATCACAATCTTTTAAATATTTTCAGTGGTGTCAGGTTCTTATTGAGAGTAGATTTTATTTTTTGTTGTTGTTGCTATTGTTTAGTCATTTTGGTTGTTTCTGACTCTTTGTGACCCCATTTAGGGTTTTCTTGGCAGAGACACTGGAGTAGTTTGCCATTTCCTTCTCCAGCTCATTTTATAGATGAGGAGACTGAGGCAAACAGGGTTAAGTGCCTTGCTCAAGGTCACACTGTTCTTGCTGTCATTCATAAGCTGATAAAGCTGGAGAAAAGATGTTATCAGATAACAGTTCCCAGGCCCTTCATTCACTCCTAGGCTCTGGAAAGTGACAGGATCAGAGGACACCTTGGGCTTGTTTTGGAAAGACAAGAGCAAGCATTAATGCTTACCATTGGAAAGCTCTGATTGGCAGGAAAGCCCTGAGAGGGTGACTGAGTAACATAGCGACTGACCTGGTTTGAGTTCCTCTGAAAAGACTGAAGAAGAGCCCTCCTGGGCTGGCCTCATGCCCCCTCCTCCCTGGTGTGCCTGCCTTGGTTCAGTGCTAAGGGATAAGCCTGGGTACTGTGGAAATAACAGGACCAGTGCCACAAAGGCAGAAGCAGGCCTAACTGACCAACGCAGAATCTTCCTTGACGTTTTTAAGTGTCTTTTATTTTTATTTTTCTCTCCTGGCCAATGTGCCAGCAGCAGGCAGGTCCGATTTCAGCTTTTGAGGACCAAGTCATTAAAAAAACAAATAAACAAAAAGATACATGAAAATAATGTACCAAAAAAGAAGACAGAATTTGAATTTTTTATTTAACCAAATGTTTTCCTAACTTTTTTCTGTATAAATGCACTCAGGATTGAAAGAATGAATGGCTTTTGTGCATTGTCACAGTTGATTTTAAACCTATTGCACATGCTCTTATCTCAGAGAGTAACAGTGATCATTTGAGCTAGAAGTCTAGGCCCATTGTCCTTTCACCACCACCATCTTTGACCCTTTTCGCAAGGAATTCCAGGTCAGAGGATGGAGCAGGTGGCCGGAGGAGGAAAGGAGCTTTCAAGTCCACTCTTCTCTCACTGACCTTACCTCTTCATCCCATCCCTGACGCTGTGATCTCCTCCCCTTTCTTCCTACCCCCATTCCCAGCCCTCCACACTCCTTATCAGGAAGTGGAAAGGCAGATAAATAGACAGTGTGTGGAAAAAGACAGCGATCAAGAGATAGGGAGAATACATGAAGAGAGGGACAGGAAGGATGTGTAAGAATGTACATTTGGGGGATTGTTAGGAACTTTGTTTTTAGTACAAGAAAGATAACTGTTGTTTTGGGCCCTGGCTTTTTGACAGCATCATTTTCCCCAGTAGGCATTATTCCCAGAACTTTTGATCATGTTGCCTCGGCCAATAACAGCTGGGTACACGCTTCCTTTTCTCCTCCCTACTCCACCCCCTATCTTCTGTGGTATTGCACTGGGCAAGCATATGTTAGGGTTGAGAAGCTGGAGGTAAAGGTAGTAGAACTCTGTGTTCTCTGGGGTCTGTCTGAGTCCTACAGCTTCTTTTTCTCCTGCAGTTTGCATCTACTTGAACAAGAATGGCAGCACTGGCCCCCACTTGGACAAAAAGAAGGTCCAGCAGCTGCCTGACCACTTTGGGCCAGCACGCGCCTCAGTGGTCCTGCAGCAGGCAGTACAGGCCTGTATTGACTGTGCTTACCACCAGAAGACCGTCTTCAGCTTCCTCAAGCAAGGCCATGGCGGGGAGGTCATCTCAGGTAAGCCCCCTCTCCCAGCTGCCTGGGGCCCTTGCCGTGCCCTTCCTCAATGTACAGGCATGGCCAGGGCCCTAGGCAGCTAGAGGGGCAGGGTTTTCCTTCCTGCTGTATCTGTCAATCTGCCTCACCTCCCTAACTCTCAGAAAAGTGGGAAAAGGTTCCTTAGGGAGTGGGGTGGTTGTAGGGAGGAGAGTCCTTGCCTGGGTTTTTTTCTTCCTTTTCCCCACTCAGGAGCGTCAAGCTCCCCAGGTCTCCCCTGGCCACACTCACGGACCTTTTCTCCCAACTGCAGGGCCAATACAGTGATGGCTCTTTCATTGAATCAGATGAATAGGCCCCTAAATAAGGCTTACATTCTCCCTCCATTTAGCCCACTTTCACCTGCCTCTGCCCCATGAGTGCTTCAGGGAATGTCAGCCTCTCCTGTGCATACATAAATATGTCACTTTGAAGATTTCTCCAAAAATGAGGATCAGCAGGGGAATTTCTTCAAGCTGTTTGGGAGTTTCCTGTCCCACCCTCAGAGGACTATAGTACTTCTTACCTAGCTTTGTTGTGTCCTTATTCTCCCTAAGCAGAGCTCTTCCAAGGCACAAGAGGGTCTGTGTCATGTGCTGAGGAGAGCAAAGCAGTTCCTTCTTTTTTCCTGCTACGGACTCACTTTAGCACCTGAATTAACATCATAAAACACCTTAATTATTTTCACCTTGATTTTCCCAAAGCTTATGCTTCATTTTCCCCCAAGTTTCCGACTCCTTCTCTTTCCCCTTCAGCAGCTGTGATGAGTACCACCAAGGGGATACACGTCCTTGGCCTTCTGAATACCCACTTGCCTCCCCTCATCTCTTTCCTTTTCTCTCCCCCGTCGACAACAACATTTAGCCGTGAGAGGTACCCACTGGTGCCTAGCAGAGCCATCAGTGCCTAGACACCACCTTAGCAAACACCAGAACAGAAGCACATGCCCATTAGACTGCCCAGGCACTGGGCACCCAGCTGTAACATGATGCAATAAGCAAAGGCATTGGTTTGGGAATAAGACCGGAGTGTGAGTCTTGGCTCTTAACAATAATTATAACCTGCATTTATGTACAGCTTTATGTGTTTCATCTCATTCGATCCTCATAATAGCACCATGCAGTAGATAATAAAGGTGTCGTTGTCCCTGTTTTATAGAGGATACTAACAGATGAAGGGCTTACCCAGGGGCACACGACTAGAAGTGGCAGAGCTGGATTTTGAACCCTTCTCTTATGACTTCAAACCCAGTACTCTTCCCACTGGACTGCAGCCCCCTCCGTTCCTGCTGAGCTAGCTTTGTGACCACGGGCAAGTCATTCTGCTGCCTTGTGCCTCGGTTTGCTTATCTGTAAAATGGACGTGATCATAGAATACTTTCATTCCTTAGCTCATAGGGTTATTGTGATAAAAACTTTTTGTAAACTTTAAAGTGCTATAGAATTGAGCCCTTTTTTTTAACCAATCAGTACTGGAAATTGCTACAGTTCCTTCTGATTTTATGGATTATCCCTTCCTCCCTACAGTATGTCTCATCTTCTTCTGAGTGGTACTTGTGCAGACAGCTCCCTAAAGAACAGATTTTTTTTTTCCCTTGAGGCTCAACCCAGCTGATGGAGGACCAGATATATTCCTAGTTGTTTTTACAAGCTGGGTAGACTTGGTTTGCAGCCCTGGGTGTGACAGACCTGTCCTGACTCTTCCCATTATCACAAATCCAGGAACTCTGGAGCACGAGGCCCCCCCCACCCCCAATCAAAGCCCACTGGGGGGGTGGATATCAGTGGCACTGACTTGCCTTTGTTTAACCAGGTGACACTGAAAGGCAGGCGTTGGCAGCAGTGCGGCCCCAGCTCCTCCCGCACCATGGGGCTTATGTGTTCTGCCGTGTTTGCTTAACTCTGTAGCTGTGTTTGACCGGGAGCAGCATACCCTCAACCTGCCAGCGGTCAACAGCATTACCTTCGTCCTTCGCTTCCTGGAGAAGCTGTGCCGAAACCTTCGGAGTAGCAACCTGTTCGGCAACCAGCCCTTCACGCAAAATCACATGCAGCTGTCCACCACTGAGTACGACCACGACAGGTACCTACCAGGTAGGAGCTGGGATGGGCCTAGGCCTGGAGAGCACCTGCGGGATGGTGGAAGGAGTCAGGAGGCTGGAGGCGGCCCTGGGTTGGCATAGTTATGGGGCATCTATGCCTAGAGGAGAGCTTTACTTTCCAGGGGCAGATCACAGAATAATCACAGAGCTGGAAGGGAGGGGCCTTACAGATCATCTAATCCAACCCCCTCATTTTACAGAGAAGAACACTAAGACCCCAGAAGGGTAAGTGACTTGCTCAAGCTCACAGAGCTACTATGTTGCCAAGGTGGGACTCGAATCTAGGTTTTCTGACTCCATGTGAGGCCTTTCTCTCTGTTCCTTTACTGTTGTAATGCCTGGGGGAGTAAGTCTCATCCCCATCTTTTGCTTTCTCATGGACTTTAATCTTCTCAACTCTTTGGGCTTCCCCTCATTACCTCTGGGTCTGTATAGATACAGATAGGTGACTCAGTCAACCACATGCTGAGAATCTGGGAAGTCACAATTCTTCTTTTAAGCCACCAAAGTTATTTCACTCCTGTCTCAACTTTGGCAGATGTGAACTAGAATGGATACTTCTCTCCAACAGGAAAATTTAGTCTCAGAATACAGATTGAGAAATTTATTCCCTAATGACTAGCTGTCCTATGTTTCTTTTGGCATATACCAAATAAACTTTCTCCACTTCAATACTTCATGCAAGCCAGTTCATGTTCCTATTATCTTTGACTGGGCTAGAAAATCACTTTTTAAAGTTAACTTACCAGACTCATAGCAGGGAAGCGTGTGCCAGGTGGCTGCCTAAGTGACTAAGCACATCTAAGAGAGGTCCGAGGAGGCAGGGGGCTAGACTGCTACACTCTGAGGCCCCGCATACTGAACCACTCAGAGGGAAGCCAGAACTCTGAAAGCATTGGGCTCATCTTATTCAGGAGAGAGGTAAGATCCTTCACAAGTTTCCTGGAATGTCCTTCCCAACTGAGTATGCATTGGGAGAAAGGGCTTCTGACTTTTCCAGTGCTTTATAGGAGGGCAAGGTCATTGTGTTACCACTTCAGCCATTCCTTTGGTTCTTCACTGTTTCCTTTCTTTGAAGTGGAAGGACACATTTTCTCATCAGTTTCTCCTTTACTTCACTGATAGTATGAAGAAGCATTTCTCTAGCATCAGAATCAAAAGGGAGCAGAAAGATCTGTTCTGACCATGCTTCCTACAGATCAGGCAGTGAGCTGTCCCACATAAAGGCTGGGCTGAACTGGTAAAGTGAGATCGTATCCTTAAATAGTCTTCCAAAAGCATATCATGATAAAAAGTTATATTCTCAAGGCTCCCTTGTCAATGAATTATCAGCATACCTTGGAATGTAAACTGTTTCTAGTATTTGCCTGGCCATTTCTATTTGGAAAATTACATTTCCCAGAGGCCAGTCTCCAGTCACCTGCACTGAGGTACTGATACTTCTACAGGACTACACGTGGCGTTCATAACAGTATGATTAGATGAAGAGGTTTTGAGGAGTTTTTGAGTCCTTCTGGCTTTCTGGATAACTGGACTCCATTCACTTAATAGATACTTACTGGGTACTGACTATGTGCAAAGTCCTGTGCCTAGGTGTTTTATGGGATGCAAAGGAGAATAAAACATGAGCTTTTGCCCTGCTGGAGTTCACATTTTTAATAGGGAAGATGAAGTCAATCAATCAGCAAGCATTTATAAGTACCTACTATGTGCTAGACTATGTGCTAGGTAGGTACCCCCCCCAAAAAAATAATTAAACAATCCATGCTCTCTAAGGTGCTTAAATTCTATAGGGGAAGACAACATATATACATATGTATGCATATATGTCTATATACAGAATAAATAATCCATAGTAGTTAGAGATGGAGGACATCAACATTTGGGAGATCAGGAAAGGCTTCACGTAGAGGCTTAGGCATAAGTTTCATCTTGAAGAGGGACAGAGGAGAGTAGGGAGTGCATTCCAGGCATGAGGTCACCAATGTGAAGACCAGAGGATGGGAGATGGAGTGCCATGTGTGTGAAACAGAGAGACGAGTTTGACTGTACTATGAAATGTATGGAGGGGAGTAATGTATAATAAGATACAGTCAGAGGTAATTACAACACAAAGCGGAGGTGAGAATGCAATAAGAGTGGTGAAAAGTGCTATATGAGTGGCAGGGAGAAAGAAATCACTTCTGGGTCAGGGACTCAAGGGCCACTTTACAGAAGAGATGACATTAGACATTCTGAGGTGTCTTAAAACAGTTATTATCCATGGCTATAAAATTACCCAGCTTGGTGTTTGCCTGGCTCTGCATTCGGTCCTGGCCTTCCTAGGACAGGGATTTCTAGGGTTCCTTTCAGATAAAAGGGACAATTCATTTGTCTCCTGGTGCAAAATCTTCTGCCCCATTTCTGCCTGGATATCATCAGGGATGAATCCCACGAGAATTCCCAAGCAGTTTTCTTTTCAAGGTTCTGAGATCCTATAGCAACTGATAGGAAATAACTACCATACAGTATCTTGAGTCCCTGCTGACAGAGGTTTCCATGTAATACTTCTAGAGTTTTAAAATATCTGTATATGTCTGTAATTTTTCATTTTTTCTCACAGGTATCATATCAAAATTATAATAACTTGTTTCCTAAAAATCATTGAAAGCTGTTATTTAGAGTTAAGTAGTAGAGTTAGTTTCATGCGTTGACCAGATTCTTATTAGAGTTGAAACCACTGAGCATGTACTTCTCTTTCTCTTCTACCTCCCTACTATCCAAGCAAACCTGACTCTCAGTCCTTTCAGTAATGGCATTTTCTTGGCTGTCATCCAAGTGGAAGCTCAGAAGTGAGTATCTGTGTATGTGTGTGTTAATGTATATGGGTGTGCTACCTTCTAGTCTGATTAGTGCAGAGACTTTCCTTTGAGATGATATCCTTTGAGATATAGATATGTGTAGATAGATGTTCACCCATAGCTTGGCAATATAAGGTCTTTTTCCCAGAGGACAGAATTCTCTGTTCTGAATTTTGATTTTGTACCCTTTTCCTTTCTTTAATTCTGCTAGCCATTTTCCCTCCCATCCTTCAGGTTATCAACAGTGATGTTTGGAAGGCAGTGTGATGTAAGAGAATAGGCCTGCAGTGGAAATCAAAAGACCTGGGTTCTAGTCTCAGCTTTGTCACTGATTTGCTATAATACAGCCTTGGGGCAAATAATTTCCCCTTTCAGGGCCTCAGTTTCCCCATTTATAGAATGAAAGGGTTGAACTAGAAAATCTATAAGGTCTCTTCCAGCTTTAAAATTTTATATTACATGCCTTCCAACATTTATGAACTTCCAAGATAGAAACATAAAAATCATTAACGGTCACATGTAACTACCTCCTCCAATATCTTCTGTAGCCCTGCAAGTTCCAGGGTCAACCCCAACATATTTATATGTCATGATCCTCACTGCTTTGTAATCATTTTCATTTTAGCATTTGGGGAATTTTGTGGCAGAAAAAAATGTTCCTTGGTTTATTGGATTTTACTTGAATTTTTCATTAGCTCATAATGTCCAAATATAGACTTCCCTTCCTGAACAAATAACTAGCTTCTCCCTGTGTGTTTGGGCCTTTCATAGTATCCTTGCCACTTTGTGAAGCCTGGAGTAGCTTTTACACCAAACACATTATCTGAGGCAGTGTAATGGTATGGAAAAAACATAGGAATTTGAATTGGAAAATGTGGTCCTGATACTCCCAGCTGTGGAAATATAACTTATTCTCTCTGAGCCTCAGCTTCCTCATTTGTAAAATAAGGATAATAGTAATATTACAACCTACCTTACAGAAACATTCTTGGTAAACCTTAAGGTACCAAACAATGGGAGTAATTGTTTCCAGTAGATGCTGTGAAATTAAAAATAATGAGAACAGAATTTATATTAGATGTTATCTCCATCAAAATGGTCATCTTAGTGGTTACACATTAATTCTAGTCATGCTACCATCATCCAAAACATATCTTAAATTGGAGACACCGTGTCCAGAATGATGAAGGTGATCGTCCCACTGTCTTCTGTTAGTGGAGGAACAAGCAGACCTTTTGGAAAGAGTATCACGTTGCTGGAGCATTTCCAAAGGAGAATAGCCAGGATGATGAGAGGACTGGAGAACACACCGGATAAGGACTAGTTTAAGGAATGTGGAGATAAGAGAAGATGAGGTGGGAGCATGATATATGTGTTTAAGTATGTGCAGGGTTATCATGTGGAAGAGGCCCCATAGAGCAGAACTAGGACCAATGGGTGGAAATTGAAGAAAGGCAAACTTTTGGTTTGATAGGAAAAAAAAAACTTCCTGAAAATTAGAGCTACCCCAGAGTGGAATTGAGTTTTCAGTTACTTCACTTGTTGGGGATACTATAGAAAGAATTCTTGTTCAGGTAGGCATTGACCCTGATATCCTTTCCAACTCTGAGATTCTGTGGTTTCTAGAAGACCTAAGTGGATTCCTTTGAAAGGTATAGTTTTCATTTGGATCACAGGGTAGGGCTAGGTGGGAACTTAAAGATCCTCTTTCTAGTCTAGCTCTTTAATTTTACAAGAAGAAATTGTGGCTGAGAGAACTTTAATGTCTTGTTTAAGATCATATATGTAGTGAGTAACAGAGCAGGGATTTGAGCCTCTTTTGGTCTCAGATCCAGAACTTTTTCTGCCATATACTATGTTGCATCTTTTAGAATGCATATTATTGATAAAACCACCTCATTACTTCAGTCACATCTTATGTAGCTTTTCTGGGTCTCCTTAGAGCAAACTTGGTTCCAAAATGGAAGTCTACTTCTTCACTGGTATGAGGTACACCAATATCCAAGAAAAGATAGGCTGAGGGCCCAGAAAGAGTTCCAGAGCCTTCTCATCTGGTCCTGGGAGCCAAACCTACCTCTCTAATGACAGCAGAACTCCTCAGTCAGGTGGGTGGACGTGGAGGTGGAGGTAAAGGAGAGGGCACCTTTCCATGCTACCTCTTCTAGGATTTGCCCTGGATTGGGGGCCACCAGCCAGTCCTCCGGTCTCTGTGGAGTGCCTGCTTTAGACAGGGTCCTGTGCAAGGAAGCCCTGGTCCCAGCAATGACTGACAGCAGGAGGCTATCACTCTTAATACTGATTATCATTCTCTTAAATTTATAATAGCGAAAATGAGAAAAGTATACGATTGAAGTAGATGAGAGCTGGTCTTAAAGCCAGGGGGACTGGAGTTCAGGTCCCCTTTCTGACACTTTCCCAACCATGGGAAAGTCATTTGACCTCTCAGTATCCCAGGCAACCAGTGCCGACCTATAAAGGGAGGTTCTTCACCCAGGAGCTCCCTGTACAAATGTAATCACAGGTCCAGTGTTTGTTCCTGTGCCTGAGATGATGGTGACTGGTTCTGTTGAGTGCTTGGAAGTTTGCAAAGGGCTTCATGTGCGTTATCTCATTAGAGCTTCACAATAGCATAGCTTGGTATCACAGATACTATTATCCCAATTTTATAGATTAACAACCGAAATTGCCAGGAGGTGCTGATGTACATTGAGAGGGATTTTTTTTCACAAGGACTTACTTAACCCAGTGAAGTCATAGATCCAAGCTCTCCCTTGGTCTTGTCTAAGCTCATTGTCTCTAGTGTTTTCTTCCTGACACAAGTTTTCCAGACCCCTCAGCATCTTGCCTAATGTCTTCTGGATAAACTGTCTTGTCAGCATCTCTCTTAAAATGATTTTTGCTGAAAATTGCTCTTTTCAATACTATTCAGTAAATAACAATTACATGCATACTATATGCAGGCACTCCAACCCAGAGTATCATGAAGTGCTTAAAGTCACAGAGGTCTCTGCCCTTGCAGCCCAGTGACAGCAGCCTGTGGTAGTACAAAGAGGGTTGAGTTTGGAAACTAGACTCCTGGGTTCAAGTCACAACTCCAACACTTAACCCTAGCCAGGTGAGCACATCTCTTAACTTCAATCTTGATTTCTTCACCTATAAAATAGGGATAATTGGTGCTATCTCACAGGGTTGTTGTAAGAGCATTTTGTAAACCTCAGAATGCTACAAAAAAATCTGATTTGCAAGGCAGGCAAGTGGCACAGTGAATAGAGCACTGGCTCTGGAGTCAGGAGGACCTGAGTTCAAATCCAGTCTCAGACTAGACACTTGACACTTACTAGCTGTGTGACCCTGGGCAAGTCACTTAACCCCAGTTGCCTCGCCAAAAAAAAATCTGAGTTGTGTTTGTTGTTATGTATTCAGATCTCTGCTCTCTGCTCAGGATGACTCTAGTTTGAGTCGTCACTGCTTTGCCTTGAAACCCCTTCTGAGGAAGAGTACAAAGCTGGTTTTGTTGTGGATCTATCAAGTTGGTAGGACCAATCAATCTCAGAGGGAAGGGGAGATTAACACTTTTAAGGATTGTGTCCATCAGCAGGTTAGGTATCTGATCATCTGCATTCTTACCTGATATCCATCCTCCACAGAAGAGTTTAGATTTATATCTCCACTCTGTACATGATAACTAACTAGTCTGTACTGGAAAACACAGAGGATTTGCCCTTCACAAACTGGGTTTGCTAACTATTTGCTTGGATTTGGTGCCCTCTGCCGGGACACAAGAGAAAACATCAGTCTAAGGTTAGATGGTAGAATACAAAAAAAAAAAAATAGCATTTCAGAAAAAAAATGAAGTGCTTGAACCTTAGCACTGATCACATCAGTGAGTCTTCCTGGCAAGCTGAGACTTAATCGCTTTGTAGTATTGATAAAAATTCTGCCATCTTTCTAAAAGCCGAATCAGGTACATTTTATCCTGGGCTAGCCATGCTAATGGTCACAGGCCTAGGGTCGGACAGAAACCAGGTTCCCAGCAAGTACGTATCTAATAAGGACCTCTAAAGGGCCAGCCAGCACTTCACTCCATCAGTGCTGAGGGTAGCAGTACCTTGTAGTACCCCAGTGGTCTGGCTGCTTTAAGGCTAAAAGAAGAGGTTGTCCTTTATACAGGTTGGAATGTGCCTGCATCTTTTATCACAGGCAGTTTTGCTCTTTAGAACACATTGAAGCATAGACAGGAACTGACATAATAGTTAACCCCAACTATCTACTTAGCAGTATTAGAATGGGTACAAAAGTTTGCAAAGCTATGAAGCAACCTGTAGTGGGCTCAGAGCATGTCAATAGGCCCCTGGTACTCCATACCTCAGTGTGGAACAGTAGGTAAGTCATTGTCTCAGGAACCTCACCTGTAGGGCAGAGACAGTCCTGGTCTCCTTCTGCGAGAAGCAATAGTGGACAAGAGGTTGGTAGGTGGAGTATGGGTACTTTGATATATTAGGCATATTTTATGTGTATCAATTAAAATCTAGTAGGGCCTTATATTCTCCTTAGTGTTTGTACTGTGCAATTTCTTTAACAAAGTACTTGAGATACAGACCCCCTTGCATAGAGTCTAAAATGGACCTGTCTTATATAATAGTAACTCATTTATGTAGGACTTTACAGCTTACAAAATACTTTACTGGCATCTCATTTCATTTTCAAAACAATTCTATGAGATAATAACAGTTATTGCCCATTTTATAGATGATACTCAGGGATCTTGTGACCTTCTCAAGAAGTTTACTAGATTATAAGTTCCATGAGGGGAAGGATTATATCTTTTTTCTTTCAGTGTCTTTCTACAAGAAGTTCCTAATGAATATTTGTTGCTGAAGGGTAAGCAGTGTGTGATAGGCAAAGGGATTAAATCCCAGTTTTTTTTGACTCCTAGGTTCTTTTCTATTAAACCACATTACCTCTCCCTTTCATAGCAGTGTTTTGGTGAATCTATAGTCAGGGTATTAGTGAAACATAGGGAGTTTGTGGGTAATTATTAAGATGCATCATTAATAGCTTGTCAGTTCAAGCAGTACTCGTAGCATGCTATTTGGGACACTTTGGATTCATTGACTGTTAAATGAAACTCCAGATTTCCATCTGAATGTCTAAATGCTACTAGTAAAAATAGCAATAGAAATTAATACAGCTAGAATATGGGAGTTATAAAATTTTAGCATTTAGAGCCATCAGGGACCTTAGAGATCATTCCATTCCAATCCTTTCATTTCACAAAAGAGGAAACTGAGACCCAGAGTGGGAAAAGGTCCAAACTCATCGGTGGTAAATAGCACAGCTAGAATAACAAAGTGGTGTTATGGAAAGAGTGCTAGAATTAGAGTCAGGTTATATGATTTTGGGGAAATCACTTTATCTCTCTGGGACTCCATGACAGTATCTCCAAGATGAGGCAGTTGGACTAGAAGATCTCTGTGATTTTTTTTCTGTTCTATGTTTAAGATCCTATTGTCCTGTGACTCTAAATCCCAATACTCTTTCTGCTGTGCTGTATGGCAGCATTTGGAAATTCTGTATGTCATTCCCTGACTCCCCACCAATTTATTGCATTTTCACAGGCATATTACAAAACTTCTCCAAGTCTTTCTCTTCACAGCAAAGGGGATTATAATTTTGCCTGTAGGATGCAGCATGGTACAATGGAAAGAACAGTGAATTTGTGGTCAGAGACCTGAATTTGAATCCTAAACTTGCTACCTGTATGATCTTGAATAAATCATTTAAATGCTCTAGACCTCAGTTTCCTAATCTGTAAAGTGATGGAATTGGAAGATTTCTTCCTGCACTCAATTCTATGATCTATCACATATTCAGTCAGTTACCAAATCTTGCTTTTTCTCCCTCCACAGCATTCACTTACATTAGACCCCTTTTCTCTATTCTCGTGGTCACCATCTTGGTTAGGCCCTTATCACCCCTTGACTAGTCTATTACAATGGCTTCCTAAGTGGTCTCCTTATTTCAGTTCTCTCCCTTCTCCAATCCATCCTTTGCATGGCTACAAAAGAGACTTTCTTAAAGCTCATATTTGCCTGTCTCTTTCCTGTATCAAAAACTCCAGTGATTCCTTATTGCCTCTAGGATAAAATATAAACTCTCCTGTGTTGCTTGTGAGGTCCTTCATGTACTGGACTCTAACTCTTTCCAACCTCTTATATATCACTCCCCTTTCTGCACACTGTAATCCAACCAAAGTGGCCTTCTTTTTGTTCTCTGAACATGGAACTCCCATTTCCTGTCTTCATAACTTCCCACTGGCTGTCCCTCATGCCTGGAACGTATTCCCATCTTAGCTTTGCCTCATAAATCTCTCTCTTCCTTCAAGACACAGCTGAAGAATTATCTTCTATATGAAGCCTTTTTTGATTCCCTCCCCCAGCTTCACCCTGCCATCAACCACTGGTTCCTTTCCTCCCTCCTTCCCTTGTACCTTGTATTTATTTTATATTTATTCTGCATGTGTTACACACACAAGCAACACACATTGATATTGTCTTCCTTAATAGAATATAATGTGCTTGAGAGGAGAGATTGTTTCACTTTTTGTATTTTTATCCCCATCACCTAGAACAATGCCTGGTACATAGTAGATACTTAATAAGTGACATTAGACCAAAGAGTAAAAGGACTTTGGGAAGGACAGAGTACTGTGACGTGTTAGTGATGGTTGAGGAGCCATTCCCTGTTGCTCATGATTCAATCCTGCCTCCCTGTGTGTCAGCTTTGACCCTGAGGATGCCCCAAGACAGGTGGAAGGCAAGGAATTAGGTTGCCAGTTCTGGAGCCTACACAGTATCTGCAGGTGAGGTTTGTGGTGACTTAGCCCAATATCTTTTATTAACCACCTATTGTGTGCCGAGCACTGCGCTAGGAATGCTAGCACAGTGGATCTGATAGTTTATAGAGTAGAAGGATATAACAGGCAAATAAGTATGATATGTATAGACTAGTACATGGTAAGTATATGAGAGGGACAAATAGTTCATTACCAATTGGACTAATAGGGACACTTTATGAAGTAAGTGGTATTTGAGTTGGACTTTTGTCGTTGTATCTCCAGCACCTGACATAAATTAATAAATGCTTGTTGAATTGAATTGAATAGT
The DNA here is from genome assembly GCF_900497805.2 of Vombatus ursinus. Lineage (NCBI taxonomy): Eukaryota > Metazoa > Chordata > Mammalia > Diprotodontia > Vombatidae > Vombatus > Vombatus ursinus. The sequence continues at coordinate 6,853,199 of NW_020954553.1, forward strand.
TTTTATTTTTTAATTCAATTTTATTTTATTTTCAGTTTTGAATTCTTTCCCTCATTCCTCCCTCTCCACCATCCATTGAGTAGATGAGAAAACCAAAACCCATTACAAATATGGATAGTCATGCAAAACAAATCCCCATGTTAACCATGACCAAAAATAGAAAGAAATAGGGAGAAAGACAACAAAATGTGTTTCATTCTGTACTCTTGAGTCCATCAGTTATCCATCTGGAGATAGATAGCATGTTTCATCATGAGCCCTTTGGAATTGTCGTTAGTCATTGTGTTGATCAGCATTCCTAAGTCTTTCAAAGTTGATTATCTTAGGTACACTAATATACTGTTTGTGTAACTATGAACTAGTCCAGCCATTCTGGAGAACAATTTGGAACTATGCCCAAAGGGCTATAAAACTGCATACCATTTGTCCCAGCAATATGGCTGCTAGGTCCATACCCCAAAGAGATCAAAGGAAAAGGAATCATATATACAAAAATATTTATAACTGTTCTTTTTGTGGTGGCAAAAATTGGAAACTGAAGGGATACCCATCAATTGGAGAATGACTGAATAAGTTATGGTATATGATTGTGATACAGTAATATTGTGCTGTAAGAAATGATGAGGATTATTTCAGAAAAACCTGGGAAGACCTATATAAGCTGATGCAAAGTGGAGTGAGCAGAACCAAAAGAACAGTGTACATTGTAATGAAATCAACTGTGAAAGACTTAGCAACTCTGATTAATATGATGATCCACAATAATTCCAAAGGACTCATAAAAGAAAAATGCTATCCACCTCTAGATGGAGAACTAATGGACTGAGTGTAGATTGAAGCATATTTTTTTCTTACTTTTCTTGCTTTTTTAAAAATTGCAACATGGCTAATATGGAAATATATTTTGCATGACTTCATAAGTATAATGGGCATCATATTTCTTGCCTTCTCAGTGGGTGGGGGAGGGAGAGAATTCAGAACTGAAAATAGAAATTAAAAATAAGGGGAAAAAACAAATACAATATTGTCGTATAAATTGTTCTCCTCATTCTGCTCACTTCACTTTGAATCTGTTCTTCCCAGGTTTTTCTGAAACCATCTCCTTTCATATTTCTTATAGCACAATGGTATTCCATCACATTTATATACCATAACTTGTTTGGTCATTTCCTTATTGATGGGCACCACATCAGTTTCTAATTCTTTGCTAACACAAGAAGAGCTGTACAAACATTTTTGTATATATGGGTCTTTTTCCCTTTTTATGTCTGGGGTATAGACCCAGTAATGATATTGCTGAGTCAAAGAGTGTGTGCAATTTAATAGTTGGGGGGGAAGGTTGGTTCCAAATTGCTTTCCAGAATGAATGGACCAGTTCACAGCTATATCAGTAGTCCATTAAAATTCTTGTTTTCCCAAAATCCTTTCAGAGTTTGCCATGTTCCTTTTTTGTCATCTTAGCCGATCTAATGGGTATGAGGGAATATAGTACCTCAAGATTTGTTTTATTGAATTTCCCTAATTTTAAGTGATATAGAATATTTTTTCATATGAATAATGGTAGCTTTATCAATTAGGGGATGGCTGTTATAAATTTGAATCAGTTGCCTATATGAGACCTTTTTGAGAGAAACTTGCTGCAAAGTTGTTTTCCCCAATTTCCTGCTTCTCTTCTAATTTTAGCTATATTGGTTTTGTTTGTGCAGAAACTTTTTAATTTTATGTAATGAAAAATTGTCCATTTTACTTCCTGTGAACCTCTCTGTCTCTTGTTTAGTCATGAACTCTTCTCCTTTCCATGGATCTGACAGATAATTTCTTTCGTGTTCCTTTCATTTACATTTAATTTAATTTCCTATAATCCTCTAATAATTGACTAATGATGTCACCCTTTACATCTAAATTATGTGCCCATTTGGGGCTTATCTTGGTATGTAAAATGAGATATTGTTCTGTCCCTGGTGTCTGCCAGAATATTTTCCCATTTCCCCAATGAAAATTTCTGTCGAAGATAGAGTTCTTGCCCCAGGAGCTGGGATTTTGGGGCTTATCAAATACTGGGTTATTGACTTCCACGTATTATGTACCTAAACTATTCCACCAGTCAACCTTTCCATTTCTTACTCAGTACCCAATTGTCTGGATAATTACAGCATTGTAATATACTGGGATCAGGTACTGCTAGGCCTCCTTTTTTGAAAAAATATTTTAAAAGTGTTATCAATAGGACTTCCTGATTGGATATAATATAAATGAGGAAGAAGAAAAATCCAAACAAGACAAACCAAGATTTGAAAATTCTTCCATGGTGGAGGGATGACTGAGTGATAAGAGCTCCCAAGAGGCAGCATGAGCTTATAGAAGAAAGAATGCAGAGTTTTTAGTCAAAAGATCAGATCAAGGCCTTTCTATGCAATTTACTAGCAGCATGACCCTGGGCAAGTCACTTAATCTTTCTTGAACTCACTTTTCTCATATGTAGAGTATGGGATTGGGAAAGGGATTAGAAGAGATGGTTTCTAAGGTCCCCTCCAATTTCATCATGCTGTAATTTTGATGTGTAATTGACTGGTGATTATTTAACGTAATCATACTATCAAGTAACTAAGGGTAATTGTCCAAGAACCTTCTGGCAAAAGAGTGAGTGACAGTGGGCATTTCAAGCACCATAGCAGTCAGTGGGTTAGAAATTAATAGCCAAGGCACCCACCTGGTACCATTTTCTCCTATTTCTAGGCCTAGGACCAGCTTTTCCCAAGAAATCTACTCAGGGCCCTTCAATGTCTCCTACTAGAGAAGGAGACAGAGCATCTGGACACAGAACAGGACTGAAATAAACCCAGTGTCTATTTTACTCATTCTACCTGGCTTGTTTGAGTCTTACCTTCAAATCATTGAACGTCAGAGTGTCAGAGATGACAGAGGTTTTTGAGATCATCTAGTCCAGGGGTGGGGAACATGCAGCCTCAAGGCCACATGTGGCCTTCTACATCCTTGGGTGTGGCCTTTTGACTGAGTCCAAGCTTTACAGAACAAATCCTTTTATTAAGGGCATTTGTTCTGTGAAGTTTGGATTCAGTCAGAGGGCTATACTTGAGGATCTACAGGGCCACATGTGGTCTTGAGGCTGCAGGTTCCTCACCCCTGATCTAGTCTTAACTATTTCCAAGCTGCTTTTATTTTAGAATGCCACCTCTGTTCCTGACCTGTGTCAATAGGACTCTTAAGCAGGCAGTGGGGAAACTTTATTCACCAGACCTTGAGACTGACTTGAAATCTCCCCAACTCCATTTGGAGAAAGGTCTGTTACACTATCCTACCCCAGTTCAGCCTCAGCAAACATGCCCCCAAAATATAGTCCCCTGGGTACTGGTTCCTATACCAGTGCTCTAGCCTTGTTCAAACACTAGACCGTACTATACCATACTTTCATATCACAACTTTGCTCCCAGGCTGATAGAGAACTCAAAAGCCAAGCCTTCAGGTCTGGGCATTGGGACAGTCTGGAGAGTCTCTCGTTCCTGTTACACCTCTGTAATGGCAACATATGTCAAGGACTAGTTTCACCACTGGCTATCAGGTCACTTGATAGGATAGAACCTAGATGGGCATCATAAGGGCAGCTGGTGGCCCAGAGTATAGGGGGCAGCATAAGGAAGGAGAAGAGAGTGAATGGCCAGAGAGAGAAAAACAAAGAGATGCTCCTGGATTCAGCCAATGAGCTCCAGGATTCTGTCTCTGATTATAACAGTACCAAGTAGCAGAATGTAGCAGCCCACCATGACATCAGTCTCAGATTGTTAGAAGCATCTAGGACCTTGCACATAATGGTTGTGATACTTGTCATATTTGTATATTATAGTTAACCTCTCTTTTCCCCCGCTCCCATTAGGGGCTCTGTGGTTTATTTTTAGATACACCTAGTACAATGCCCTGCACCTAATAGGCACTTAGTAAGTGATTGGTGTGTTGAATTGAATTGACATTCCTAAACTTTCTTCAATAGTATGATATCAATCTTTTCTGTTTTTAGAGGGGGAATCCTGACCTATTATTTCTTTGGTGTAGGGAACTCCCTCTACCAATGCAGATCAACAACTGTACTACAATTTAGCATCTTAGAGAGTTGCCTGGGGCACTGAGAGAGGTTAAGTAACTCACCCAGGGTTGTGTACCCAGAATGTGCCAGAGTGAGGACCTGAACATGTGTCATTCTGACTCCTAGGCTAGTCTATACAGGCCATACTTCCTCTCATAAACCTAGATGCCTGAGTTCTATGCTGCCATGATACTATGACTGAGTTGTCTCTAAGAGCCCTTCTAGCCCTAAATCAGTGCTCTGGGATTTCTCCCACAGGAGGTTCAACAGAACAGGCTCCTAAGGGATCTTTTAGGGAAGACATCAACAAGCTAGAGGATGACTAGGGTAATGAGCTTCAGCTTCATGATCCATGAAGGCCAGATAAGGAAACTGGACCTCGTCCAGAGAAAGGAAGATTCTGGTGATGTGAGAGCTTCTTCCAAGTATTTGAAGGTCTGTCATGTGGAAGACGAATTAGACTTGCTCACCTTAACTCCAGAGGGCAGAAATGGCATAAAAATAGATTTCAGCTTGATGTAAAGAAGAACTTCCAAGTAGTACAAGTACTTTCCAAATGTAAAATGAGCTGCCTTGGAAAGTAATGAGTTCCCCTTCATTTGAGGCCTTAAAACTAAGGAAGGCTACCAGTTGTCAAGTATGTTGTAGAGTGAATTCCGATTCAGACACAAAATAGATTAGATGACCTCTGAGGCTTCTTTCTGCTATGAGAGTCTGTGAATACTCTTGGATGTGTAAGTTCTGATCTTTTTTTAATTAGTACCTTTAGTTTATTTTAACATTTTCATTTTTGTGTGTGACTGAGCAGAAGATGTGACTTTCTTTCGTATTCCTTTCTGTCAGGTTCTGATCGATATCTGGGATCTCGAGACTCATCACGATTGAGCAGCCGGGACCCCTCCTCTTGGACAGTGGAAGATGTGATGAAGTTTGTCAGAGAAGCTGATCCTCAACTGGGACCCCATGCTGACCTCTTTCGAAAACATGTAATTCTCCTCTTGGACTTATCTCAGATGGATTCTGGCTTATGTGTGTTAATTTTGTCTTAGCAACTTGACCGTGAGCTTTTGGAGGGCAGGCATTATGTTTAATAACTGTTCAGCATCCTGTACAACAGGGCTTCTTACCCTGGGGTCCAGGGACCCCCAAGGGATCTAGGGATAGATTTCAGGTGATCTATGAACTTGGATTGGGGGGAGGGGGAATTACATCTTTATTTTTCCTAAATATGTAACTGAAATTTAGCATTTCCATCAATTATGAATATAGGCAACAAACCATTATTCCAGAGGCTTCATTAGTCTGCCGAAAGTTACCTGTGACACAAAAAATTTTAAGAACCCCTTCCTACAACCTAGCACAAAGTCTAGGCACACAATAAGTTCCCAGTAATGCTTATTCATTAAGTGACTGATTTTTCTTGAACTACACAAGCAGCAGGGGCCCCTCTGCTTGGGTCCAAGGTTTTATCAGCCAGTTTAACAGGTGATCACTTGAGCACCTGTTTGATGCCCATCCTAGAGCTAGATAGACCCCATGGGGAATGCAAGGGGAAAAGGCCTAGTTCCCACTGACAGAGAGCTCATAGTCTAGTTGGGCAGACAAAACACATACAAAACAATGAGAACAATAATAATATAATTTTTCATTTGTGTAGCATTTTAGGGGTTACCAAGCACTTCCCTTACAACAGTTCCATGAGGTAGGTAATATCCTCATTTTGTGGATAAGGAAACTGAGGCTTCGAGAAATTCAGCAGCTCGCCTCGAGCCACATAGCTAGAAGTATTGACCAGGAGCCACTTCCACCTTTCTTGCCTCCCACAATGCCACTGTCTCTTCTTGTGAGAGAATATTTCATTGATATACAAATTCTAAATACTAAGGAAGGAACAGATTAGCTTGGATTCCAGGAGTCAGGAAAGGCTTCCTGGGCTTGAGCTGTGCCCAGAAAGATGAATAGGATTTGAAGAGGCTAAAAGAAATGGAGAGGCATTCCAGGCCAAGGGAGGAGTGGGAGGTTCATGTGACAATGAGGAGAAAAGCCAACTGCTGGTGAAAGAAGGTGGAATTGGTAAAGTCTGACCTGATGATGGAAGGCCTCAGACGCCAGAAAATGACTGCACTTTGTAAACCCTTTAACAGCATAATAAGGTTTATCAAGGGTCCTGTGCAAGAGGTGGCACACATTTTATCATCTCCATTTATAGGTGGCCAAACAGAAGATGAGAGAAAGATAAACTTGCCCAGGCTTAAACACAATAAGTATTGGAACCATGATTTGAACCCAAGTTTCCTGACTCTAAGTCTAAACTTAAAGTTTAGACTCCAAACACTAAACTCTTAGTGTTAAGCCATACTGTCATCATCAAGGCTATTTTTGATGTGATCCTTAGTCAAGTAGTTGTCTCTCCAGCACTTAAGTTGCCCCAGAGAGGAAGAAAGGAAGACTTGAGACCTGAGTGATCCTTGTGTGATGCCTGATGCTTCAGGTCAGGACCTTAATATCTCTGTCTGGTGCTTGAGGGCTCCCATAACCAGTTACACTTGCCCAATTCTATGTGACTCCTCCTGTTAACTCCCCTTTCTCTGGTGGCAGGAGATCGACGGGAAGGCCCTGCTCCTCCTCCGGAGTGACATGATGATGAAGTACATGGGTCTAAAGCTGGGCCCAGCGCTGAAGCTCACCTACCACATTGACAGACTAAAGCAAGGGAAGTTCTGAGGAACCCCTGGAGAAGGATATCTGTCCCATCTGCCCAGCCCCAGAGGCCCAGCTCACACCTACTTGAGGCCCCCATGGGTCAGTGCAGCCCAGCACAATGCAGCACCATTCCGGGGGCCTCCAAGTCAGGCAGGCACCCCTCCCTGCCCCCTATATGCACGCACGCACGCACGCACACCTCTGGACCCCTGCCCAGCACCTAGCAGGTTCCTAGAAAAACAGGGCCTGCCCCTGGCCCTGAATGGGGCTGTCCAACAGTGACGATGAATTAATGGTCTTGCTCATGGGCAGCTCCTGGTGAAGATTGCAAAGTCATCCTATTTCTGTGTCGGCGGAAGACTCCAAAGGGAAATGCATTGGATGGCTGGTTTGGCCACCTGGTTTCTTTATTTCCAGGTCAGGAATGCCTGGCCTGGCTTCCTTCCTCCAAGCTGGCTTTGTTCTCATGCCGCTTCTTGGCTGGTTGTCTTTGCAGAGGGCTATGAGACTCTAGGAGGCTGTTTGAGGAGCAGTCTCCTTCCTTTTTCTTCCCTCCCCTCCCCACACTGACCAGTCCTCCCCTGTCTCCCTCTTCCCTCATTGAGGCTGGTCACTGAAATGTGTGCTTTTCCCTCCAGTGACATGCCCTTCCATGAAGGGCCAAGGAGAGGAGAAGGAACTGCCCATTAGCCTGCTACGCCCATCCCTCTGGAGGGGCAGGGGAGTTTGCTACCTTCTCATCCAGGGCTGGTGCTACTCTTCCTCCTCCCCCAATGCTGCTGGTCCCCCAACACTTCCCTGCAGGGAGAGGGTGCCCGGAGCTGGTGAAGCAACATATGATTCAGAGGCCCACATCCCTTTGTATTTATTCTGGGTGCTGTGGCCTTGCATGGAGGGAATGTACTGAGCCCCTGAAAAAGGAGCTGAGATGAGGCACTTGCATACTATGGGCACTGCTTTGAGAACAAGAGTACAAGGCCTTGCGGTGGTGCTAGCCAGCCCCACTGCCAGTAGCCCTACCCGGATAGGTGCAGACTTTGGGAGTTTTCTATCAAGTTAGCAGCATGGCCCCACCCTACAGTGTCCCAAGGGGCCTCTGGCCACCCCCTCCCCAGTGCACCACATCCTTCTCCCAGCTACATACTCCTAACTAATGGTGCAAATGTTTTCTTTTTGTAAGAGTCTTTTCTATTGTTATTTATTTTTTTCCAGCACCTGTGCAGTGATCCACAGCTCACATCCATTCCAACCTAGAGGCTGGCAAGTAGGCAGGAGGAGGAATGAGACTGCCAATAATCTCCCCCCTCTTTCCCCCCTCCTCCCTCCCCTAGCCCTGAAAGGTCTTAGCCCCTTTCCAGAGGACTCAGAAGGTTAAATACTCTTCTTCTGGAGGGACTGGAAAGGCAACCAAAGCCCCCAGAGAGCCCTGTAGAAGAGGTTCAAAGGCAGCCCTGGGGTCTACCTCCCTAGTCAGTAGAGAGGACCATTCCCAGCACCTTCCACCTTTCTACCGTCAGCACTGATTCTCTTTTACTTATCTGATGAGAAAAATCCCACAAAGAAGGAAGGGTGCCTGAGGCATCAAGGGGTCCTGCTTCTTTATATTCCCCACCACATCATCCTCTGCTCCATAGCTGCCTCCCTGGGATTTGGACCAGATGATTTGTAAGAACCAAGAAAACTGAAGTGGGAAGGGGGGGCCTAGGTGGATGTCTAGACTGAGAAGGTCAGTCCCTTTCAGGAATTCCCAAGTTTGGGGGGGATAGTCAGTGGCACCTAACAAGGAACTTGCCTCTGGTTTGGCCAAACAGCCCTCTTTCCTCTCTTCTTCTCCCCTCCCCTTTAATTCGTCCTTCTCTCACCATCCCCACCCCTCCAACACAAACAAGGCAGTGTGGCTGCCAGCTCCTCTGAAGCAGCCTTGCTGCCAGCATTGGTCTCTCCCAGTCCAAGAGTTTGATTTCACAAGCTGTCCATTAACATCGTTTGTCACTGGGTGAGCAGAACAGAGTGCTACCCATGGTCTCACTGATGCTGTCACCCAGATTCCTTTTATGTCAATTTGTTTATAAAGAAGAAATAAAAAAAAACAACAAGGTTGTTGATCTCTTATTAATCATCAGTCAAGTCCTTTTGAATGCCTACTTTTTGCCAGGGAAAAACAGAAGAGCCATGATCCCTGCCCGGAGGAAGCGTACAGTCTGGTTAAGAAGATGCATGACAGAACAGTTCAGGAGTAAGTGGTGCATAGAAGGGCAGCAGGGAGTTTAGAGATGGAGCAGGTCAGAGGGGTTTGAAGTAGCTAGGGATGATCCCTGGAGGAGGTGCCACTTGACAAAGGACAGATGAAATTTGGTTAGGTGGAGAGGAGTAGGGAGGCATGCCAGGATGATTTTTTTCTGACCATAGTGGGGTAAGTGGAAAGACCCAGACCACGGAGAAACCAAAGAGCCGGCTCTTCTCTGGGATGTGGCTCCATTCACTTCAGTTCATCCAACATTTATTTAGAGCTGAAAACAAAATCAGCCTTGTCCCTGCTTCCAGGAGTCTTTCAAAAATGATAGTGATGTGTGAGTGTGGGTGTGTATATGTGTGTGTGTGTGTGTGTGTGTGTGTGTGTGTATATATATACACACACACATATATATAAATTAATATGATTGCAGGCAGAATGTTATAGAGGCAAAGGTTAGAGGCTGCTTTAGGAGTATTAAATGTGAAGAGGAAAAGAACACTTTCTACTTGGGCCTCGGAGGATTCCTGAAGGTCAGCTGTGCCCTCCAAAACTGATCCTTGAAGAGAATTTCAGTAGGTGAATTGGAGGGTGGGAGTTGGAGAGAGAAGGGAAGAAACAGGCTGTGCTGAGCTCTGTCCTCTTTGTTAGTTGATTCCATGGAGATCATCTCTGTGTAGAGGGTACAGAATCAGGTCCCTTTAATGTGGGAAAAGCATGTAGGTGACAGAGAGCTGATCACTCGTAAACTGTAGGACCGTAAGAAGAAAGTGTGTTTTGGAATTGATGAGAACAACTTTATAATCAGGTACATATAGATTCCTCAAGGGAGAGGAAGGGCTTAGCCTCCCTAGATGCCCCTACCTGCACTACCTTCTGCCAGCTGACATTTTGCCTTTCAGAAATCTCAGTGGAACACTGACATTGGTCCCAACTCCTCTGGTCATGCCAGGACTTTCTTCTTACTGGGACAACCAAACAAGGTAGGTCTTTCGCCACCACTACAACCCCACCCTACCCCATAAAAGAAAATAAGCAAAAGATACATGAGCCACTATTGTCCTCATGCAAGAGTATCCAGTAAACATTTGATGAAATCTGTCACTGGATGTAGCCTAGTGGGAAAGACGCTGCCTACATGGTTTACCTAGATAGAAGCAAAGCACTTAACAAAGTCAAATGAAAAAGATGGAAAGATTTAGCTAGATAATAGTATAATTAGATGGATACAGAACTAGTTGAATGTTGGGGCAGCCCCAACGAATAGTCTTAAGTAGCTTAATGTAACTTTGGAAGGAGGTCTTCAGTGGACTGCCCCAGGGATTTATGCTGTTTAACATGTTTGTCAATGATTTGAATAAAGGCATAGATGGTGCCTTTCATCAGAATTTGCAGGCAACACAAAGCTCAGAAGAATAACTGACAGATTGTAACTTGAAATCTTTTCCCCTGAATCTGCCCATCTTCCTAACTTCCCTGTCTATGTCCAGCACTACTTCCTTCTAGTCACTTAGGTCCTCAACCACAGAGTCATGCTCTCCCCTTTATCCTCATCCTCCACATGCAGTCAGTTACAAGTCTTGTTAATTCTATCTCCCCATCATGTCTCATATCCTTCTATCCAACATGTCCTCAATATCCTTCTTCTCCTTCGTTTACTCACATAACCACCACCCTGTCCCTGGCTCTTATTATGATTAGTTTCTTTAATTCGTTTTCCACTCCATCCTCCACACAGCTGCAAAACTGATATTCCTAAAACAAAGATCTAACTATAGTGGTTCCACCCCAACTCAGGAAATTTCATTGGCTCCCCACTGCCTACCAGTTCACTTGTTTGGCTGCTAAATTCTTATCAGTCTGGTTCCTGCCTATCTTTCCAGGTTTACTTCATGTTACTCCCTCTCATCCAATCTGGATGTCCCAGTCCATATGGCCTATTTGCTGCTCCCCATATTTGGTAGGCCATATTACACTACCTGGAATGCTCTCCTTCATTACTTCAGTCAGACAATCATCAAGCATTTATTAGGCACCTACTATATCACTAGGCACTGTGCAAAGTGTGAGAGATAGACAAAAATTTAAGTCTCTTTTCCCAGGGAGTTTACATGCTGTGAGTGAGGGGAGAGGAATGATGTGTACACGTGTGTGTGTGTACCTATAATACGTGAGTATCATTGGCTGGGTGGAGGCACTAACAGCTGAGGAGGGGAGATCAAGAAAGATCTCATGTAGTAGGTGGCACTTGAGGGGAGTCTTAAAGAAATGAGGGATTCTTGGAGGCAGGGATGAGGAAGGAAGCATGGAGGACAGCTTGAGTAAAACCACAGTGATGTCCTGTGTGAGAGACAAGGAGACAAATTTGGCTGGATCATAAACTATGTTAAGGGGAATAGCAATAAATCTGGAAAGGTAGGCTCCAGCCAGAGGGTGAAGAGCATTAAATGCCAAACAGAAGAGTTTATGCTGGATGTTAGGGGCGATAAATGGACACTCTTGAACAAGGGAGGACATGACCAGTTAAAAATATCCCTTTGGCAGCTATGTGGAATGTGAAGTAGAGAAGAAAAAGACTGGAGGCAAGGAGACCACTACAATAACCCAGGCAAAAAGTGACCAGGGCCTGAACTAAGGCTTTCTTGGAATCCTAAGCTCTCAACAAGGCTTAGGGGGGAGCACTTCCTCCATGAGACCTTCCCTGGTGCTCCCCTTCCCCTCACAAACTACTTTGTATTTTTTAAAATTTATCTCTATATAAGTTAAATTCCCTTAGTATGATATAGGCTTCTTTAGGGTAGAGACTTTCACTTTTATGTGTATACACAGGTTCTTGCATGCATTTGGTTCTTAATAAATACTTATTAAGCAAGGATTTAAAACATCTCCAGAAGTCTTGTAATGGAAAATTCTATCCATATCCAGAGAAAGAACTATGGAGTCTGAATGCAGATGGAAGCATACTATTTGCTCTTTTTTTTTCCTTCTGTTTTGTTTTGTTTCCTCTTTCTTGTGGTTCCTCCTATTGGTTCTAATTCTTCTTTACAACATGACGAATGTGAAAATATGTTTAATAGAAATGTATATGTAGAGCCTATATCAGATTGCATGCCTTATTGAGGAGGGAGGTGGAGAAAATTTAAAACTCAAAAGCTTATGGAAGTGATTGTTGAAAACTAAAAATAAATTAATTAATATACAAACAAAAACAAAAAATCAATACTTATTGAATGAACACGTGAAGTCAGGATCCACGAAGATCTTTGCAGGCTAGAACATTGAGCAGAATCTAATTGATGAAATTGAATAGGATTAAATGTAAAGCTGTGTACAGATATAGATATGCATATTATGTATAATGTTGCACTTAATATGCATATACACATATATATACACACAAAATGGTTACAAAGTCTGGATGCACATGATAGAAGTACATGGTAAATTACATGTAATAGCTGAAATCTTAAAAGTTTTAAAGCTGTATACAGTTTGCCTTATTTAACTTTCAGCATAACCACCATTATTTTTGGTGGTTTTTAAATCAATTTCCCAAATCAATTCCAATGAAAACCTTTCTCAGTTGTACCTCAGTAAAGACATTAAAAAATTAACCCAAAAGTTAGCAACAGTGATACATAAATTTTTTTAAGAATTTACCCAACATGTGCCATTTATAGTTTGCTTCTATCATGTAAATTTCTAAAGAACTCTGTGTCTATTTTACACACAAAACACACACATGCAATGGATGAGTTCTATAGTTTGTTCATTCAGCTGTGTGTATATCATAGTCTGAACAATAGATATTCTTCATCCACTTTCTTATCCTGAGTTGGGTCTCTCACCAAGGTTGCTTTAAACTTTTTTTTTTACTTCCACAGCATGCTGTTTTATAAGGTGATACTGTTCATGAATTTTCCACTATCCATAAGATTTTATAAATGAGTTTTTATTCTCAATCAGTGTTGCACTTCTACCTCTTTCTCCCCATTTGATAACTAAGTCAAGCATTTGCTGACTACGGTCTTTTTATAGATTCTTTTGGTGTCTGGTGAATGATCTCAATTGGTGAAACTTGTGTTTGCATTTGTTGTAGTGATTGTCATTTCCTCTATCTCTTTCTCATTTTTCAGTATCAAGAACTTGCTTAACTCACTTCCACCAACTGTTCCTGGTGATATGCTCTGATACCAAATAGAACAAACTTAAATTCTTCTTCCATATTACAACCCTCTACATATATAAAGAACTAATATCATATCCCCTGAATCTTTTCTTCTCCAGGCTAAGCCTCAAATACTAACCAAGTTGTGTGACCCTGGGCAAGTCATTTAACCCTGTTTGCCTCTGTTTCCTCATCTGTAAGATGAGCTGAGAAGGAAATGGCAAACTGCTCCAGTATCTCTGCTAAGAAAAACCCAAATGGGGTCACAAAGAGTTGGACACAATTTAAACAACTGGACAACAGCAAACTTGCCCATTCTCTTCATCTGATTGTCATATGCCATGGACTTGTGGCCCTTTCCTATCCTGGCTACCGTCCTTTGGTTATTCTCCAGTTTATCATTGTATTTCCTACCTTGAGGAGCTCATAACTGAACACAGTACTCTAAATGTGGTCTGCTCAGGGTTCAGTACCACTGAAGATTACCTTTTTATTCCTAGAAGCTGTGAATCTCATTGCACTTTAAGTTTGCACTAACTTTTTTGGCTACCACATCATGTTGGATGGAATGGAATTGAAACCCCAGATCTTTTGCAGACAAACTAATGTCTAACCATGTGTTTCCCATCTTCTACTTGTAAAGTCAAGTTATTGAGCCAATGTAAGATTTTATGTCTTTTCTTATTAAATTTCATTTTACTAGATTTGGCCCAGTGTTCTTGCCCATCAAGATTTTTTTGGAGTACTGTTGGCAGAGAATAGAAGCAAAAATTGAGTAGCAATTTCTTCTCTTTTGTCAGTTATCATTATTTCAACTACTCCCAAACAGTGGTCCTATCTAGTTTTTGATCTCCTGTTTTCCCCAATGTAGCTTTTTTTTTTAAGGCAATTGGGGTTAAGTGACTTGCCCAGGGTCACACAGCTAGTGTCAAGTGTTTGGTCTGAGGCCAGATTTGAACTCAGGTCCTCCTGACTTCAGGGCCGGTGCTCTATCCACTGTGCCACCTAGCTGCCCCCCCAATGTAGCTTTAAAAAAAAATCTAAAACACCATTTTTGTTGCCCCAGTTTTACTTGCCAGCCTTAATTCATTCTGCATTTTACCACTCCTGATACTATTCTTACAGGACTAATCCCTATTTTTTTTTATTTATCCTCTGTTATATTTCCTTGCTTCCATTTTCTGTATACATCTTTAAAAATCTAAGTTGGTTGATGAGTTCTCTATACATTTACATCAGTGTCTTCAGATCATTCTTGTTCATCCTCAACAAAATTCTTTTGTGTCTTCAGAATTTCATTCTTAAGAGTTTTCCATCTCTGCTGGGTTGATTTCTCTGACCATGCCATCCTTCTACTCAGTAAAGTTCAGTGGCTCCCTATTCCCTCTAGGGTCAAATATAAACTGTTTCACTTGGCATTTTAAAGCTCATCACAACCTGTCCCCTTCCTACCTTTCCACCCTTCTTACACATTCCCTTCACACATTCTGTACTCCAGCTATATTGACCCATTTGCTATTCCTCCCACCCAATACTCCTTCTTCCAATTCATATACCTTTGCAGTGGTTATTCTCTGTGCCCAGACTGCTTTCTTTCTTCACTTCTGTCTCTTAGAATCTCTGGATTTCTTCAAGATTCACCTCAAGCACAACCTTCTACACAGGCCTTTCTTAGTCTTCTGTTGCTACTGCCTTTTTCCTCTAAGGTTACTTTCTATTTACTTATGTGTGTATATACACATAGATAATGACCTTTGAGTAGGAATAGACAAAACAAAAATGTCTAATAGGAAGTGGATAATTATCGTAAGTAAGGATACAGTAAGATAGCACCTTGATGCCCTTGATAAATTCAGTTCGCCTGGATCAGATGAACTACATATTTTGATCTGATTGGGGAACTTTCACCTTTCTGGCCCAAGGAAGTAGCCTTCCTTGTAACTTCCAAGTCACTTCCAAGCCATGTTGTCTCCGTTCAGACCGACCTTCTCAACCCTTACTAATACCTAGGAAAATTCTATTTTAATTTTTTTCCAATTAACAAAAATCTTTTCTTCTCCTCTTTCTCCATTGGTAAAAAAAAAAAAAAGAAAGAAAAAAGAAAACTCTTGTAACAGATAAGCATAGTCAAGCAAAAAAAAAAAATTCCTGCATAGGCCATGTCTAAAAAAATTTGTCTCACTCTATACCCTGAGGCCATCATCTCTTGGTCAGGAGGTGGATAGCATGTTTCATGGGGTCCTCTGGAATCTTGCATTTGATTAGAGTTCTTAAGTCTCTAAAACTTGTTCATTTTGACAATGTTGATTTTGTACTATAAATTGCTCTCTGCATCTTCACTCTGCATCAGCTCACACAAGTCTTCCCAGGTTTCTATGAAACTATCCTCTTCATCATTTCTTGCAGTATAACAGTATTCCATCACATTCATATACTACAATTTGTTCAACCTTTCCCTAGTTGATAGACACCCCTTTTATTTTCCTGAGAAATTTCTAGAATGAATTATTTAAAAGATGATTAGAGAACATCTAGAAAAGAAAGCAATGATCCCAAGAACAAAATAACCTTATTTCCATTTTTTGGCAGGGTTACTAAACTGTTAGGTAAAGGGAATTGGTATCAGTCAGTGAACATTTATTAAATGCCTACTATATGCCAGGTACTGTGCTAAGTGCTGGGGATACAAAGAAAGACAAAACATTCTTCATTCTTAAGGAGCTCACAGTCCAATGGCAAAGATAACATGCAAACAACTATGTACAAACAAGATATGTACAGGATAAATTTGAATTAATCAGCAGAGGGAAGTCAGTAGAATTAAAGGGGATTAGGAAAGGCTTCCTGTGGAAGGTGAGGTTTTAGCTAGGACTTGAAGGAAACCAAGAGATGGAGAGGAGGGACAAAATTCCAGGTATACTGGGCAACCAGTGAAAACACCCACAGCCAGTGAAAATACCTGGAGTCAAAATATGAAATGTCTTGTGTGAGAAATAGATAGGAGGCTGGTATTACTTGATCAGAGAGCATGCTGGGGAGTGGGAGAAGGTGTAAAAAAAAAACTAGAATGGTAAAGGGGGGCAGATTATGAAGAGCTTTGAAAACTAAATGGAAAATTTAGTATTTGATCCTGAAGATGATAGAGAGACACTGGAGTTTATTGAGCAGGGGGTTGACGTAGTCAGACCTGTATTTTAAGAAGATCACTTTGACAATTGAGTGAAGGATGGGCTGGAATAGAGACACTTGAGACAGGGAAACCATCCAGCAGGCTATTATAATAGTCTAAACATGAAGTGATAAGGGCCTGCATAAAGGTGATGGATAGTGTCACATGAGAGAAGGGTGTATAGTGAAAGATGTTATGAGAATTAAATGAATAGATTTTAGCAATAGATTGGATATGGGGGGGGTGCAGAGTGAGAGAGTGTAGAGTTGAGGATGACACCCAGGTTGTGTGCCTGAGCGACTTGGAGAATGGTAGTATCCTTGACAGTAATAGGGATGTTTAGGAGGAGGGAGGTTGTGTGAGTGAAAGATGATGAGTTCAGTTTTAGACATGTTTAAGATGTCTACAGGACATCCAGTTCAAGATGTCCAATAGGAAGTTAAAGTTGTGAAACTGGAGGTCAAGAGACAGGTTAGGATTGGATAAGTAGATCTGAGAATTACAGTATAGAGTTGATAAATAAATCTGTGGGAGCTGATGAGATTACCAAGTGAAGTAATATAGAGGGAGAAGAGGGCCCAGAACAGAGCCATGTGGGAAACTCAAGATTAGTAGCTGTTACTTGGATGAAGATCCAGCAAAAGTAGACTAAGGAGTAGTCAGATAGATAGGAGGAGGACCAGGAGAAAGTAGTGTCCCAAAAACCTAGAAGAGATTATCAAGGATGAGAAGGTGATTAACAGTGTCAAAGACTACAGAGAGTTCAAGTAGGATGAGGATTGAAAAAAATGCCATTGGATTTGGCAGTTTAGAGATTGTTACGGGAATTTATTTCCTTTTATTATTCGAGACTCGGGGCCATACCTCCTACATTTTGGTTAACCAAAGGTCTGTCTTAATATTAACCCCAACTGATCAAAACCTGTTCCATGGGATGCAGCAATTTACTTAGAGCCTTAAACATTCCTTAGATAAGCCAGAGGAAGAGTCTCAACTGTCCCTGACTCCTTGGTTGCATGTAAATCCTTCTCTTCAATCAGGCTATTTGTGAATCCTCTAAATGTAGTTTAATCTGTAACCTGACTTAGTTTCCCCATAGAGTTCGTTTGATGAGGTTGGTTTCCTTATGACTGTTTAAGTTTGTTCAATTTTTATGACATTGAAGGAAGCATGGGATTATGGATCTATCTTCTCTTTAATTTATAAGGCCCAGGAGGAGTACACGAGATTGCAATATGTAAAAGAATTATTTCTCTGTCACTCTGAGAAACCTTGTTAGAGTCCCAATCAGGGTTCAGGTTTTCTGAAGCCTGAACCTCTGCTTGAGCATAATAATAAAACCTAAATTTTTATCTTCATAATTTCTGTATTGTGATAAGTATATATTTGGCAGGAGTTACCCACCACATGAACTCAGAGAGGAAATATTTCTCCCCTTGGATTTGGCAATTAAGAGATCACTGATAACTTGAGAGAGAGAGAGCAGTTTCAGCTGAAAAATGAGGTAGGAAGCCAGACTGTAGAGCGCTTAGAAGAGGGTGAGAAGAGAGAAAGTGGAGGAGACAGCCTTATTGTAAACGGTCTTATTGAAGAGTTTGGCCACAAAAGGCAGCAAATATATAGGACAACAGTTACCATGGATCAAGTGAGAGTTTTTTGAGGATGGGAGAGAAGTGAGCATGATTGTAGGCAGTATGGAAGCAGTCAGTAGATAAGTTGAAGTTAAGTGAGAGAATGGAGATGATAAAGGAGGCAGTGTCCTGGAGAATACAGGATGGAGTGGGATCACTTGTGCATATAGAAAGGTTTGCCTTGGCAAGGAGAAGAGCCACCTCATGTGAGACAGGAAAGAAGGTGGAGATAGTGGCAGAAGGCATCTGGGAGATGTGAAGAGGAGGGGAGGCATCTTGGCAAATGGCTTGTTTTTTCAGTGAAATATGAGACAAGGTTCTTAGCTGGGAGAGGGCAGGCTGTGGGAGACTTGAGGAGGGGTAAAAAGGCTTGCAATTGCTGCTGGGGTGAGTAGGATATTGAATCAATTAGGGAAGTATGAAGGAAGTAGTGAGGGCCAAGCTGAGATTACATGACAAATCTGGAGTGGATTCAGTTAGCACAAGTTCATGATTTTTCTCTGGCTTTATTCAGCAGCATATGAGTAAGAAGGAAGGCAGTGAATGATGGGAGTAATCCAGGGCCGAAGCTTGGCAGGGCAAGATTGGCAACAGGATAAGGGAGCAAGGGATTCAGAAGAAGAGGACAGTGCTGGGTTAAACTGGTTCAATAAGGGTCAAGATGGGAAAGGGAGGAGGTGTAAGGCAGGTGCAGTGGCCTGGAAAAGAACTAAGGGGGTGAAGGATTGAAGTCACCTTGAGGACAAGGAACAGGGTTTGATGTTGCAAGGCAGAGGGAAAGATGGAATGACAGCAAGATTGAGGTCAGATGGTGTAGTCAGTGGTGTCAAACTCAAATAGAAATGGATCCCTGTGGGCCACATAGTGACTTAGAAAACCACAAATTAACATTATCTATGTTATGTTGTATTTTTATTCATTTTGTTAAACATGTCCCAATTACATCTTAATCTGGTTCAGGCTTCACTCAGAGTTTTTTGCTGGCAGCGAATTTGACACCTTTCGTATAGATATAGTTTACTGAGATTTGTGCAAAGCATTTGAAAAAGTATTTCATACTAATCATGCAGAACAGATGGAGATTTATAGGCTAGATCATAGTTCACTTGGATGGATTAAGATCTAGGTGAATGGCCAGGCTCAAAGAGTAGTTTGAGACCAACTTGGTAGAAGGTGGTTCCAGTGCAGTGTCCCAGGAAGCTGTACTTGACTCTGCTATTCAACATTTAAATCAGTGACTTGGACAGAAAGCATCAGATTTGCCAATGACACAAAACTGGGAGAGTTAAACAATTAGGACCCCAAAAGGCTAGAATGCTGAGGCCCTTCACTATTCTGGTTGCCCTCCTCTGGATTATCTCTCATGTATCAATGTGCTTCCTAAAATGCAATACAGCATAATGCTCTTCACATGGTTTGACCAGAGCAGAGTACAATGTGTCTATCAACTCAAGTTCTTTCTCAGGAGCCTCAAATTCCTGCCATATGAACATTAGATGAAAGGATTAGGGATATTTAGTTAGAGAAGACAAGACTCAGGAGGAAATTTGTTCTGTTGTACCTTGAAAAGTTCCTTTGCTTACCCATACGTGTGCCTCTGCTCATCCTGTTCCTCGTACCAGGAACGTCCTCCTTTGTCAACTTTGCCTGTCGAATTCATACCTATCTGTGATAGTCTAACCTCTGCAGGAGGGCCTCCAGGAAGGCTTCTTTGATCCCCACTCCACCCCCAGTTTAGTGAAGGTGTTTTCCCACTTGGCCCTCATGTGGTGCTTTATTTGAACCTTTCTAACACATTTATTGTGTAAACTTCTGCTAGTAGAGCTATTTATGTTTCTGTCTTCTTCCCTTACTAAACTAGTAAGCTTCATGAGTATAGGGAAGTTTGTATCTCCCCTAGCACAGTGTTCTGCATACCATAGGCAATTAATAAAGTGTGCTGAAAGAATAGATGCCCTGTGCTCAGAGCCTTGGGGGAAGGGGAGGGGTGTGTTTCTTAGGAAAGATACCAGAGTGGTTTACCATTTCCTTCTTCAGCTCATTTTACGGATGAGGAAACTGAGGCAATTAGGGTGAAGTGACTTGCCCAGAGTCACACAGCTAGGAAGTGTCTGAGGCTGGATTTGAACTCGTGAAGATGAATCATCCTGATTCCAAGCCCAATATTCTATGTGCTGTGCCATCTAGCTGCCCCTTGACTGGGAATACAAAATCTTTTTCCGGGGTGTTCCACCTATGGCCATAAAATCTTAAATTTAGAGCTGAAAGGAATCCTAGAGGTCATCTAATTCATTTCTTCCCCCCCCCACCCCATTTTACAGTTTGGAAAGTGTAGACCAGAGTGGGGAAGTGACTTACCAAAGTTACATGGAACCCAGATATTTTGAGTTCAAATTCAGCTGTCTTCCCTCTACACATTATGGTCTTCTCCTATGCCTGTATCATTTGGGCATGCAGTAATACCTCATCCTTCCATTTCTCCTGCCTGACCATGGACCCCAACTCCCAGTTTCCTAAAATGAAAGTAAAATTTCCTAATGGAAAAACAAACCCAACAGCCATTATTACTATGAAAAGTCTTGGACTTGCTGAAATAGGAAGTTATGTCTGATCAGAGGAACTCCTCCCCACCCCCCACCAGCTGCATGAAATATAGGAGAGAGCCACAGAACCCAAGGCATTGTCACCTGGGGAACCAGCCCTAGGCATTCTAATACACCCTGGGGCTGGGCACCAGCCAGGGTGAAGCTGGTTTTGAGACACCAGGGCACCAAGCCTCCTGAAATGGACCTCAGCAGGCTAGCTGGGGGTTCCAACATTGCAGACGTTTGATGATGGCAGGGGATGGGGGTGTGGGCACTGCCAGGCTGCTGGGCTCTGGACAGGTGAGCAAGGCCAAGTACCTAGGACAAGAGCAAGATAAGTCTAGGACTTAGATTTTTTGAGGTTTAGACTTGTACTGTCCAAATGAAGGATTGTGGGCCCTAAAAGAACAAGAGCATAGGACTGGGGAGATGTTCTTTCTTCCAGCTTTTGGGGCATGCTGAGTTCCTTAGAGGCCCTCGGGCATTTGTCCCCATATAGGGTAGCTTTTAAAGGCACAGACCCTGCCTCTTCCCTGACCACTAAGCTCAGCCCAATCCTGACATTTCCATCTTTCTGTGAGATCACAGTAGGGGCCCTGACAGGGAGGCACCGACTTTCTATTTCATCCACTGCTGCCCACCAGGGAGCTGAGTGAGTCTGCGCCCCAACTGCCCCTGAACACTTTAATTTCAGCTGGGGAGTCAGAGCAGTAGGATCCCTGGCTGGACCCTAGAGACAGCTTGTCATGTGTTTGGGAATTAGCCAGGCAGGAGAGGTTTGGGGTAGGAGGAATGATGAGTTAAATGGGTTCTCTGTTCTCATACTAGCCTCCTATACCTGTTTTTCTGCCCTACCAGAAAATTTGCCCTAACCACAGAAATCATTGGAGACTACTGGGTTCCTTCCCCAACCCAGCTATCATTCTAGATGAGGCTCCCAGGAGCACTGCTACCTGGGGAGGGAGGGGAGACAGGAGCTGGAGCACCAACAAGGAAGTACTGAGTCTCCTTAGATAGGAGAGGAATGATGGAAGCTTGTTTTCAACTCCATTCAGCATCTATTAACAGCTCATACAAGGTCTTGTACTTGTTGCTGAGATACAAAGACGAAGAAAAACAGACCACCACCTCCTCCCCAGGGTTTACGTTCTACTGGATGAAGGAGGATATATGATACAGATAAGAAAATACAATATAATTATGAGGAGGAGGGAGGGAGACCCTTAACAAATGGAGGGATGAAAGAACACTTCACAAGAATGGTGGTACCTGAGCTGAGTCTTGAAGGAAGATTCTGAGAAGCAGAGATGAGGAGGGAAGATGAATTCCAGGCTTAGAAACAGCCTGTGTTCAAAGGCAGAATGTGAGAAGATTGAATGTCAAGGTCAGGAAACAGCTTGTAGGGCCAGTTCACCTGAATTTAGAAGCTTGTTAAGGGGACTAAGTTTCCAAGTTTCCAAAGCTGGAAAGGTAGGTTGGAGTCAGATAATGGAAGACTATAACTGCCAGGCAGGTTCACTTTGTGTTTTATCCTAGAGGTCATAAGAATCTACTGAGGGGTTTTGAGCAGAGTAATGTCATAGGTTATTTTTGGCAGCTGCATGGAGGTTGGAGGTTTTGAGTAGGGAGACCAATTAGATGCAATATTATAATAGCCCATGTGAGAATTGAGAAGTGCTGTTCAGATGGGGGGGTGGGGTTGTAAGCCAGGTAAATGAGATGATACAAGAGATACTGTGAAAGAAGAATCAACAGGGCTTGGTAACTAATTGAATATGTTGGGGTTTGGGGGTGCAGGTAGGACCTTTCAGGTTACAAAACTGTTTTACTGGGAAGGTGGTGAGTTGCCCTCAGTTGAAAACAGGGAAGCTTGAAGAATAGGTTTAGAGGGAAAGATCAGTTCCATTTTAGACATATGGAATTTGAAGTGACAGGTGAAGATGTTCAGGAAGGCTGTAGGTTATTGTAGTTTATACAAGACTGAAGCTTGTATAAGAGAGTGATCAGGGCTGGATTTATAGATTTGGGAATTATATAGAAATGATCATTGCCAAGTTTACTTTTTTATTTCAAAATTTTAAAGTAGGTTTTATTGTCAGCTTTTTGTCTTTATATCACAGTCTTTTCTGGCTATAATCATCATATGGTGATACATGACAACAGAACTTCCTTTGTAACAAAGAAAAACAGTTAAACAAAAACAACTGTTCTAGTGATTGCATCTAACAGTGTGTGCAATGTTCTGCTCCCATAGTCCCACACCTCTCTGCCAAGAAAAAGAAAATATATTATCTGTTCTGTAGGAGCACAACTGGTCATTACTATTATTTAGAGTTGGTTTCCTCTTAGTTTTTTTTTTTTTAACAATTTACATTATTGTTGTAAATTCATTATATTTATTGTTCTTGGTGACTTTTTTAACATTTTACTTGCATTGGTTCGTTTAACTCAGCTTGTGTTTGTGAATTTCTCACATCATTTCTTTAATGTACAATAATAATCCATTATTCATAAATAAGTTTGTTCAGTCATTCCCTGAACTGATGAGTATCTAATTTGTTTCCAGTTCTTTGCTACCAAAGAAAAGTACTTCTGTGAATAGTCTGGTGTATTATTGGACCTTTCTTTTTGTCCTTAACCTCCTTGGAGCATATATGTAGTAATTGGATTATTGGGTCAAAGGATATGGATAGTTTCCCTACTTTTCTCACATAATTCTAAATTGTTTTTCAGGATGGTTGGACCAATTCACATTGCCACCAGTACTATATTAAGTTTCCCTGTTTTCCCATAGTTGAGCCTCCAGCATTACATTTTCATTTTTGTCATCTTTGCCAATTTGCTCTGTATAGAGATGATAATTGCGTCCATATGAGCTGATATCACCAACAGCAAGAATATAGAGAGGAGGGGCAGGTAGGTGGTCCGGTGAATAGAGCACTGGCCCTGGAGTCAGGAGGATCTGAGTTCAAATTTGGCCTCACACACTTGAAACTTACTAGCTGTGTGACCCTGGGCAAGTCACTTAATCCCATTGCCCAGGCCCCCCCCAAAAAAATAGAGAGAAGAGATGAGAACCCAGGACAGGAAGTTTAAGAGGAATAAGAAAGAATTTCAGAGTTTTAAGAACCTTGAGGTTGAATGATATGGTGCGATAGTAGGCATATATAAGGTATATACATACACATACACACACACACACACACACACACACACACACACAGAGATAGGTCAGATATACTACCCCACGGTTTGTTTGCTGGTGTGCGTCATAGTACTTGAAGGAGCAATATTTTCTATAACCAGGAAGTCAGAACAAATCCATGGCATTGTCCACACAGAGAGTCCCGGCCACAATCAGCTAAGTTTGATAGAGACTTGAGAATAAACCATGAACTTGTGTATATTAGTAAGCATGTTTGGCAAATTTGACCTCATAGGTTCCCCTGAGTCTTGGTGGTTGAAACTCATAACTTGTAATATTTCTTTGTGTGGAAATAGCTTATTTCCTTTAAAAAAAAATAGTATAGGTAAAGAGGGAGATATAGTATACTTGTGATGAAATCCACCAGAGAGAGGGGGAGAGGCATAGTGTAGAGCATTTGGGTGAAGGTCAGTGGAGAAACAAAAGTGATTTTGTCATTGGAGTACACTACCCACCTCCTGAATGAAAAGAAGAAATAGATGAGGAGTATAGGAAACAGATCACAAGCCTGGCAAAGAGGCATCATACAGTAGTGATAGGGGACTTCAGTTTTCTAGACATCTTTTGGAGCTGTCTCTCTCCCTCTCTCTCTCTCTCCCAAAAATATGAAAATAGGGCAATTAATAACTTCTTGAAACATCTTAATGTTAATTTCATCCTACAAAAGGTGAAGGGGAAATTCTGTATTGGATCTGATTCTTGCTAACATAGAATTTAATTTAGTTGGTGGGATGAAAAGAAAATTATAGGAACTTGGATGGGCAATGGGGAGTGGCAACTTCCTCCTCAGCTAGGTGCTGCAGTAGATAGAGTGCTGGGCCTGGAGTCAGGAAGTTCTGGCTTAAATTTGACCACGGACACTGACTAACTGTGTGTCCTTGTGCAAGTCACTTAACCTCTGTCTGCCTCAGTTTCCTCAACTATAAAATGGGGGTAATGATGGTACCTACCTTCCCAGGTTGTTGAAAGGATCAAATGATACAATATTTGTAAAGTGCTTCACACAGTGCTCAATACATAGTAGATACTGTATAAATGTTACCATTATTATCATTATCATTATCCTCAAGTTTGTGAAATAGTCTGACATACATCATAGATTTTGGGAAAGCATATTTAAAAGGCTTAAGAAAAAAAGATAGGTAGAATCCCAAAGACTAAAATTCTACAGGAGAAGTGAGCCCTGGAGGGATGGGAGATTCTTAGAAATGAGCACAAAGAAAAACAGACATAAGGCGGAAAAAGAGTTGTGTGAAAGAAAACTGATATGGATGCACAAGGAACTCACCAAGCAACTTTAGACTTTAAAAAGAAGTGTACAGAAGATGGAAATGAGGGCAGGAAATGGAGTAACTCTAAATGCGTGACATAGCCCTGTAAAAAGAGCTTGACAAGAAGTCTTGTTCAGTGGAGTGCCCCAAGCAACTAGACTTGACCATGAGCCATTTAACCTTTTTGTCAATAACTCAGATAAAGAAATAGACGGCAGGCTCATCAGATTTGCAGATGACACCGTGTGAGGAGCAAAAGACTCACTGGCTGATCCTCATAATAAGAAATTTAGTAGGGATAAATTTAAAATCTTAAATTTGGGGTTTAAAAAAATGAACTCTATGAGTACCAGACAGGGAGGCATGTTTAGAAAGCAGTTTGTGCTTTTTAGTGGACCAGGAAAGCTCTCCATGAGCCAGTAATGTGGTGCGGCGGCCAAAGCGGCTGCTGCGATCTTGGGCTGCACTGAGAGAGGCAAAGCTTCTAGGAACAGGGAGGTGACAGGTTGCTTTTATGCTGCCATTGTCAGACCTGGGACACTGTAGTATGATGATGTTCATTCCTAGGCACCTCCCAGGTTAAGAAGGACTTTGATAAGTGTGAGAACATATCCAGGGCAGGGCAACTTGGGGCGCGGGGGAAGAAGGGCCTTAAAGAGCTCCTGCCACATGAGGACTGGTTGAAGGGATGGCAAATGTTTAGCTTAGAGAAAAAAACACTCAGGACACACCTGATAATTGTGTTCAGGTATTTAAAGGGCTGTCATGTGGAAGGGAATTGATTTAGACTTGTTTTACTTGGCCCCAGAGGACAAAACCAGAAGCAGTGGGTTGAAATTGTAAACAGGTATTTAGCTTAGATGCTAAGAGAAAGCTCCTAGCAATGTGAGGTGCCCTCAAGTGGGATGGGCTGCCTCAGGAGGAGGTGGGTTCATTCCTCTCCTTGGAGAGCCTGGGTGGCCAGGGATGGGAAGTTCCTTTTGGGTGAAGACTAAAGGAGACAGCCATTGAGGTCCCTTCTATGATTTTATGTCTGTTGCTACACACACACACACACACACACACACACACACACTGACTAGTTTTTTATGTATGTGGATGTGTCTGAGTAAACTAACACTTCATTTCTGTTAACTAAAGATGATCTTTAAATAAGGTTTATAAGGTGCCTTTTTTACAATCACTATGTAAAGTAGAATCATTATTATCTCTGTTTTACAGATGAGAAAACTGAGGCTCAGGTGTATTTATATTTACCCAAGCCCACACAGGAAATATAAGAGCGAAGACTTAAACCCACATCTCCTGAGTTCAAGTACTGTGTTTTTCCATTGTATGTGCATGTATCTGTATGAAAGAGTCAGGATGTACATGTATAAGAATATCCTGGGGCCAAGAAATGTAATGGTTTGAGAACTAACTCTTCACTAGCCTATTCTCATCTCTTTCCTCCCTCCAACCTTGTGAGCCCTCCAGCTCAAGTTGCTGGTGACCTTGGGCAAGTCTCTTTCCCTTTGTTGGCTTCAGTTTTCTCCTCTGTAAATTGAGAGGGTTCACTAGGTGATCTTTTTTTAAAGTCCCTTCCCACACTAACATTCTATGACTTAAAGGACCACTCTGTGCTACTTCTTGGCTACAACCTTGCTATGACCTTGGCAAGTCACTTGCTAGCTTGGGGTCTCAGTTTCTTTCTCTATAAACAGAAGGGAATGGTCTATCATGATATCCAAGGGCCCTTTCTGCTCCTGCACTCTGTGGTACCCCTATCAGTTCTCAACTAGAACCTGCCCCACAATGGAAGATTACCCTGTAATTTCAGGGTCCCTGCTTTCTCCCAAATTATCTCCTCTACCTTCCACCTGTTTTGTCTATTACTGCCCTTTTAAGTTAAAGCATCATCTCCAGAAGTCCCGTGCACAGAGTCTATACCTTGCCAGGAAAGCTGGGGCAAGGAAGTTTTACAGGATACAGGAACCTATCACCATCCCAAGCCTTTTGACAGTGATGGTGAGAAAAATAATAGGTTTGTGAAATACTACAGATTAGCCTTGGAAGACAAACACTAAAGGAATAAATAGATGCCAAGACTTTGTGGCTGTAGGAGATCTGGGGTCAGAAAGTATGGAGGTGTGCATGGCTTTCGGGAACCAGAAGGTACTAGAGACCCTGGATATCTCATTGCCCCCTCCTCAGTCTTGTTATTTGTTATTAACTCCCATTTCTATTGACTTTAAGGTTTACAAAGTACTTTCTTCACAACCTTATGAGGCAAATGTAGAGCAAGTATTATTATCCCATTTTATACATCAGAAAACTGAGGTCTGGGGAATTTAAATGATTTATTAAGCTTATAGAATTTGCAGCTGGAAGTGACCTTATAGATCCCTTAGGCACTGAAGAACCTGAAGTAGTAGAGTGGGCAAGTCTCTAAATGTCTAAATTCTAATACATAAGGAAGGAAAAGGGGGGAAAAAAGGAGAAATAGTTGGAAATTAGATATCTACTTCCCTCAAAGAAAACAGGAGGGCAGCTTTTGTCTGTATTAGAGCTTTGGCAGAAATCTGTTGTAGTTACTGATCACAGGCAGCTAAGCATGCCACTATCACAACTGTGGAAATGGGCTCAAACACTAAGCCCACATCGAATAGCTGTAGCAGTTAGTTTGCCTTAAGAGTCCACCATGAGAACAGCAGAAGGGTAAGGATCTCACTTCCAGAAAGGAGAATTTTTCAGTGCCCAGAGAATGCTCTGTTTGTGTTTCAGCTAGTGCTCAAAATGCATCTTATTTTACCTAATAGAGGAAAAGATGAAAGGGAGATAAGATGGCTTCTCTACTCTCCAGCCTATCAGAGAAAATGAAGTATTCTTAGAAAGAACAGAAATGCTTCAGAGGGAAAACCAAAAAGGGGGAGGGGGGAGAGGGGAACCAGAAAACGCAGGGATGAGTGCTAGTCTGTGTCAGGAAGTTAGAACAGTGTTGAGAGAAGGGAAGGACCATTGATCCTTTGAAGCTGTGTGATAGGTAGAGGTTTTTTTTCTATCGAGGTTAAAGCTGAAAGTCCCAAAAATGAAGCATCCTCTTGTGCTCCAAGGAATGATTAAGTGGGTCCACAGACATCACTAGTGAGGAATCTTCCAGAAACACAGAAAAAAGAGTTAGTAACTTTGTTGAGAGGCAGGGAGAATTTTTGTTGACACCATATGAAGAATAAAGAGGTCTTCGTAGGGTATTCGTGCAGGATTTGACAGAGGCAACCAAGATACTTGTTAAAGCTGACTAGGGTGGGGCAAAATTATACCACTGAAAGGAACCTAGAAAGCATTACTAGGAGCTATGAATCCTGGGCAAAAAATTTAAATTAAAAAATGGAGACCTTAGGAGAAGAAGAGGCAATTTCATCATAGATTTAGATTGTTTCATGAGAAAAAGTTGGATTTGGGAAATGAACAGCTAGATAAGATGATGTCTCAGAGAGAGGGTTCGAATTTCAGGGCCATAGCTTAACATAGAAATGGCAGGCTCCTGGCCCAGGGATGGTAGGAGCCCAATAGGGGCTGGTAAAAAATGTCCCTAGAGTCTTATGAATCTGATCACAAAGGCTTTAAACTGAAAATGAAAGGGAAAGAAGAAAACCACCCACATAGACCTGCCACACCAAATACTTGAAAGAATAACAGATAAAATATAGAAAAAGAAGAGCAACAAAGAGTATTGCTAATTTATAGGATACAGCAAGAAAAAAGCCAGCAGTATAGCCCACACACCTCAGATGTCTACACCCTAATGATCTCAAAACACAAAGTGTAGGGGAAAGAACTAGGGATCCTAATGGAAGGAGAGAACTTCAACCTCTTAAGTATCACCAATACTTGGTAGGATGGTGCTTTTGACTCAAATATTGCTATTTGTTTCATATTCAGAAGGAACAAAAATAAATGAAATAGTTCATGAAATATGTGTATTAAGAAGATATGCTCATATGAGGAAATGTACAAAATAGGGGGGGAAGCATTTGGATGAAGTTCATAGTATCTCAGAATTGGAAGGGACACCAGCTGTCATCTCATCCAAACTATGCTTAGCTGACAGTCTCCTCTGCAGCATCCCCAACAAAGGGTCTCCCTTAAAAGCAGGGGCCAAAAAACTGGGCACAATATTCTAGGCATGATCTAACAAGGACAGAGAGTCAAGTGGAACCAGCATCCTCCATATTCTGGACACTATGCCTCCCATAATAGAACCTAAGATTGTATTAGCTTTTTGGGCTGCCACATGAGACTGTTCATTCATATTAACCTTGTCGTCTACTAAAACTCTTAGATCTTCCTCATGCCAATTGAATCTATGCAGTTATCTTTTTGTACGCCAACTCTTGTCTAGCTATGCCTCTCTTATGCTTCTGGCATGAAGCTGAGAAGAGGCAGCTAACTTTGAAATGTCAGAATCCAAAATGATCTTGATGAACTGACTCTAAGCAGATGAAATTTCATAGAGACAAATGTCAAGGTCTACACTTGTGCATTTAGTTGGGTTTTTTTTAAACTCAAGCATAGGGGAGGCAGAGCTAAGCAATAGTGTGGGGAAAAAATACCCAACAACTAGGAATTTTAGTGGACTACACCTCAATATGAGTTAACAGTGTGACATGACAGACAACAGCAACAAAAAAGAGAGGCATGATTTCTAGAAAGGAGTGAGTGTCCTGCTATACTTTGCCTAGGTCAGAGAAAATTTGGAATATCATGTTAAGTTGCCAATGCCACATTTTAGGAAGGACATCTATAAAGCAGAACATAGACGATGACTAGCAAGGTGAGAGATCTCAAGACTATGTCAATTGAAGGTGGATCCAAGATGGTAGAATAGCAGAAGCAATACAGCCAAGCTCTCCTCCACAAAACTCCTCCAAATAGACTTAGAAAATGGACCAAACCCAATCGTGATGGGGAAATCCAGCAAAAGTCACAGGGAGTCATTTGTCCAACCCAGGTCAGCATACAAGTATGACAAGACAAAGAGGTCCATGGACACTGGGAACAGGGTTGGGGCAGAAACATTCTGCTCATGTAGCACTCCAGCACCCAGGGAGAAGCTGTGCACAAGGACAAGAGGAGGTTCCAGATCTATGCTGGAGCACACCCAGATCCACACCAGGGCATTTTGATGGAAAGAGGTGCCAAATGGCAGCTTTGTCGCCCACTTCTGGGCCACCGTTCTGGGTCACAGATCCAGGGCAGATTGAAAAGTGGGTCTGCACTTGGGGGTAGAGTTATATGTGAGGTAGTGTTCCTGGGTAGGGAGGCCCTGGACAGTGTACTGAGAAAGAAGGAGATTCAGAAGCAAGTAGCAGCTGTGTGAGTCAAACCCCAGGAGCAGAGCAGGGTCTCATTTCCAGGATCCAACCCAAACTGCAAAGGAATAACCAGAACAGGAATCTCAGAGCAAAGGGGAGCTTACAATTCTCTTGTTCTGAACCAACAGAGCTTTTTATCTGGCTGATAGGGACTGAGTCCAGGAGCATTCAACGTAGGCCAGAGGGCCAGCAATCAGACTTTGTCCTGGATCAGACCACTTTGGGAGCACTGAAAGCTTGCAGGTCCCTGGCCTGTCCTGAGATCTGAAATAACACATTCAGTACCCCAAGAAAGCAGCAACAGGACCAATCCAGATCTTCTCTCCAGAAGCACTATAGAGCCCAGCCCTAACACCAAGCCTGAAGGCAGAAAGGAGGCTGGAAGAATGAGCAAACCAAAAAAGAACCCAACCATAACGAGCTATTATAGTGGCAGAGATGCCCAAGAACCAAACTCCAAAGAAGAGAATGATTCTAAAGCATCTACAAGCAAAGGCCCAGAGAAAACGTGGCTCAGATGCAGATTCATCTAGAATTCCTGGAAGAGATGAAGCAAGAGTGTAAAGAGTTTTTAAATATTTTTAATCAATGAAATTAAAGCACTGGAGAAAAAAATAGAAGAAAATGTAAGGTAGATATGTCATAGCAAACTTGCATGGAAAACAGATTGAGTCACTATTGATTAGAGCAATGCAAATCAAAACAACTGTGAGGTACCACATCACACCTATCAGAATGGCCAACATGACAAAACAGGAAAATGATAAATGTTGTAGAAGATGTGGGAAAGTTGGAACACTTATGCATTGTTGGTGGAGTTGTGAAATGATCCAACCATTTTGGAGAGCAATTTGGAACTATGCCCAAAGGGCTATAAAAATGTGCATGCCCTTTGACCCAGCAATAGCACTTCTAGGGCTGTATCCCAAAGAGATCACACAAATGGGAAAAGGACCTACATGTACAAAAATATTCATAGCAGCTCTTTTTGTGGTGGCAAAGAATTGGAAATTGAGAGGATGCCTATCAATTGAGGAATGGCTGAGCAAGTTGTGGTATATGAATGTGATGGAATACTATTGTGCTATAAGCAATGATGAGCAGGCTGACATCAGAAAAACCTGGAGAGATTTGTATGGTCTGATGCTGAGTGAAGTGAGCAGAACCAAGAGAACGTTGTACACAATAACAGCGACGTTGTGTGATGACTAATATTGATAAACTTAACCCTTCCTGGCAATACAAGGATCTAAGACATCTCCAGAGGCCTTGTGATGGAAAATGCTATCCACACCCAAAGAAAGAACTATGGAAGCCGAATTGTTATTTTTTTTCTCTTCTGTTGAGTTTTGTTTCCTCTTTCTGGTGGCTCCTCCTATTGGTTTTAATTTCTACCTATAACATCACTAATGTGAAAATATGTTTAACATGAATGTAAATGTATAGCCTATATCAGATTGTGCGCCATCTTGGGGAGGGTGGTGGGGAGGAAGGGGGAGAAAAATTTTAAACTCAGAAGCATATGGAAGTGGTTATTGATAAATCAAAATAAATTAATAAAAAAAACAAAAAAAAACAGATTGAGGAGAAAATTTAAAAATTGTTATACTATCTGAATACCATGACAAATAGAAGAGTTTAGACATCTTATTTCAAGAAATCTTAAAAAGACAACTGCCAAAGTCTCTTAGAACTGGAGGACAAAGTGGAAATAGAACCCTCTAGTCACCTCCTCAAAGAAACTTCAAAATGAGAACTCTCAGGAACAGCAAAGCCAAAATCTAGAACTCTGAGGTCAGGGAAAAAACACTGGGGACAGCCAGAAAGAAATTCAAGTATCAGGAAGCCATCGTCAGGGTTCCACAGAATTTTCCAGCCAATACTATTAAGTAGCAGAGAACCTGAAATAAAATATTCCATAAGGCAAAGGACGTAGGCTTACAGCCAAGAATAACTTACCTGCAAAACTAAGTTTAACCACAGAGGAAAAAAAAATAGACTTTTAATGAAATCAAGGAATTCCAACCATTCCAGATGAAAAGGCCAGAGCTGCAGAGAAATTTTGAAGTTCAAACACAGGAGTGAAGAGAAATATAAAAAGGTAAACATGAAACAACAGTGGTAACTAAACAAGGATAAACTACTTACATTCAAATATGGGAGATAATACATGTATCCTCTCTGAACCCTATCATCATCTAATTAGACAAGGCCTGAGAGTGGTCTTGTTATGGTTTGATGATGTTAAAAGAAGGAAAGAGAGAGATGGGATGAGGAAGATCAGTGAAAATTGTAGACTGTACGAACAAGGAAGAGAGTGTGGGGGAAACAGTGGACACTTCAACCTCATTCTCATCTGAACTGATTAAAGAAAGGAAAAATACACATCAACACACAGAGTTGGATACAGAAATAAATCTCACTCAAGGAGGAATAGAAGGGAAACAGGAAAAGGGGGGAGCAGGAATTAGAGGAAGGGTAGATAGATTGAGGGACTGGTCCCAAGCAAAACAAAGTCTATGTATTGACAAAAAAATATCTATAGCTCTTTTTGAGGTGGCAAAGAATGGGAATCTGAGGGGCTGTCCATAAATAGGGGAATGGGGGCAGCTAGGTGGCGCAGTGGATAGAGCTCCAGCCTTGGAGTCAGGAGGACCTGAGTTCAAATCTGACCTCAGACATTTGACACTTACTAGCTGTGTGACCCTGGGCAAGTCACTTAACCCCAATTGCGTCACCAAAAAAAAACAAAAAACATAGGGGAATGGCTGGACAATTTTTAGTGTATAAATGTGATGGGATAATACTGTGCAATAAAAAATTATGAAAGAGACAGTTTCAGAGAAACATGGAAAGACTTTTATGAAATGATTCACAGTGAAGTGAGCAGAACCAGGGGAACAATTTATACCATCAAAATGATCCAGTAAAGGCAAACAATTTTGAAAGAATTAGGAACTCTGATCAGTGTAATAACCAACCACAATTACAGAAGATTAATGTTGAAGCATACTATCCACCTCCTGATAAAGTGGTCTAAAAGAACAGAATGAGAAAAATATTGTTTGGATATGGCCAATGCAGACATTGATTTTGATTAATTATACATGTTTGTTGTTTTTCTTTAATTCTTAATTGGGGAGAAGAAGGTTAAGAAGGCAGATTTTTGCTGATTGAAAAAAATATGTAATTTAGAAAAGACTATTCCAGTAACCACATCAGAATCATTTGAACGTACTAGGATGTTTCACCTGTGAAGGAGAAGACTTGAGAAAGAGGAGTTGCTGAGTCATTCAGTCATGTCTGACTCTTCGTGACCCCCATGAACATAGCATGTTAGGCCCTTCTATCCCCCACTGTCTCTCAAAGTTTGCTGTTTCCATGACACTCTCTATCCATCTCATCATCTATCATACCCTTTTCCTTTTGCCCTCAATCTTTCCCAACATCAGGGTCTTTTCCAGTGAGTCCCATTTTCTCATTATGTGGCCAAAGTATTTAAGCTTCAGCTTCAGTATTTGACATCAATTTAAGTTCACTGTCACCCAAGCTGTTGATGTTTAATTTTTTACATCTCCTGTTTGACCATATGCCACGTACCTTGGTTCATAGATCTTACATTCCAGGTTCCTATGCAATATTGACCTTTACAGCATCGAACTTTCCTTTGGTCACCAGATGCATCTGCAGCTGAGCTTCCTTTTGGCTTTGGCCCAGCTGCTTCATTAGTTCTGGAACTACTTGTAGCTGTCCTCCACTCTTCTCCAGTAGCATGTCGGACCCCTTCTGACCTGAGGGGCTCATCTTCCTATGTCATCTCTTTTATCATTTTAATACCATCCATGGGGTTTTCTTGGCAATGATACTGGAGTGGTTTGCTATTTCCTCCTCCAGTGGATCGCCTTTTGTTAGAACTCTGCACTAGGACCTGTCCATCTTGTTAACCCTGCACAAGATAGCTCATAGTTTCATTGATCTGTGCAAGCCCCTCCACCACGATGACAAGGCATTGATTCAGGAGGGGGTGGAAGAGGGATATAAAATGTCTTCAGGTTTTTAAAGTAGTCCTAAATAAGAAGGATTAGACTTTTTCTGCCTAGCCCTAGAGGGCAAAGCTAGGAATGATGGATATGTGTTACAGCTGCAGGCAGTTTTCAAGTCAGAGGATTTAGGACTGGCAGGGAATTCAATAGATCATCTAATCCAGCTGAGGCCTGGAATGGTTAAATGGCTTGTCCGTACTCATACAAATTTTTTTTAAAAATAGCAGAAGTGGAGCCTAAACCAAGGTGCTTGGATCATAGATCAGGCCTCTGACGGCACCCCAAAGGCCATCTAGCCCACCTCCCCTTAGTTTTACAGTTGAGGACACTTGGGCTCTGGAAGGGTTCTTGACTTGCCTGTGGTCATAGTGTCTGAGGTGGAATTGAAGCCAGCTCCTCAGATTCCATAGCCAGTGGTCCTTTCACTGTATCATGCCTCTGCCATTCCAAATGCACTTCTTTATCTAATATTACTACACTGCTTGTTTGGTGTAAGAGAAAAACTTGTAACAATCAGAGCAATCCAAATAGGAAAGGGGCTGCTTTGGGGAACAGTGGATTCCCGATCACTGGAGGTTTTCAAGCAAAGACTGAGAGCTACTGTTCAAGTACAAGTCTGACTAGGAAATCTCTTAATTCCCTTCCAACTATGGGATTGATCTGTTTCAAGGCACTTACTTTGCTGATAACCTCTCTGGGCTCAGATTCCTTCAGTGATTTGCTCTAGGTCCTAGTTGCAGAACTGGGAGTCAAACCCAAGTCATCTGACTCTCAAGGTCAGCCCTCTTTTGAGTACAGCAACTTTCTCTCCTCAGCTTTACACTGTCTTCTTTTGCTCTGTAGGACCCAAGCCGAAGCAAGGCCCCACGCTGCAGGGCCTCCCCATCAGGCCGTCATTTCTCCCCTTCTACCTTCTCTGCACCCGAGACTGGGAGCCAAAAGGGGCCAGGCCCAGTTGGGACCCATCCTTGCTCCTTCCAGCCTGTCACTTGGCAGCCTCACTGTCCCTGGAAAGCGTGTGGGCTTCCCCCAGAGAGCTTCCCTGTCCTGCTGGCCCCAGTCCAGGGCCCAGCTGCTCATTTACTTCTGTCATCTCTGAATCCTTGAGACCCAGAGGCACAAAGCACGGTCCTTAGGGGTAGGAGGACTGGGGAATGAAGAAAGTGACTGTAGGAGAGGAGCTAGTACATATTCTCCAGAACCAAAAATCACCCTTGGAGATGAGCTCCACAAAGCCCTCCCCAAGGGAGACCGTCATGGAAACACCTCAGGGTCTGATTGCCAAAGAAACACTCTGGAGGCCAACTTCAATAGGGGAGGCCACCCCCAAAGAGACCCCTACAGAGACATCCCAAGGACAGATTACAACAGAAGAGACCAGAACAGACTCTTCGGAGTCCTTCATGAAAACACTCACAGAAAAGACCTTCACAGAGGAATCACTAGAGGAGATACCCAAAGAATCTCCCTTAAAAATCCCCAAAGAAACACAGCAAGTAGAGATTCCAGCAGGAGAAACCTTATCAGATACCCTCTCTTGGGAGTCCCTCATGGAGATACCTATAGCAGGGACAGCCCTAAAGGAGATGTTAACAGAAAATCCCATTGGGGAATCTCCCACCAGGAACTCAAAGGGAGAGCCTTCCTTGATGACCTTGGCAGAAGAGACAATCTCAAAAGAGACGCTCGAAGGAAGACCCTCAGGGGAGCCCCTGCATGTGCAGCCTTCACCAGAAGAGCCACCTCCTGAGGGTCCCCTCTCCAAGATGCCCCCATCTCTGCACACCCTATATGTGAGCCACTTGAACCCACAGTTCTCAGGGGCAGTACTCTCCTGCCTGCTTCGGGACATGTTTGAGCGTCTGCACCTGCCATTGGAGCGGGAGGCCATCAGAGTAGTAAAGAAACACCGTCGTGCCCATGCCCTGATACAGGTGCCCACCTCGGTAGCTTCCAGCACTGTGGCCCTGCAGCTACAGCAGGCTGCCGAGGAACACATGCTTCTCAAGGACCTCGTGGCAAGGGGCAAGATGCTGACAGTGAGCGACAGCCCACGGATCTTCTTCAGCAGAGAGGTAGGATGGGCAGGGCAGGGCCATGGTTGGGGGATGGGGGGAGAGTATGGGCTTAGTCTGCAGCCATCTCTATTGGCATCTTGGAAAAAACCTCAGCCCTAGCCATGCAGTGCTTTGGAAAAACAATTACTTGGGGAGATTCTGTAAATGATGATAGAGAGTTTAACAAAGGCTTAGGACCTTGGTGAGGCATGAGGCTAGCTTTGGGAAAAAAAGACTCCCCCTCTAATGGGGAATACTGTATAATCACAGGATCCATCTCCCCTGAGGAGATGCTCCTATCCTACCTTACCCAGCTGTCTGACAGCTGGAGTGAAGGGGACCCTTCCTTGCCTCCTCCCAAGCTGTCACCTTGCCTACTCTGGTCTGTTCCCAGTTACCCCATCTCCAGAGAAAGGGGAATGTAGACAGAGGTGGTAGGTGGGGGAGGAGGAGTTCCCTGCTATGTTCTAAGCTTACTAAGCCATCAGAGCCCTACCAGAGCCTGGGGTTCACGTCGGGCAATGCCTTGTGTTTTGTTCCCAACCTGTCAGTGTCCTAAGGGCAGAGAGACCATGATGGGGCAGGTGGAGGAGAGGGGAGGAGAGGAAGGTTTAGCCATGAAATGGGGAAAGGGAGAACAAAGTTATCTGGGGAGAAGGGCATAGTGGACAGCAGGAGAGACAGTAAGGAAACAGATTTCAAAGGAAAACTTATAATTAGTAAGGGCAGAGTTCAAGCAGCAAGGAGGGCAAGGAGGATGCCAGGAGACAACAGAAAAGTCAAGTAGCTGAATGGCTGTCATATAAAAGAAGGATTGGGTTTGTCCTGCTCAGTTCCACCAGGATGATCTAGAAACAATGAGTATAAACTACTGGTGAACAGATTTTGCTTAATGTAAGGAAAAACTTCACAAAATCACATCTCAGAGTTGGAAAGGTCCTCACAGACCCTCTAGTTCCAACCACCTCTAGAGAAGAATCCACTCGTAGTATCCCTGATGAGCAGCTATCCAGCTATGGCTAAAGGGGAATGCCTACTGCCTCCCAAAGCTACCATTTTGGAAAGTTGTGTTTGGGGGTTTTCTGTACATCGTGCCTCAGTCGTCGTATTAGCCACTTCCACCCACTCTTAGAATTCCTTTCAGTCAGAGTTTGACATGGAATATGTCAGCTGCTAACTCCTAGTATCCACTACCTCTGTCCTCTGAAAGTTTCCAGGCCTGGAAGATTCCACCTTGGCACTTTCTTGTAAGCCTCATTGGCGTAAGAGGCCTGGGCATGAGATCTGAGACCAGGGTGATCAGAACTACCTAGTTCTTGCCTAAAGAGAAATGTGGGACTCATAGGGAAAGTGGGGTAGAGACCTGTGGGTTTTGCTGGTGCCAGAAGAGGGACTCAGAAAGCCTTGATCCAAGAGCAGGTGTTGGCAGCTTGCTCCCCATCCAGTGGGCACTGACCACTTGAAACCAAGGTATAGGAGAACCCCCTCCTATAACAGTCTCACGGAGTTGGCAGAGTAGCCATCTGGTCTATCCCACAACTAGACAAAATTCTATTACAACTCCAGCAAATGGTCATCCAGGCTTTGCTCCGAGACCTCTAAGGAGAAGGATCCCACTGTGTCCTGGAGCGGCCCATTCCATTTTGGGATGGTTCAAAGTTAAAAGATTTTTCCTTAGATCAAGCCAAAGGGATAATAGTGATGGCCGAAATTTCCGTAGTGCTTTAAGATTACGGAAAATGCTATGTGGATCTTCTCGTTTGACCATCAAAACAAAACTGTGAGGTGCTCAAAAAATGCTGAGGAACTGGAGTTCAGAGAGTGGTAAATGCCTTGTCCATGATCATACGAGCCTCTGAGGCAAGATCCAAACTCAGTTCTTTTGGTCCTCAGAAGGTGAGGAATGTCCACACTGAATCCTATCAGTAAGCAGCCTCAGCATAGTCACACACCTACTTAGGAAGCTTCTTGGGCCCAGACAGAGACACGCACGTGCATGTTTGCTCACAGTCTCTTCTGCTCTTCCACATTTGATCAATGATCAGATGCCCAAAAGCAGGATGGGCTGCCTTGGGACATAAGAAGTCCCCCATACCCGAGATCTTTAAACAGAGACTAAAAGACCATCTGGGTCATCTGGGAGACTTTAGAAGGGACTGCTTCTTTGGGTGGAAGTTGGACCAGATGACCTGAGATTCCCGAATACTGTGATGCTCATTCCAGGGACATGGAATTATCATTTGTAACCAAGAAGGTCTTCTGGCTGGCTGATATGGGGCAAAGCTACAGCCCGGCCTGAAGGGAATTTTAAGAGTGAATTCAATTGGATGGAAGTTGCTTTAAAGCAAATTTAGGCTTGATGTAAGGAAAAACTTGCCAGCAGAGTTCTCCCCCCCGTAGAGTGGACTACCTTGGAAGGCAGGGAGTTTCACCATCCTGGTCCCCAGGGAGTCCCATTTGTATCATTCCCTTTCTTCCTTTTTGGGGGTGTAAAGGAGTCCAAGAAAAGAGATAAGATCCAGCTCATACTGGATCTAAGCACCCCCCCACTCATCCTCTTCCCTTGTGAGGGGGCACAATGGCCTAATTTCCCTGAGACCTTCACCTTGACTGGCACAAGGCTTGGGATTCTGCCAAAATCCCAGGGATAGCTTGCCACCCCGCACCCACACTCCCACAAGTCCCAGGTTGCAGAAGCTGACCCTCCGCCCCCTCTCCAAGGAGGCCCTTCCCAGGGAAATTCTAACACTGGCGCTGTCCCTACTTCAAGGAGCAGGCCTGGGTGGTGACCAGAAGCCTCCTCTAGTTTGTTCCTTCTCAGCCAGAATCTAAAGAGGGAGAGGAATAAGCCTTATCCCAGAGGATATTTCTGTCAGCTAAGCCCCTCTCTGCATGCTCTGGAGAATGGGAACTCCCTGCTTGTTCCCCAGGCCCCCTTCCCCTCCTGTCCCTCCAGAGCCTCCAGGTCACAGATGATGACGGCACCCACAACTATGCCTCCCGACCAGTCCCAACCCGGCCCAGCGCTGGGCTCTCATCAGACTGGCCCTCTGCTACCACAGCCTCCACCCTACCTTCCAGGGGCTTCCAACCCCACTCTCCAAGCTTGCTCTATGCCGCTCGCTCAGACAGTGCCATTGGGCACCGAGAGATTGTGGGGCAGGAGAAGCTCTTCTATGGTGCCTTCCTAGGCAATGAAACACGCAACATGGAGTTCAAACGTGGGGGTGGTGAATACCTGAACCTGGCACTGAAGCATCACGTTCGCCGCTACGTCTGTGCCTTCCTCAACAGCGAGGGTGGCAGCCTCTTTGTGGGCGTTGAGGACAGTGGGCTCGTGCGCGGCATCCGCTGTAGCCACCGTGAAGAGGACCAAGTGCGGCTGTTGGTGGACTCCATCCTGCAGGGATTCAAGCCCCAGGTGTTTCCCGATGCCTACACACTCACCTTCATCCCTGTGGTGAAGGCAGGGGGCAGTCACAACAACCCACTCAAGGTGATCCGCCTCACTGTGCACAGGCCAGGGGCCTGCTTGGAACCGCTGCTCTACGAGACGGACCTGGGCGAAGTGTTCCTGCGACGTGATGGCAGCATCCAGGGCCCGCTTTCTGGCAGTGCCATTCAGGAGTGGTGCAGGCAGGTAACTGGTGGCCTGTTCCTGAGGAGAGGTGACATAGGGTCATA
Source organism: Vombatus ursinus (assembly GCF_900497805.2). NCBI lineage: Eukaryota > Metazoa > Chordata > Mammalia > Diprotodontia > Vombatidae > Vombatus > Vombatus ursinus. The sequence continues at coordinate 6,893,401 of NW_020954553.1, forward strand.
GAATCATAAGGTCTTAGAGCTAGATGGGGCCTTAGTCTAAACTCCTCATTTTATAGATGAAGAAACTGAGGCCCGGAGAGGAGAAGGGATTTTTCCAAGGTCAGGTAGGCAGTTAGTGCTGAGTCAAACTTAGGTTCTAGGACTCCACTTCCTCTAGAGGACACCACAAATGTCTCCCTGGGCCCCTCAATGACCAGTATTAGTCTAGGCCTTCCTTCATTAAACATTCATGACATGCCTTCGCTGCCCAGCAGGGGGGAGAAACAGCATGTAGATAAAACCTCACAGCAGAGTTGTGATATAACCTACATACCCAGGCAACTCTTAATACACAATACAGGTAAGCTACCCTGCAGAGGTGCAAGCCCAGGGCTATGTGTGTTCAAAGGGAGAAAGATGTTTGTAACCAGAATGTCAGGGAACCCTTCCTAGAGGAGGAAAGTCATTGAAAAGCAAAGTGTTGAAACCATAAGGGGAGGCAAATCTTCTAACGGCAGCGTGTAACAGATGAGATGAGGTGTCTGCTTTAGGGCCTACCCAGGGTTAGGTAGGGGAGGAAATGCTGGCCTGGCATTAGGAGACCTGACTGTGAGTCCTGCATGCTGGCTGTGTGACCTTGAACAAGTCCCTTCCTCCTCAATGGACCTGAGTCTTTCAGCTTATAACGTGAGGTTCAAGTAGAAGATAGAATACAGCACTTAATATGTGAAGGGATGTACTTCAAAAGGTAGAAACTGGGTGGGGGTTGAGGGGAGTGGCCAGGGTAGTGGTGGGGAGGAAATCCTTCCAGTCTGGGGCATGGCATGAACACAGATGGAAAGACTGGTGAGAGGCAGAGAAGGGAGAGGAGGTCCATTTTGGTTGGGACCTACAGCAAGCCTGTGAAAGGGGTCAGTAAGATCAGGTTGGATACAAAGGTTGGAAGTGGATTGTGCAGAGCCTGGAATGCCAAGATCGGAAGCGTACGCTTGCCTCAGCAGGCCATAGGGAGCCACTGAGAGGTCTCGAGAGGAGTGGCCTAGATCAGGGGTCATGCCTAGTGGTGCAGCGAGCCGCACAGGCTGTGAGGTTTAGAGGGGGAAGAACGGAGAGGCGGAGGCAGAACAGTTAGGAGAGCCCTGCAGCCGCCCGGGCGAGAAGAGCGAGCAGGCTGGCAATGGGAGTGAAGCGCTCCACACAGAATGCCCGTCCCTAACTGACTTGTGTGTCCTCAGAAATGGATCGCAGAGCTGAACAAGCTGAAGAAAAGGGTCGGTGTCCTGACCGTGGAGAAGCAGAATCTCCAGGAACAGCTGGACCGGAGCCTGTGCCCGCAGCCCTCCTCCTGCATCTGCTGCATCATGTGACGGGCCACACCCCAGAGGCAGGGGCCGCAACGAAACGGATCACGCATCTCCTCCGAGAGCAGGCGTTCTACCTGACCTGCGACTCGCGCGCGGGCCCCTCAGCGGGGCAGCCCCGGGACAGGCACCCCCGAGGACCCCTCCCCGATGGTTCTCAGCTGTTCGAAACCAGCGCTGGTGAAGTGCTGTCCCGGGGCAGGCACAGGTGGGGGGCATGGGAAAGTCACTTTTTAAATGATTCATTATCAGCCCACCACTTCAGGGGAAACTTCTCTCAGCCTCAGCTCTGAGAAAGCTGGCACTGCCTGCCAATTTTCCTTTATCTTCAAACAACAACATCGGGATCCCGGAGCCCCCTGAGAGAGGAAGCTAGGAAGTTAGCAAGCAAGCATAGGTTTGTCCATGATGCACTGTGTTCTCATGTGATAGCCATCGTTAGCCTGCTCCCTGCACAGGCCTGCTGGGAATTGTTCTTTGCAAAGCTCTTTAATAAAGTCAGTCATATCTGGGCCAGCAACGGTTGTGACTTCAATGGCAGCTGCACTGGGTCCTAGGTCTGGGGCCACAGGGCAGACTCAGCACTCAGCCACCAGCCCCATTCAAAGCAGGGGGAAAGGTGATGTGATGGTCCTGTGATACTCAAAATTCCCAAGGAAGATGCTTTGACCCAGTCATCTCTCTTAAAACCAGCAGAGCTCTGTTATCAATCCCATGCAACAAACCTTCACTATGTGTCTTCATTACCCAGGAGCCTAGCTCACGGCTCTGCCCTAACAACATTTAGATACGATGCTGTCCTCATGGACCTCATAGGCTGGTGGGGGGTGGGGTGGAGGATGACAGTGCAAAATATTACCGAAATACAGAGAGGCACAAAGTTAAGTGGAGTCTGAGGTGGACGACTCTCTCTGCTGGACATAGGAAGAAGGTAAACAAAAAACATACAGGCGCGAGAGCATAGGGCCCATGGAGGAGGAAGTGAGTGATCCAGGTTAGCTGAAGGGTAGTGTGTGGAGAAGGGAGGAATGACAACTGAAAGGTAGGCTTACTCCAGATTCTGGAGGGCTCTGAATGTCGGGCAGAGGGCAACCATGAAAGATTTTTGAGCCAAGGAATGACGATCAGATATGTGTAAGAAATGATTCTAGGGGCAGCGAGGTGGCGAAGTGGATAGGGCACCGGCCCTGGAGTCAGGAGGACCTGAGTTCAAACCCGGTCTCAGACATATAACACTCACTAGCCGTGTGACTCTGGGAAAGTCACTTAACCCCAATTGCCTCACCAAAAAAATCAAAACAAAAACAAAACCAAAAAAAAATTATTCTGACCGAGCATGGGGCAGGGTGGAGGCAAGAACACCCTACCTATTCAGTGGCTGTTGCAATAGTTCATGTCAGTTCCTCAAGGGTCTGGCAATATGGCGGATCTTTAATAAACCTTGTTTTTGGCTGAAAAATAAGTTCATGTCAGTAGTATGGAACCTTGGACTAAGGTAGCTGAAGTAAGAGAAGGGATGCCGCCAAACCCAGATAACTGATAAGAGGTTGGGGGGGGGGGAGGACAAAGATGTTAAACAGGAAGATGAATGAACAGGTGCCACAAGAAATGGAACAGGTTTAGGGGAAAAGGTGAGTTGTTTTGGACATGAGTTTGAGATGCTGGCTTGTCACCCACGTGGGACTGTCCTAAAAGCAAATAGACATCAATGCAGGGCTGAAGTTGGGGGAAAGTTAGGACTAGTGGTAAGAGATTTAGGAGGCATCTGAGTAGAAATGATAGCTGAAGTGTCAGGAGTGAAACCGCCCCAGCCAGATCTTTAACTGAGGAGCGCCTATTGGTCAGGAAGTCCACAAGGAGCCGGTGGAGGGCGAGAGAAGTGGTCAGAGATGAGGGAGCAGGAGCAGACAGGGTTTCTGAAGCCAAAGGAGGAAAGCATTTGTGGAAAGATGCCAGAAATGAGGAGAATGAGGAATCAAAGAGACTATTGGATTTGACAATTAGGAAGGCTGTCTGTCATTGGAGATCTTTGAAAATAGTTTCAGTAGAGCAGTGGGGGTGGTGCCATCTTGGCAAGGGGTTGAAGGAAAAATGGGAACTAAGAATTTGTTGTCCAGTCATTTCAGTCATATCCACCTCTGACCGCAGTTGGGGTTTTCTTGGCAGATACGGGAGTGGTTTGCCATTTCCTTCTTCAGCTCATTTTACAGATGAGGAAATTGAGGCAAACAGGGTTAAGTGACTGGCCTAGGGTCACACAGCTAATAAGTGTCTGAGGCTGGATTTGAACTCAGGTCTTCCTGTCCAGGCCAGGCACTCTACCCACTGTGCCACCGAGCTGCTGTTAAATAAGAATACTGGATAGGAAACTTTGTCAAGTTTAGTCATGAAGGGGAAGAGAGGTAGGGTGGTAGCTGGATAGGCTATTCAGGGAAAAACCTTTCCAGAATGGGAAGGCTTGAGTGCATTTGTAGGTAGATGGGAAAAGCATTAAGTAGAAAAAAGAAAGATCTAATATGCATGAGATGATGGGGCAAGGCCCTGGAAGTGGAAGGGAATTGGGATTGAAGGCACATATCCAGGAATTAATCAAACACCAGAAATGGGGAGGTGACCAGAGAGGAAGAATGGTGATGCTATACTTTAAAGGAACAGAGTTGAAGGCATGTCCATCTGCTTCCTAAAGATTAAGGTCAGGTCATCTGCTATAAAGGTGGATGTGTACTGGGCAGGAAGAGATTTGGAACAGGTAATATGGGCAATGTCATAGGCAGTCACGATGGACCAAACAGGATTTAGTATCACGGGTGGCATGATGGAAAGAGCATTGGCTTAAGAGTCAGAAGGCCTAGGTTCAAATCCCAGTTCTGACAATTACTACTGGTGTGACCTTGGGCAAGTCATAACGTCCCTGGACCTAAGTGTCCTCATCTAAACTGAGAGGGCTGGATTAAATGACCCCAGCTTTGTGATCCATGATCTATGGAACAGCTAGGTCACATAACTAGCAGTCTGTATCCAGGCAGCAATCCTCCATGGCGTATCCAGGAGGGGAATCAATCCAAGTCCACCTGAACACCTTTCAGGTCTCTATGACCCTGTGACTGCAGGGATGAGTGACTGACAACATTCAGGCAGGCTCTCGTTACCTCCCACCCGGACTACCGTAAGTGTCCCCAGTTTGGTCTCCTCACTCCAATCTGTTCTCTCTACTAAGGTGCCCGCATGATTATCCTAAAGCATCAATCTAACCATGTTGCTCCTGCTCAGTGACTCCCTCATTGAGACCCCTTCACAACCTGGCTCCAACCTATCTGTCCAGCCTTATCCATTCTACTCCCCCTTACCCACTCAAGTCCTCGCCTCCTTTCTCTGTATCTGCACCAGCTGTCTAGCCCTCATGCTGAGATGCTATTTCCCTGAACACCTTTACAGCTTAGAAGCCTTGGCTTCCCTCAAAAACTGGGCTGCAGTACTGCCTTTTCCAGGAAGCCTTTCCTGATTCCTCCCTCCCACTAAATTACTCTATTCTGTATATACTTTATATGTCTATAATGTGAGCTTCTTGAGGGGAGAGGCCACTCCTCTTTCTGTGCTTTGGCAGCAGGAGCTTAATCAATGCTTGTTAGAGAGTTCTTTGAGCCCAAGTTTGCCTCTTTGCAATAATCGCCCACTGTTCTTAGTTCTTCCTAGTGGGGCCAAGCAGAACCTAAGACCCTCTGTTCCTTCCAAGTGTCAACACTGCTGGGAAGGAGTCTCCTCTGTCTGCTGAGCCACATGTATTCATTCAACTGTTTCCTCATGAAGAATCCAGTTACGTCTACACTGATACATGGTGGCTTATGGTCGTACACAGATACTTTGTCGGGAGAAGTAAAACAATCATTGAAGACACAAGACAAGAACTGGGTAGTTTTGTTTTTATTCCATTGACAAAATACACAAAGTCTGGCTAGAGGACTGTGGGAAGGCAGCTCCATCCCTCGTTACAGCACATAAGAAAATAGCATCTTACACTTGCATTAACACCACTTGGGAAGAGATCCCCCCCCACACTTTTTTTTTTTAAAGGCAAAGCTTGTCACCCTCCTCCAAGCGCCTGAGAGGGAGTTCTATGTTCCTTTTAAAAGCCACCCCTTGATGCAAGGAGGACTCCCCTGGTCTTGGAGGCAGGTTGGAACAGGCAGCCCAGGACTTTGGGGTTAATGGCATTTCACATGATTTACACCAAGTACATTAGGCCCAGACAGGGCTGATCCCCATCCCAGCTCGGAGCAGATCACAATCTTCCTTGGATTTCTCCTCCCTTGGTGGCATGAGACAGTCTCAATTCACCTGAACTCTATCATAAAGCATAGCTTTCAAATGACCCTGTGGCCCATGCCATCTGGAGACTAAAGGCTGGGCATGCAAGACCTATCAGCATTTCCATCGCTGGCAGGAGAAGAAAGAAACAGTACTTTTTCGGGCAAAGGGCTACCTAAGCCATCCCTGCCACCCACTGCCTCTGAAGCTTTCCTTCTCTTTTCTCCCTAGGAACCCCAACATACTCATTAGGGCCTGGGAATGGGGCAGTGCATTACAGAAGGGAGGAGGGGAACATCCAAGTCTACATGATGGGACATGCAATAACTGACAAAGTTTGGGAAATGGTTTTCCCCTGTAATAAAATAATTTTAATTAAAAAACGTAAATGTTGAGAGTGAATTCAAGGCTGTAAATTCCATCCAAGTCCAATGGCTCCTGTGGCAGAGTTGTCCCTGGACAAAGAGAAAGACATTTTACACCTCTTCCCCTGTGGCATCTTCCCCCCAACTAATCTGAATTCAGGCCCTAGTTCAACAAAGACTCAGAAAACGAGCCCGGAACTTCTGGGAACCTAGTCTAAAAGCTCCCCAGCAGAGCATCCCTGACAGAAAGTCATCTAACCGATGCCTGAACACATTCAGGGACAGGAAGTTCACCAATTAAGAAGAAGTACCCTTTTGTCAGGGAGCTCTAATTGCTTCAGTTCTTATGCTATTCCTCCCTAGAAGACAGTCTGTTTGTCCTGAAGCTACTTCAAGTCTCCAAGGTAGGTTTACCATCCCTACCCTTATTACCTATTCCCCATGCAAACAGCCTCTGATGTTATCTTGATAGAGCTTGGTCAGGAGCACCATCTACCCCTATCACATGAATAGGTTCCAATTATGTGTGCTAAAGTGTGCTCTGACTGAAGCAGGGTGGTGCAAGGGAAGAGAGCTCCATTTATCCCTATCTATCACGTGAAAGGTTCTCTCTGGGCGTTAGTTTCCTCATCTGTAAAATGAGGACACTGAACGAGATGTTCTCTAACATCTCTAAGAAGATGTTCTCTTCTAGCTCTAATATTCTATGATTCTATCAAGTTTAATGTATTTCCAACTGTAGCATCAATCCTCTAGGTAGCAAACTATCTGCCTTTATACTTGAGATTATAGGCAAAGCAGAGCAGACAGTGCCAGAATTTAGAAGTTCAGAGAAGGTAGACCAATAAATACACCCTCCGTTCACCACACTGAGAAGCTATAAGCACCTCTGGCAAAAGTAAAGCCTACTTACCTGGGCCCTACACAGACAGACAGACAGACACAGACACAGACACATGATTACACAATTGCTGGTTACTCATCCCAAGCATAAATGAGTAGAGGTTCCCAGATGTCCACCCCAGGTCCAGTACTTTTTAGTGACCACCAATGGCTTCCCTGGCCACCCCACCTATACAAAACTGAAGGATGTTTATGTCCTACACAAAGCTATAGCAAGGCGCAGCTAGGTGGCGCAGTGGAAAGAGCACCGGCCCTGAAGTCAGGAGGACCTGAGTTCAAATCAGGCCTCAGACCAACCATTTGACACCTACTAGCTGTGTGACCCTGGGCAAGTCACTTAACCCCAACTGCCTAAAAAAAAAGCAAAAAAAAAAAGCTATAGCAGCTTATAACTTGACATACACAAAAAAGCTAAGGATGTGATAGATTCAAGGTCTGCTTCAGATCTACAGCTGACCCATTTCTTAGACTGACTAAATGCCATGAACTCAGCAGTCAATAGAGGGGAAATGGCAGTTTGAGGACCTTTGTAACACAAAAAGACACTTTCTTCCAAGGATGTCAGACTATTATTAGTAGGTCAGTTCTGTCACCACTGGAAAGCCTTGGAAGGACAGAAGTTAAAAGTTACTTGAGTTAGGTAGTGAAGCCTTCAGAGTTCCACTCCCCTAGACCAGGGTCAACAAACAATAGCCCTGGATCACAGTAAGTTTTTGTACAGCTGAGAGCTAAGAATGATTGTTACATTTTAAAATATAATAAAGCTTGACTGTTTGCTGACTCCTGCAGCATGAAGACTGGAGCTCAAATCCAGGCTCTGCCACCTCCTAGCTATGGGACTCTAGGCAAAGCATTTCATCTGTCCATGCCTTAGTTTCCTCATCTGTAAAATGGAGATAATGATACCTGAAACTCTTTCACAGTTCTACTGGAAGAGATAGGCTTGGTTATCATTAGCACCTGTCCCGAGGCTGGCAAAGGGAGACAAGGTCAACAAGGAAATGCCTGACATCCTCACACCAAGTTTTGGTGGTGCGCACCACATGTGGTATGTGTATGGAAAGAGGCATATGTCTTGAGCAGCCGTGTCTCTACTGGGGCACACGTCCTACCTCAATGCTTTCCTAACTTCTGTACTGGAAGAGATGTGGTAGTTGGATGTCGCTCCTAGTGCCAGAAGCATGGCCTTCCCAGCCAGGTGGTACTCAGCACTGTCCTATGCATCACGTTTTTATACAAACCCAACTAAGCAAATCGACATTGTGAAGGGGCATTACCAGGCATCAGTCATGATTTATCGATGGGAACTTCAACTCGGTGATTTCAGAGTCAGGAGAGCTGCTCCCACTCCGGTCACTGTAGGTGTCCCTGCAGAATCCAGAGAATTCTATTAAAGATCTCCTACGAAGGTCACACCTTACATCAGCTGTTCGTGGTCACTATCTGCTCCAGAATCCTACACCAGTACAGACCTCCCACCTCTGCCTGTATCCTTGCTTTGCTTCCTAAGGCATTTACCTTTAGATATGGTGGCAGCAATAGCATCAGAGAAGATAGGACTTAAGGTATGGTGACCTGTGTTCCCCAAAAAACTACAGCTATTCTGTTGTTGCCCAGCTGATAACTCAAGACTATCTTTGCCACTTAATACCTGTGCAATCTCAATCAAGTTGTATCTTATCTGGGCCTTAGTTTCCATCTCTGTAAAAATAAGGAGGATGCATGAAGATTTTTATATTTAGGCTCCTTGCAGCAATAAATCCTTCCCAGGCATGGAGATCAAGATGCTCCAGGCCTAGCTGCTCCACACAATTGGGACACCATGTCCCAAAAACTGTGGAGTAGAGGAGAGACAACCAAAGGCTCTCAAAGAGAAAAGTGCTTTAACAAAAACATAACAAAATTTGGATAAGAAAAAAATCCACATCATAGGAGGAAAAACCTATACACCAAATTAGAAAGGCATCCATGGAACAGAGGGTACATGTGTTCCTTTTGGTTTGTCTTCTAAGCTCATCAGCAACCAACTACAAGGCACCAAAGACAAGCAAGGAAGACTGGCACCTGGGAGAGAGTCTGCAGCCTTTCTGGAGATAGTGAGTAAGCCTTCCAGCTGAGGCCAACAGGAGGCCAAAGTAAGGAGGAGATGGCTTGATTGGTCTGGACAAGAATTCAGGATGATACTGAACGCCAACAAAAAATGGATGATCTGAAAAATCGAAAAGAATCAATTTATATTATGTAACATCTGTCCAATGAGTTACCAAGTCTTGCTGACTCCGCTTCATGTACGTGTCGTCTTGACACCCACATTTGTGCTCTCACATTCCCCAGGTAAAGCCCCAGGCTATCATATAAAGGCCTCCTAAATGGTATCTCTGAATCAAGCCTCTTCCCTTTCCAACCCTTCCTCAATAATCCTCCAAATCAGACTTGTATGCACTGATGCACAGTGAAGTAAGAAGAACCAGAAGATTAATTTATACAGTAATGATACCTTAAAGAACAACAATTTGGAAAGAGCTGAGAACTCAGATCAATACACTAACCAACTGTGACTCAAGGGAACCAGTGATAAAGCACTACCCACCTTAAGGGATACTTATAGATATTCTCTATCTTATCTTATATACTTAGATACACTCTAAGGTACAGAACCAGAAAAATATCTTGGATGTGGCAAATGTGTAGATGTGTTTGACTATGTTTATTTGTGACACGATTGTTTTTTTCCCCTCTATTTTTTTGGGGGTAGCAGAATAAAAGAATGTCACTGAAACACCCTAATTAAAGGTAATAAGAATACCTAGAAAAAAATCATTCAAATATATAAACTCCTTAGCTTCAAACTGAAAGCATTCTACATGTCCTCCAAAATGTCTTTCAAACTTTGTTTTATTCTACTCCTCACTGAAATGTAGAACCACTATACAATTAAGGTCAGTGGTACTGTGGGTGCAGTGCCAGGCCTGGAGTCAGAAGACTTGAGTTCAAATCTAGTCTCAGACACTTACTAGCTGAATGACTATAACAGAAGTAACTTGTCTGAAAGCAGTTTACTCAAATATAAGATGTGGATAATAGCACCTACCTGAAGGATAGTTTGTAAGGATTAAATAAGATAGTATTTGCAAAGCACTTTGAAGTGTCTGGCATACAGTTAGCACTTAATAAATACTTATTCCCTTCTTCTAGGGAAGGCAGGTGATGCAGTGGATAGAGCACCGCCTGGAGCCAGTAAGACTCACCTCCCTGAGTTCAGATCTGGCCTCAGACACTTATTAGCTGTGTGACCTGGGCAAGTCACTTAACCCTGTTTGCCCCAGTTTCTCATCTGCAAAATGATCTGGAGAAGACAATGGCAAACAGTTGCAGTATCTTTGCCAAAAAACCCTAAATGGGGTCATGAAGAGTTGGACACAACCGAAAAATGACTGAACAACAACCCTCCCTCTACCTTTTCCATTTCAGCCAAACTGTTTTCCGATCTTGTTCTGCCATCCAATTTTGCCCCCCCCCCAATTCCTGAAATGATCCCTTCCTCATTCTTTTCCTTCAAGGCTATTTCCTTACTCTCCCTAAACAACTGCAAGCCTTCTTTCCCTCATTAAATTTCCTTATAGCATTTTTCTCAGATCACATTCTATCTCTTATGGTGTTGTGCATGTTTTACCTGTCTTTTGACCCCCATTTTATCTCTGCACCCTTAGTTCTGAGTATAGTGCCTTGCATGTGGTTGAAAATAATGTTGTTTTTTAAAAATGGATTAATAACCCAAATCCCAAGCCTAGGGAAAAGGGAATTAAACCCCCCCCCCCCACCGCCAACACCCTCTTGCCAAGTTTAATCTCCATTTGGACCTGGATGGAATATTAAGGATTCTGGACTTAGAAAACTGTACTTTCCACAATGACTTTTACATTCTTCTGAAAAGGGCGCATAACAAATGTGGGGAGTTACCAACACCGTTGCTCCTAACCTCCTGCAGAATTCACTTTTCTTCTTTCTTGCCCTTTCCAAGGCTACAAAGCTAAGGGATGAAATACTGAAAAATAACTACCAGAGCAGAACTTCAAACAGTCCTAGAAGGGGTACAGAACAAAAGCATTTTTTGCTTGCTGTACCAACTCTCTTGGTCTTTAGTTCTACCCCATTAAATGCTAAGGAGTCTATGGAAGATTTTTCTCCTTATTGTTATACCTGATTATTTTTGTTGATAAAAGTTTTGGGTTGGTTTACATATGTGGCAGGCAGTCCATACTTCTCTTGAACAGAGATCCAACCTGGGAGTCACAAAGCTAGGTTCCAGTCCCTCCTCTGACATTTACTAGAGGTGGGACCCTCCTGGCACCTAAGATTATAAAGAAGGTGCCAATCTGCACTGGTTAAAGGAGTTATCTAACTGGGGGCTCCCTACACAAATGAATTCAGTTTTATGATTCAAAGCAAAACAAAACTTGTTTCATTTTTTTAAAATACATTTTTGTCAAATCTGAAAAATTATAAACTTGCCATTAATCCTACTGCTCAAGTCCTTACCTTCTAGCTCCACAATCTCCATTCGCTCTCCTTCGATATCTTGGCCCACAAACTTCAAGCCTTGTTCTTCCAAACACTTTTTTAAGACTGGATTCACCTGGAGGTACAGAATGCTCCTTCAGTGACATGGTGCTCTAGGAAGACAGAAAGGAGGCTGCAGAAGCCCCAATGCATACCTCAAACCTGTGCCGGTGTCTTTCCTCCAAGTAATCGGGATCCCCATACAGCTTTCCTAGAAAGGGAACAGAGTGCAGACCACTGTTTCACACTCTCCCATAAAAGCCTCAATTCCCAGAATCAATTTATTTACAGCCCCTTCCTAGCTCAGCATCTGGGTCTCCATGAACACATGTCCCCTTCGAGGGCTCTCCTATTGCTAACAGCACAAGAGCCAGTCCCAAGACTTTATGACTTCTGCCAGCTTTAGACCACTCACAGGGAAAAGGCAACAGAAACAACTTATTCCTCAAACATAATGTTAATAAAAAATGAAATATCTTGTTCTGGGAGGGTGCCCCCAAGGCCAGTACACAGGCATCTGTTTCATGTCAATGCTGATAGGCATCGTGTCACATTAAGCTGTTTCGCCAACAAAGAACCCAGTAATATTAGGTGGGATGTGCCCATTTACTCATCTGTCCATAACCTGAAAGAAACTGAGCTAGGCAGGTATGTTCACAGCTAACACAACACCCTTCACTGGTATGTGTCACTTCTCTGAGCTGTACAGATATCAAGACACCACAAAAGGACACTGTTAAGCACAAGGGGCTGCACTGCTGCTTCTCTAGGCTGAAAATGGCAGAAAGGACATATTTTAAATTGGTCTGGTGAAACCACAGGCCAAACCTCATCCAAAGCATTAACTGTCCTCTCCTCAAAACCATCAAGTGGTGTCTGAGCCTCACATTCAACAATTCCAGAAAGAATCCCATTTCACTTTGGAATTTCATACTCTGGTTGCGAGGAAAAATTTTTATATCGAATCAAAATCTGCCTCCACAAAGCTTCCAGCCGAAGTCCTGCCCCACTCTCCTGCTACAAAGAACATGTCCACAGAAACCAAGTCTCAGCAAGAACAAATCACTTCAGAAAGAAAGAGCGGCAGATCTGTTTAGGCATCTTTTCAGCCTCTCAGCACTAGCCCAGATTGCCTCAAGCTAAAGGGTCAGGTCAAAAAAAGCTCTTCTTACTCATGATTGAGTTCTTCGTTTGGAAGAGGGTTCTCCTCTTGCCAAGTCTCATGGTGCCGCCCATTTGTCCAGGATTGTGTTCTGGCATGTCAATTACCTGGAAATTAGGCAACACATAGTCTTAAGAACACAGAACAGAAGTGGCTATAGATTTGGTGGCTATTTTCATCCTTTCCTTCCTAGCAGCTTACAGCCACATACAGGAACACAGCTCTGATGTTATGCCACTTTAGTGGAGGAAATGACTGGTCACCAAAACTGATTCTCAAACTAATTTGGAAGATTTTAGCTATCTACTATCTTATGCTGCCTGGGTCTTTTTGGATAACAGGAAACTGAAAGGACCAGGGGCATCTGTCTCTCAGCCTCAGTAGAGCCAAAGAGTGGGTTGAGGGCAAGGGCTTGCTTGGCATTCCCAATTCACTTACAAAAGAACCGAGTCAAATAGGGGTCAGAGGGTCAATATGAGAGACTTACCACAGGATGACTTGTCTTAGGGTCAAACTCTGTTGAATTGGCATCTGTGAAAACCAAAATCCTTCTTTTAGGAGAAGAAACAGTTGCAAGCAGCTCAGTTACTGGTACTCTTATACTTTAGCTAGAACTGTCTTTTCCCTGCTCTCACTAAGACTGGCAGAGATGACCATTTCAGAGTAATTCTGCTGGATCCTGTTTCTGAATCTATCAAATGACAGTAAGCGCGCCTAAACCTCACAGAGCTGCAGTCAGGACCAAATGAAACTAGGTCTTGATAGTTTATATACAGATGTGACTGTATACACACTTATATTAACCTGTATTCATCTACATAAAGCACTGCATACATGTTAGCTGTTACTATTAGCTATTATTAACAAGAGAATAACATCTATCTCCTTTTTCCCAAATCTGTGACTATCTCCTGAAATCTAAAATGTGTAGAAGAAGAACCAGGACCACTGTGATGATGAAGCCGCTTTGTAATGTCTCTTGGACAACTTTTTGGTGTACGTGTTTCTTGTATCCTCAGCTAGCCTATAAACTCTGTGACAGCAGATATCTGACATGTCTTTTTAGGCAGCCAGGTGAAGAACCCTGGAAACTGGAGTCAAGAGAACCCTGCTCCACCAATTACTGGTTGTGTGACCTTGAAGAAGCTGCTTTCCAGTATCTAAAAACAAGGAGGGGACATTATATCTATCACTTTCTAGGGCGGCTGTCTTATAAGTCAATGTGTCTCCCAAAATAGGAATTATTATTACTACTACTATAACTGCTCGGGTGCTTACCCCAGAGCACATAGACAGGGGGCTCAATATAGCTCTGTCCTTGATTGTGGCCATCAGAGCACAGAATGCTCCAGTGATAACACACAGCTGTCAGGCTGATGACTGCCTTGATCCCAGTCAAGTGTTAAGAAAGGAAGAAGGGGTTTGAGCCATACCTTGCCAACCCAAAACGCTTCGTGAAAATTCAATCACTGCCAGCTGCATTCCTAAGCACACACCTTCCACAGCACAAAGGAGAAAAGACCACAAATATAGTCAGTAAAGGCTGCCTGGGGAAGCGGGGCTCTCTGGGGGCAGGATCCCACAGAACATCACAATTTTCTGAGTCAGTCAAGCATCGTTAGCCCACGTGACCTGGACCTCATGCCTTATTTTTAAAATGCCTGGGGCACAGAGAGCATGCAAGAGAAAACTTCTGACTGTGTCAAGCTGGAACTTCAAGGCTTGAACACAAGCAGTGTTCTTGCCATAAAGGGTTTTAGAAATTCAAGTTTCCTTCCTTTCATTAAGCTTCCCATTTGCAACTAATCAAGTTGAAAATTACTACAACTCAATGCACTAAGAAGCCCTGCAATTAGAGGCAATTTGTACCTCAATTTAGGAACAGATAATACATTAGGTCTCCTGAGCACTGTAAAACAACTGCATTTATTTGGGAGGGGGGAGCTTTCAATTGATATTTCACTCTCCCCAAGCTCTCCTAAAACCCACACAGCCCTCCCCTGGGGAGACAAGAAGGTAAGTCCCAAGCTGAGAAATTCTATTCTAAAAGGGAGTTTGGATTCTTCCCAAGCAGAAACGGAAGTTTCCTTCTAGCTGTGCTATGGGAATGAGGGCGCTCGTGTGGTTGTTAATAACCACCCATGCTTTATCGATGGACTCCCAATGGGCACCTCTCCAGCCCCGTGCCTGCTCCAGATTGAGTCCTACATCAATTTTATTGAACCTCTTACCTAAGAAAGGCTTTTTCTGTTTCCGTGCCCAGGAGATGGCTTGAATTTTCCCTTCTGTTCCACGAACACCAAACCCCCCTGGAACCAGCACTCCACTGCATGAAACAAAACAAGTGCACAGACAGGCTCCCCTTGCCTATCTCTTTTCCACAGGTTTAACACTCTAGGAACCCTAACAGAGACACTAAAACATGGGTGTGTTTTGCTTTTGGGGTTTTAAAAAGCATGCTGTCTAACAAATGCAGCAGTGTGGCACACTGTGAGTGAGAAAAGGCATCCTTTGGTCTTAGAGCCAGAAGCCCAGGTTCGAGTCTGGGCTCTGCCCCATGCAGTAAGCAGTGTGACTTTAAGCCAGTCATTTCACATCCTCTGCCCTTCCATCTTGGACCCACTAAGTCTCCAAAGGAACCCTGCTGGGACCAACAGCCAAAAAAGGACCCAGGATTTACAAAGCTTTATCTAACTGGCCTCAAGCAGTGCCTACCGTGATGCTGTGAAGCCTCTCACACACCAGTTACCGTGTCAAACTCCTCTCATCTTATCAAGAGGCACATGTCACTGACATCCGGAGAGCAGACTGTACCCTTTCCCTTCCACCCCCGGCACATGAAGGCTTTGCCTAAGCACCGCCCAGGACCAGCTCTTCCTAAAACCCAAGGCACAAAGTATTCCTTACTTGGCACTACAGAGTTTCTGCCATGCTTCATGATATCGGACAGGTTCTTCTTGTAAAGTACTTGGTTCCAAGTCAGCTGAATCTATATACTGGGGAAAAAGTCAGAAAAGGGGGAAATTTGTTTTAAAAACAGACACATGAAAACAGTGTTTTGGCTTTGTCATGACTTTTATTTCACATCTTTTCCTTCCTAATATAATCAGAAGTTCTCTCTCTCTGCAAGCTGGAACATACTCCTAATCTGAGATTTACCTATGCCAGCAGGAATTAATAGAGTACTAAATAATAGGAGCTGGTCTAGGAATTTAAGCAAACATTTATTAAGAGCCTACTATGTGCAAAGTACTGTTTTAAGCATGAGGGATACAAAAAGAGGAAAAAGACTGTGTCTGTCCTCAACAAACTCACCATCTAGTGGGAGGGGGATGAGAGGAATAAAAAGCAAACATATGAACAAACCAGGTATAGGATAAAAAATAATTAAAAGGGCTAGGGAAGGCTCCCTCTAGAAGATGGAATTTTAATTGGAACTTAAAGGAAGCCAGGGAGAGAGGTCAGTAGTCAGAGCAGAGGAAGAAGAGCATTCCGAACACGGAGGTCAGAAGAGAAAAGCCTGGAGCAGAGAGGTGGGGTGTCTTATAGGAAGTCACTGGAATCTACTAAGTGAGGGGATGGAGTTGAGGACATGAGAGGGAGGGATGACATGGTCAGACCCACATTTTAGGAAAATCTCTTTAGTAGCCGAATGGAGAATGGATTGGAGTGGGGAGAGACTTGAGGCAGGCAGACCCACCAGCAGACTGTTGAAATAGTCCAGGCATAAGGTGATGGAGCCTGCTCTAGGGATGACATGCTAGAGGAGAGAAGGGGGAGAATTCAAGAGATGCTGCACAAGTGAAATCAACAGGTCTTGGCAACAGCTTGGATATATGGGGTGAGAGATAGTGAGGAATCCAGGACGACTCCTAGGTTGGGAGCCTGAGGGACTGGGAGGATGGGGTTACAGTAATTAGGAAGGTAGGAGGCAGGGAAGGTGGAGGGGAAAAGATAATGAGTTCAGTTTTGGAAATGCCCAGTCTTGATGTCTACTGGATGTCAGGTTCAAGATATCTGAAAGACAGCTGGAGATGCAAGACTAGAGGGCAACAGAGAGGCAAGATCAGTAGATTTGAGAACTGTCAGCATAGAGGTGGTCACTAAATCCATGGGAGACGAGGAGCTCTGCGGAGCAGCTGTTCATGTGACAATCTGCTTCCTTTACAAAGGACAGCTCTCCCTCCCCCACCTACTCAGGCACGGACACAAGTCCTTGGTGCCCTAACTCTGTGTGAATCAAGGATGCTCCAGCTCTGGGAAGGGGCCCTCCTCTACAATGGGCTCCGGCTGTCATTCTTGGGGGATGGGAGGAGGAACCCAACCATTATGGCAATGCCAAGAAATGGGGTTTTGGGAAACAAGCTCTACCTGAAGGATATGAGGAGTTGGGAGAGGGGATGCAGCACATCAGTGCTTTCTGCAGGCCCAGGCCTGCTCTATTTCCATGTGGACCTTAGACCTGGTCACCTGATACTTCCTGCCCTCTAGACCTGTCCCAGAATTACTTCTCTATCTTATCTTTCTCCTTCACTGTTTCCTGAAGATGACCAGATGCAGCCTAAATGCCCAGTGTCAACCAGAAACCTAAAGTCCTTCCAGAGAAGAGAACAATGCTCCAAAGAAAATGATGAAGTAGGTTTCTATAAACCCCCTCCCATTTTGTTTCCTACCATCGCTCAGAAGCAATGGTTAGCCAAGCAAAGAATATGCAAGCAACCCACAAGCCCACCAACCACTGGCTTCTGAACATCCATGAGGTCATCAGACTACACATCACACACACACACACACACACACACACACACCCCTCTCACCTTCTACCATACATCTCACATCTCTCACACACACACGGAGAATTTCTTGCCAGACTTGTTCTGATCAGAAAACCTCTGTTCTCGTTTTGCCTTACTAGCTGTACAACCCAAACAAGTCACTTTCCTACTACAAGCCTCTTTCTTCAACTTTAAAATGAGAATAATGGATTCACCCTACTAGCATGGTAGGGTAATAAATGACATTTTAAGATCTGCAAAGCACTTTCCATGCATTTTCTTATTTGACCCTTACAACAATCCTGCAAGGTAGAGACACAACGGGTATTATTATCTGTAGTTTACAGATGAGTACACTGAGACTCAGAGACTTTAAATGACTTGCCCATGATCACACAGTACCCAAGATAGGATTTAAACCCAAGTACCTCCTGTAGCTGAGTCTGGTACTCCTGACACTAAGCCATGCTGTTTCCCTCTCTTAACTGCTGAAAGGGAAAAGAGAGTTGCATGCATCTGGAGTCAGAGGAACTGGGTCTGAATCCCAGCCCTGACTAAGGAGTCTGATCTATATGACCTCAGGAAAGTAAAGGATGTAACCTCTTGGGGCCACACTGCCCTCATGCATAAAACTGAGGACTTGAACTAAATGATCTCTGGGGTCCCTTTCTTCCTCTAAATCAATGATCCTGTCTCACATGGGGGTGGTGAGGAAAGAGAATGCTAAACTGGAAATGCTACAGAAATAAGAATTTTTTTGACAGAAGTTTTCAAGGGTCCCCCTTAACACAATAGCAAGCTTAAAACACATGTCTCTGACACTAGTTTAAGGAACTTTCAATATGAGTCCTGGACTGAGAAGACATTTCCAAACTATAGGCCATGAGCCTCTCCATGCTGCTGCCGCCCTGCCCCCACCCTGCCGCCGCTGCAACCGCCTCACCCACCTTTATGTCCAGTTTGTGGTTGATGGCCAGGGCAGAATGCTCCAGAGCTTTAATGACAGAGGCGTAGGAGTCTGAGAACTTGGTGTATTTGCCAACCAGAGCAATGGAGCAGGTTTCCAGCAAACGATCATACCTGCAAGTCCAAAAGCCAACACTAAATACAAGTGCATGGGAAGAAGAGGCAGAAAGTTAGTACTTTCTGAAACAAGAGGTGCTGTGTATGCCACGGGGAGGTCAATGTGGCTGGGGTCATGGAAGAGGTCAGGATAGTAAGAGCTCCCTTACTGGGCCCCTTGGTAGCAACAGACCCAAGAGGCAATCTTGCAGAACATGTCGGGGAAGATGGCTCTTAGATGCGGACAGTCCTCAGTATTATCTCCAAAAATGTGCAGTAAAGAGGAGATGCTTTGGGCATCTCAAAAAAGTCAGTGGGCAACTCAAGAAGGAAATTCAAGTGCTACAGAGCTCCGAATCCAGGAAGCCAAGCAGATTCAGGACTAACCAGGTCAGGGGGCTCAGTATCTTAACACAGGGGCTTGACAATCAAGCCAAAAGTTTAGAAATTAAGAAGACAAGGCCTTGGTTCCAAGAGGCAGCCTGATAATAAAAAGATCCCTGAATCTGGAGTCAGAAGACAAGTTTGAATGCTAGCCTGTGGGACCCTGAGCAAATCACTTAACCTCTCTAAGAAGTGAAGTAAAATGGGGCAGCAGAGAAGAGCTCTAAAGAATGAAGCCATGATGCAGGCAGTGTCTATCCTAGCAAACCAACACAGCTGAGCAAAGCCTCAAGGAGCAGGGCCCAATCTGACGCAGCTCTCCAGCCCCATCTATTTCTGCCTGCCGGGTAGTCACTAATTCTAGCTTCTAAGGCTTCAGGTACCAAATGCTTGTGCTTGTTATCTATACCCAGGATAGTTTACTGCCACTGAGTATGATGTTTAAATGACTTCCTAGTGGTGGTAATGGTTTAAAAAGCCATCTTAGCATAGACAGTGGGAAGAAATTCAAGGAACACTGAACTGGGTTGGAGCCTCAGCTTCTCTCCTAAAACATAAAATGAGGTTGACGAGATGATGCCTAGGGTACCCTGTTTCTCCTAGCCCTAAAATGGTTTAATTCAAACTCTAAATGATAACTTCAGGGTAGAAAAAGGAAAGCATGCAGAGGAACACAGATTATAGTGTTTGGAGGTCATTTACTCCAACCACCTTGTTTCAGAGAGAAAACTGAAGCCCAGAAAGCTTCAGTAACTGGTTGAGGGTCACAGGGCAATAAATGGAAGAAGTGAGATTACACTTAGGTTTTCAGCCTTCCAAGCTAATGCAGCTCTAATCCAGCTCAATAGTAGCCCCTAGAAAAGTTACATCTAGGTTAACCTAGATTGTTCTTATTTTCCCTATTTCTTAAAGATGCCCTGGGTTTCTCTCTTTTAGTAATCCTCATCATCAACAGCTGCCAACTTGCCATAGTGACCATTACCATAGTTACAGCAAGCCCCCCCCATACCCCACCCATCCTGGCATTCAGCCTGAAGCCAAAAACCTCCAAATGAGTCCAAATGAAGGATTACAGATAAGTAATTGGGAGGGAAGGAGGCAGGATCATCAAGAAACATTGTTTGATCAAATAAAAACCGCTTTGAATTCTAATGTGAATTTCCAAAACCTAAAACCATTCTCACATTGAAAACAAAACTTAGGGAGATCTCAGCAAAGGTCCTAAAGTCTCAAAGAGCTAGCTGTTATGCAGTTCCTATCAAAAAAATTAACAACTGGCATGCACATTTAAATGTAACCAGATTAAGTCCCAAATAGGTTTTCATCAACAGAAACTCTGATCTGATCTGATTCTTTGAAGAAAAGAATATCTCCTTGATTTTCCCAAAGGTGCGTCCCATTCCAATAAATTCAAGCTTGCCAAAGCCTTCCCCAGAGTTGGGAAACGTGTAGTTGTGGGTTAAAGGTCCACTGACTCCTTTGCTCAGTCTTTGCTTTGTTCCATGTCCAACACCTTCACCTCAGTAATTCACACTAGACAGTAGGCCAGGAATGCATTCTCCATGTTTGTTAAGTACATCCCAGGGCTCCAAGCACGAGAAAAATTCAAAAAGTCTAGTGACTAGCTCTTCATATAACAAGATCTCAAAGACACTTTACTATGCAAAGTGCTTGAATGAATGAGTTTCTGGGAAAAAATGAACAACAGCCATAAACAAAGGTTACTAGATTTCTTTTTTCAAAAGATAAAAGTGACAAGGAGCAAGTAAGTGATTACAATTTGATAGTCTTTGGTGACGGCAGCCCTGTGGGCTATAAGGCAGAAATAAGACTGGGTACCCAAAGCTCTTTCTAGCTGTGACACACACCTGTCAGCCATTTCCTTCCACTTCATCAGCATCTTTCTTGGTTGCCTCTCAATTGGAAGGTCAAGTCTTCGAAGGAAGTAATCCACAACACCCTGCTCTTCTAGTAACAGAGGCACTCGGTAAATGGAAGAAACATCATGGACACAGATCACCTGTGAAATACAGTAGGTGGAATTTAAAAATAAAGCATAAGAAAATCAACACGGCTGGCAGATCACCACAGTGGTTCTCCAACTTGTTTGTTAGTCTCAGGACTTCCCTTTTCCACTCTTAAAAACTGAGGACACCCTCCAACAGTTTCTGTTCATGTGAGTTCTATCAATCAAAATTGGAAATTAAAAATACATTTGAAGAAAATTAATTCATTTTAAAACAATAAGTCCATTAAATTAACATAAATAATATTTGTGAGAAAAAACTATTTGCCAAAACAAAATTGACTTGGTTTGAAAAGTAGCATTATTTTACATATTTTTATAAATCTCTTAAATGTCTGGCTTAGGAAACAGCTGAATTCTCATATCTGCTTCTGCATTCAACTGATTGCCATATGCTGGCCACAGATATGTTTCTGGAAAAGGGAGAAGTACTTTAAAAGACATATAACATCTTACTATTATTATAAAAATAGTTTTGACCAAGAGGACTCCCCAAAAAGGTATCCAGGACCTCCAGGGGTCCATGGACCACATTTTGAGAATTGATGCTTTATTAAATCAATCCACACTAAAAGGAGGGGACAAATTGGTTAACTATTACAATGACAGAATACCTTTACTAATAAAGAGGAGTTCCAATAATTCATTCTGTGGTTGGAAACTTAGTTACCAGAAGAATAACTGACGTACACACATAATTTCCTGGCCAAGACCCCTCAGTGGAAAAACTCTTCTATCATTCCGCAAACAGACTTGGGGAAAGTAGACTCGTGAGCAGCCCCCAAAGTTTACCTCTCCCTCTGCCCACATAGGGAACCATACCCTTAACCTACAGGTCCTCTGCCCAAAGGAATATCAGTTTTGATCACTGAGACCTCTTGAGATACCTTGGGGTTTATGGGTAGATTTCTTTTCTCAGGACCATACCTTAAATCCAAATCACTCTGGCTTTCATTGACCGGCTAACAATAGGTCCCTCCCTAAGCCTCACTTGGGTATTGTTCGGCCTACAATGGCTCAGAGTGAGCATAAACAGCAATTGTTTCTGCTTTGGCCAGAAACCCTGAAGTCTTCCCCTCCCAGACTAATTTTGTTTTTGCCCCCCTTTTTTTTTTTGGAATAGGTTAAGAGACCATTCTTTGCCTCATTTCTTACTTAGCTCCATTCACTGACAGACAGCTATCTTGCTGCCCCACAGTTTGTTCTCCCTCAAATTGGACTGTTCCTTCAATCTCCTACGGTGCAATCTGGATGCTGTTCACTATCCTGCGAGCCCCTCTCAGAATCCTCTCAAATCTATCAATCCCTTCCTAAAATGTGATGTTAAGAATTCAACACAACATTCGAGACTGGATCTAAACAGGGCAGACCTGACGCTGAATACTGCCTGCAACTGGGTATTTTTGGTTGCATTACCATACTATTTATGATTCACATTCAGTTTACAATCCATTAAAAGCTCCAGATTTTTTTGCTAGGAGCCACACCTCCCCCATCTTTTATATGGGTTCAAAAATCAACTTCACAAGCATGTCATTTTGTTGTTCAGTAGTTTTTCAGGGTGTCTGACTCTTTGTGACCCTATTTGGGGTTTTACTGGCAAAGACACTAGAGTGGTGTGCCACTTCCTTCTCTAGTTCATTTTACAGATGAGAAAACTGAGGCAAAAAGGGTGAAGTGGTTTGCCTGGGATCATCCAGTTAGTAAATGTCTGAGGCTGGATTTGAACTCACAAAGATGAGTCTGAGTGCAGGCTGGCACTCTGGCACTTAATTCACTGCACCACCTATGTGTCCTACTTCACTCTGCATTGTTTCACATGAGTCTTTCCAGATCTCCAAGGACTGCTGGACCCACTCTAATTTCTTCTCTTATCTAGGCAGTTCTTTATAATGATCCCCCTTGTACAGCATGGTTTCTAATTCCTTTACCATCCTGGTCACTTGCCTTCCTAAAAATAAGGTGCCCAGAACTGAACATACTATTCTACATGAGGTCTGATAAGGGCTGGGTAGAGTGGGAATCATCAATTCTCCTGTTCTGAACAACAGATTTACATTTGGTGC
This sequence comes from Vombatus ursinus, assembly GCF_900497805.2. Classification (NCBI taxonomy): domain Eukaryota; kingdom Metazoa; phylum Chordata; class Mammalia; order Diprotodontia; family Vombatidae; genus Vombatus; species Vombatus ursinus. The sequence continues at coordinate 6,916,349 of NW_020954553.1, forward strand.
CATCTATAATCACATTAGCATTTTATTCCACTGGCATATCAAACTCTTGTCTCAAAGAGCTTTCAGTCCACTCAACTCAGAAGGTCTCAAAATTGATTTCTTTAAACCAAAGCATAATGGCTTTCCATTTGTCCATATTAAATTTCATCTCAATAGATTTTAGTCAGTGTTTCAGCCTGCTGAGATCTTTTTTGACTCAAGATATCAGATATCACTTCGTGGTTTGTGACATTCGCACAATATATGCTTGCTAGCAGTCTGGAACTTTTCCAGGACTCTGGGAATTCCAGAAGTCACCATGAACTCCTAAGGGGGTAAAATTACCTATGAATGCTACAGGGCTACCCCCACAACTTCCTTTGGAAAGGCTAGTTTGGGCTCCTGAGCTGCCTCTAGATCTAAATAAGGTCTGGAAGCCGTTCTCAGGTATGAGATGCTCCTCCTGGAGCCTCAATATTAATCCCAGAGCTGATGCCATGGTTATTGAGAAAGCCTACATTTCTGAAGCCTACCATAGCAGCTTCACAATCAGCCCAAATATCCTGAGATAAACATGAAACTGACTCCTTTCCCCTCACCCCCTGAACCCAGTTGGGCCCATTCTGACTGATGTGGACCCAAATTATGATTTTTTAAAAAAAGGTTCTCTAGGAATAACACATGTACCAAAACATAGAGCTAAAGCTAGTAGATAAGATTCCAGTTTAGGAGCAGTCCTGGCCTCAAGATGGAATAGGAGAACAGGTCTGGGAATGGCATCCTCTTCATCAGTATCAATTTGGATTCAAATGCCATTGAGTTTCCTTCCTGCTCTAAGATTCTACAAACTTCCACAAGAAAAATGACAGGGTTTCTATGTCTGGGATCTGCTAGTGGTATCACTGGTAAATCTGAGTTAGAAAAATCTATTGATAAGTTGTCTGTGAACATTTCTGGAATTAACCATTATCTTTGATGAGAAGATGGAAACTCTTGGGAAATAGGGGAGGGACACAAGGAAAGGGGGAGGAAACTAACTTGGATCTAGCTCTAATCATGGGAACCTGGAACACTAGTATAAAAGGAACTTCCCCAATGAAGGAAATTATGCCAGGCATGGTCTGTAACCCTTGCTATCTTTCTAAGAAGTCTTCCCAACAAAGATAACTAAATTGGGGCCTGGCCAAAGACCACTGATCCTAGAGAGTCAGAAGCACCAGCAAGGCAATAGTCCTTCTAGTTAAGGAGACTGGGCCTGAGACAACATGTGTAAGTATAGAAAGCCAAATGAGAGATGGGAGAATGACCCACTATGCCATGATTATGGCTCTATACAGATCAGTTACGGTCATGGGACCAGTCAGTATTTTCTGGCTAAATTCCTTCCTCAAGGGTAAGACTTTTAAAGATGTGGTTTTTAAAAAGCCCATCACAAGCTGGCCCCAACCTACCTTTGCAACATTGTTACACATCACTCTTCTGTCGCCCTGCCAACCAGCCAGCTTGGCTTTCACTATATTCTTCTCAAAGGACATTCCATTCCCCATCTCCATAACTTTTGCACTAGCTATCCCAAATGCTTGGGGTGCAATTCCTCCCCACCACTACCTCTCAGAATCCCGTTTCCTTTAAAACTCAGCTCAAAAAAGAACATAAACTAGAAGCCAAACACCCAGTTCTCCAGGGCAGTCTTCCCTGATCCTTCCTAATAGTTACAGCCTATTCTTTGGACTTCACAGTGCTTGCCCCTAATTAATGCCCTTCTCTGCATTCTGATACTTGTGAATAGGAGCATGTTGGGTTGGAATCAATCTCCTCATCTACAGGAATAATGCTTGTACTACCTAATCTACCTCCCAGGGTGGTTGTGAGGAAAATATTGAATAAATTTAAGGCATCATATAAATGAAGGTTAATATATTAGTAACAGTGTATATTATAGTTATCTGAGGCTGCGTCTTATCCCAGCACTGGACTGAGTTCTCCATGAGGTCAGGGATCTCATATTTTATCTGAACTATCTCCCCCTAGTGCCCAGAGCAGGTAGTAAAAGGCTGAAGTGGGGCAGAGTCAGTCAATGTCAAGGGAAAAGAACGTGATGGGCACATTGCCTAAACCCTGGGAAAGAGTTACTTGGGAACCTGTTCCTTTGCAGGGATAGAAATCCAAATCCATAGTTGTGGAACACTGCACAGAAGGTCAGCTTTTTTGATGTATTGATCAGTTTGATTTTGTTTCCCGTCTTCCATTTTTCTTTTAAGAAATTTTTTATTATGATGGTTGGCTCTCAGCAGGGCACAGAAAAAAGAGTGCAATACAGGGGGAAATCTAGGCAATGCAGTCAAAAGATATCAATAAAAAATATTTTTAAAGAATCACTAGGGAAGATCACTGAGGATGCAGAACATTCAAACTAGACCTAGAGTCACTCCTATAAAACATTGAAGACGGAAGGCTAGAGGTTGGTTCTCTTTAGTTTTCATGGCTTTACTCTCTCCTGGTTCTTTTCTTCCTGGCTGGTTGCTCCTTTTCAGTCTACTGGGCTGGATCTTCATCCAGGTCATAAGTACCCCCTCAAGATTCTGTGTCTGGACCCTTTCCTCCCCCTAAATTATCTTGCTTTGTAAGCTTATCAGTTCTCATGGATTAAATTATCATCTCTATGCAGATGATATATTCTCAGTTCTATTTATCCAGCCCTAACATCTCTTGATTTCCAGTCCTGTATCTCCTATTGCCTACTGGACATCTCAAAATGGATATTCTATAGAAATTTTACACTCACCATGTCCAAAGTTGAACTCATTATCTTTCACCCAAAAGCTGATTTTCTCCATGATCATTAGTACCACCATCTTCCAGTGACCCAGGTTCCCAATCTAGGTAACATACTCAAATCCTCCCTTTCTCTCGATCTCCCATAGCCAATATTCTGCCAAGTCCTGTTGATTGTACCTTGGCAATATCTCTTGTATGTGTCTCCTTCTCTCCTCTGATACAGCCACCACCCTCTATCTCTACACTCTGATACAGCCCTCATCACTTCCTGCCTGGTATACTGCAACAGGCTTCTGACTGGTCTCCCTGCCTGAAATCTCTCTCCACTCCAATCCATCCTCCACTCAGCTACCAAAGTGATCTTCCTAAAGTTAACATGTAGGACTGACCATGTCATCCCCTGCTCAATAAGCTCCAGTGGCTCCCTATTACCTCTAGAATCAAATGTAAAATCCTGCTTGGCTTTTAAAGTCCTTCACAATCAGGTCCCTTCCAACCTTCCCGTCTTCTTATACCTTAATCCCTTCCATGTGCCCTATGATCCTGCAACACCAGCCCCCTTGTTTTTCCTGACGTAAGACAGTCCCATCTTCCATCTCTCTGTCTTTTCAACGGCTATCCCCCAGGCCTGGAATGTATTCCCCTCTCATCTCTGTGACTTGGCTTCCTTCAAGACTCAGTTCAAATTCTGCCTTTTGCAAAAAGCCTTTCTAGGTCCTTCCCCACCTCCACTGCTAGTGGCTCCCTCTGAGATTACCTCCAATTTACCCTCCCTTGTCTGTGCATGGATTGTTTACATGATGTCTCCCCCATGAGCGTGTGAGTTCCTTGAGGGCAGGGTCTGTTTTCTCCTTTCTTTGTATCCCCAGTGCTTAGTATAGTCTGACACAGAGCAAGCACTTATTAAATGCTTGATGACTTCGACCCAGTTGGAGGGATGATATGAATGAATGACAAAATATTTAAGTGCCTGGATCCATGTACTACACCAGTATCTAGTCTGTCTTGGTTATCTCTGATAGGAACCATCAACTAGTTGGCAGGCTTCTCCAATCACCCTAACTTGAACCCAAAGCAGAGCAGCTATGTGGTACAGTAGATAGAAAACAGGCCTTCAGGAAGACCCAAGCGTGAATCCTGCCTCAGACGTTTACTATCTTTGTGACCTTGGGCAAGTCACTTAACTTCTAACTCAGTTTCCTCATCTGTAAAATGGGAATAATAACACCCACTTCCCAGGATTGTTGTGAGGACAGAATGAAATATTATTTGTAAGGTATCTGTAAGGTTCATAAACCTTAAAATGCTACATAACTGCTTCTTAATAAGAGGTCTCAAACAGCAGACACCTTTTGGTTCTGCTTTGGTAGACTAAGGGTTAAGTGTCCCCTTTCCAGGACATGATGAAGTGACCCTTCCTGTGCTAGAAATCTGGTTATTATTTCATGTGTCCTTAGACACATGGTATATGTAAGGGGCTTCTGGTGCACAGGCCCCTAATTGATTTTTTTTTCTAATTAAGTGTTTAATTGGACCCAGATGGTTATCAGTCTGGACCAGCCTCAGAGAAGTAGATTAATGGAACTGGGACAGGAAGAAAGGCGGGGGCGGGGGGAGTCTAATAATGAAAGAATCCCCAAAGTCGAATGGGCTGCCTTAGAAGGGAGTAAGTTTTCTATTACTGTAAGTCTTCAAAGAATCTAAATGGCTTCTGAAAGACAGACCCATTAATGAGAATTAAAGAGCTGGGCCCCTGCCAGCCTTGAGACACTTCTTTACAGACTGTCCTAGTGTTGCATTACAGACTAGGGGCAAAAGAAATTTGTGAACCTACTTCTTGCCAGCAAGTTAGTCATTTTAAGTGCTAAGAATTGGCATTTCTGTCTACAGAGGGAGGATGAGACTGGTAATGCCTTGCCCTCCAAAGTATAAAGTACAATTAGATGAATGTAAAAAATATATTGCCATTTCTTTTTAATGCTAATAAACCACGTACTATCCTTTGTAACTTTATATCTTTTATACCCATATGAATTTTTTTTTCTGGCCACAATGGTGGACTTTCACTAAAGTTTACAAAGCTCTTTCCTCCTAAGAAGTGAGAGAAAGATAGTACAAGGAGTTACATGAGGAAACTGGGGTACAGAGATTAAGTGGCTTCAATTCACACCAAAGGCTGCCTTGAGAGGTGGTGGGATTCCCCTACTTGAAAGTCTTCAAGCAAAAGTTATGACTGCTTATCTGAACGTTGTTAAAGCTGGAAGGGAAATCAATTAGCCCAACTCCTCTACTTTAAAATCGAGGAAATTGAGAACTAGAAAGATTATTAATCAAAGCAGAAGTAGGTAGACTAGTTAACATCTGAAAATTGCCTCATTTGATAACAATTCAGGAAAGCTGACCTGTCCAGAGTAAGTCAGTGGAAGAGACAGGAAGGCGTCAGTTGTCTCCTGACTGCTAATCCAAGGCACTTCATACAATACTATACTGGACCAACCCAAGGTCACCTAGCTAGTCAGTGGATGGGATGAACAACTAAATCTCCTACACTGGCTTTAAAAATTGTTTGTTAGATTAAAAAAAAGTCACACTATATTATAAAAATTGTTTATGTTAGATAAAAAAAGTCACACTATATTTTACACACACACACACACACACACACACACACACACACACACACACACACACACAC
>NW_020954553.1:6921810-6995674 GCF_900497805.2 Vombatus ursinus
CACACACACACACACACACACACACACACACACACACACACACACACGGAATGTGTCATTCAACAACCCCTGAAGAAACCCATCATCTGAAGGAGGCAGGGTGGCCATATTTCTCATCAAGTATCAAAAACTCTACGTCTCTGGGCCAGGCAGAGATGGGCACTCGGCACATCCATCTCCTAACAACTATATAAAATGCAGATTTTTATGTAATTTCTTTTTATTATTGAAAAACTACAGGAAGAAGAGATCTTAAAATAATGAAAATCAAAGTCAATCTATATACTGTTAAACCTGATTCAATCTAAAGTGGCCCAAACTACCTGCAGGATTCACTAGGAACAATGTACAAAAGAAATTACCACTAAAGTATCCAATTAAACTGAAATGTATGCACTTCAGTTAGACCCTTTTATTTCTAAGAATAACACCCTACCCTTAATTTACTCTTACTCCAAGTATGGCCTATAGACTAACAGGAGCTAAAATAGTCTGGACTCATCCCTCCCTGCCATCCCCTCTGCTGCCCACAGAGGAAACCTGAAGTAAACAGCTTTGTATCTCACAGTGCACAAAAGCATCTCACATGCAGTAGAGAGTCAAGAAATGTTTGCTAACAGGGAAGCTGGACAGCTTTCCATATCCCTCTGGAATGCTTCAACAGAGCTTCATTATGCTGAAATGTTATAAATTCTATCAAATACCCATATGCAAGTGTATAAACACAATCCAAAATTAAATGTGATGACTTTAAACACACAAAATCACAGAACCTTAAGGCTGGAAGAGACTTTAAAGATCATCTAGTGGTTCAATGCCTTCATTTTATATACGGGGGAAACTGAGTCCCAGAGGTCCCAGGGTCAGATCCTGGCAGTCCCTTACACCAATCAAAGGGATCCCTAGAAATAACTTTGGTGTGAATTGGTCAGGGCAACAGCAATGACCCCTCCATTAACAGAAATAACAACCCTTGCCTCTACATTTCATTAGCACTCTTTGCAAAGGACTTTTTCATTGCATACCAGCCTCGTGCCAGTCATGTGAAATGTACATGGGACAGTTACTCAGAAGTTAAAGGACTTACCCATGGTCATACAACTACTAAGTGGAAGGGGTTCTAATTCCAAATCCAGCATCCCTTCCATTATATCATTCCATACACAAAAAAGGACAAAGGTCCCCTTAGCCAAGAGTGTGTATAAAGTTTAAAAATACAGTAATTCTAGGAAATGCTTATTGTCTCAAGCTGTGAACTAGCTCTTATCCTACTCAATTCTCTAAAAAGCATCTGGGACCAAACACTTACTTGCTCTGGCTCGACATGACAGAACATGGATATCTTCTCCTTCACTGAGGTATCAAGGGGATTGGAGCAGCGGCACACCACCTAGCCCAAAAGATGAGGACACAATTCAGCAGAGGGAATTAAAAACACACAAATATTGTCATTCAAGCTGATGCAAAAAGGTTATCATTTCATTACAGTGTATAAATGTCGCTACCAGATTCTGGAGAAACTTGAAAATGCCCCCTTATCTCTTTTCAGCTAAATTTTGCAGCTCCAAAACTGAAGGCAGGGCAAGAAATAAGACCCCAGTGAAGACTTTAATGAGCTACAAGAGTGAAATGCCTATTACTCTTTAAGTGATATTAACAGAGAAGAAAAATCAGATATAGGATAGTACACAAGACAACACAACATACTTTCTAAAACAAGTTCTGTGAACTTTGAGTGGTTCCCACAATGGGAAGGGGAATTCTATGTGGGAAAACCAGAATGTTAGCGATATATTGCCCTCTACAATGCTATGTATTAAAATTATATGATTTTCTGGGGAAAGGAATAAGAAGATAAGGTTTAACATCTGCTATTCTACTCCAAAATTTGCCCAATCCACCTTTGGATATTCTTCATCCTCAAACCCATACAAAATTAATTTGGAAAATGTTACTATAAAGTATGATGTCATTGAAGGAAATTTCTATCATTAACAAATATACTCATACCTCAAGGATCTACAATACTATTAGCATGTGCAGTTGATCCATATCAACACAGTTCACATCCCCTGTATGCCTGAGTAATGCAGCCAAAGCAATATGCCAACGTTCTGGTGATTAGGGTATTGTGCACTTAGCTTGGCTGGCCAGAGGCAATGGGCCCTGATTAAAAGCCCACTGCCAGGCCCATACTCAAATCTTTCTAGCCTGATAAGATATGCTACTAGCGACAGCTAGCACAATGGATAGATTGCCAGGCCTAGAGTCAGAAAGACTCATCTTTCTGAGTCAGACACTAGCTGAGTGACCCTGGGCAAGTCACTTCACCTGTTTGCCTCAGTTTCCTCCTCTGTAAAAAGAGCTGGCAAAACACTCTAGTATCTTTGCCAAGAAAACCCTAAAATGGGGTTATGAAGAGTCAGACACAACTGAAACGACTAAACAAGATATGCCAGTCAGAGCTGGTATGGAGCTTCAATAGCTGAGGGAGCATGCCTACACCAAGCACGTGTCAGATGATTATTAAGAGGCATTAAAATTATCCCAACTCACCAAAAAAAGAAGTTTTTGTTCATTTCCAGCTAAGAATAACTTCAGCCACACATTTAAGACTAAAAGTTAATCTAGTACAAAGGATTTAGAAAAATTACCAAATCTGGTGAAAGTCCAAGTCCTCTGAGTTCACGAACACTATTCTGGGTAGGTTTAGTCTTCTGTTCTCCTGTAGAGCTTGGCTATTTTGCAAGAGGAAAAAAAGTTCTCTTTATATATGGAACTGAAAAGTTAACATTTTCCTTAAATGCTAAAAGTAGGAAGATAATTTGGTTATGTGCATGGTGTTCATTTGTTCTAATAGCCAAAGGAATCAGTTCTTTCTCTTTCCTTTTTTCTATGGAACAGAAGACAAAATCCAACTACCCCCTTAGTGTACAAACACTCCTCTCCACCTCCTCAGGTTCCTCACCTGTGGAACTAGGCTGACGTGAATGTTGCAGAAGTTTTCTCGTTTGACTTTGAATTGAAACTGGCGAAAGGCTTCGATGAAGTGCATGCTTTCTATATCTCCTACTGTCCCTCCAAGCTGGAAGCACAAAAGTAATTTTAGAAAAACATCATCAAGTCTTCCTCTATTTTCCTATTCCCTATCTCTCTCTTTGAGCAGCAGTTTATTAAAAATCCATTATCTCAATCAAATAAGCCAAATAGTAATGGATTCTCTGATAACAGTATACACTGCTGTCAATTATCAGGAATACCACATTTTCTTGAGCTGCAATGTCACTTATTTTGGACAAGATTATTCTTCCCCAAGGCTATTCTGGCTCTCTCCACACTCTCTCCTCAGGGAAAAACAAAATTAGGCAAGAAAGGGACAAGCAGTCCTCTATGTGAAAGGGGCAGGCACAAAGAAAGCTGTCTAATTCTTATCTCCCAAGTTAGCCATAAACTGTGACTGCAGAATGCAAACCAAGAGAGCTGGGGCATTGGCCTCCTCCTAGCTTTGAAATTACATTGAGATGATAACAGCTGGAGTGGTTATTATTTCTTACGATAATTAATAGCAACAAAAATAATAACATTTAAACATTTCTATGGTCAAATTAACTTAAGAAATGTTAACATAAATTATATCTTTATTCAAGAAATACCTACTATTAAGACCTACTTCTTGTACTTTAAAGCTCTGTGATTTATCAGTACGTACACTCATTCTACCACAGTTTGCCGGTGCCTTATGACTTAGTAGAGGCTTCATGTTGCTATAGTCTCCAAATTCCAAAGGCCATGATTTCATCAGTGTGGATACCCAAGGGTAGATCTCAACCCCTCAGTCTTTGTGGGTGACCATGGCCAAAACAATCACCTCACGGCCAATCTCATTGGTGATTGGTCCTTGGACACACGCATACAATGCACTGCTTCACCAGACTCAAAGCTTTTCCAGAACTCAGCATCACTTCCACAGTAAGAAGCTGGACTTATGCAGAGCATCACTAAGACAGCTCCTATCTCTATAGCCCTTTAAAATTTACAAAGGGCTTTCCACACAGTGGAGTAGGTGGTACAAGTATTATCATCCTCATTTCATACAGGAGGAAAAGCAACTTGTTCGAGGTAACATTTGCGTTATAAGTGTGTGAGCTGGCAACCTCGAGGCATGACTTACTGCTACCTTCCTTTCAGCTGAAACAACATAGGGATAGGCAGGAGGTTTCAGCACTTCCATTGTTTATGTATATGTTTTGCTCGACGTCCAGGGCTAGCTAGGGAGATATACAAGATAAAGATGTGTCCACAGGTGGCCTAGGACTAAGGAAAATTAGAAGAATGTACAAACCTCAATCACGCACACTTGAGGTTCTATGCCATCTTCATCTACAGGAATTAATGCTTGTCTCATCACCCACTCTTGTATTGCATCTGTGATGTGAGGGACAACTAGAAAAAGGAAAAAATATGCAACTTGAGACTTTTCCAATAGCAATCATACTAATCTAAACAGATAAACCTATTTTTGAACCAAGTCACTGACCTTTATCTGCTCCAAGTAAATGAAAGGGTGGAACACAAAATATTAAAGAATCAAATTCAAGTTAATTATCCATGGGGTAAATAAGCACAATACCCTGCAACATCAAATCCTTAAACCTATCCATCCCTCAAGGCCACTCCACTGCCACACGCAGCTCTGCTCCCACACTCTCCTGGTGCGTGTCCTGTGTCCTGTGTGACACAGCCTTTCCCATGTCTGCCAAGCTGACAATGTTCCAACCCTTTCAAGTGGGGAGGAGTACTACTACTACTACTACTACTACTACTACTACTACTACTACTACTCCTACTCCTACTCCTACTACTACTACTGCTATTACAGATCGTACAGAAAGAGAAGGTAGATGAATGGAATCCAGATTCAGAAATAAGACCATAGGCCTTTTGTGATAAACTTTGAAGGAATGGGGGAAAAGAGGCCACCTTTTAGAGTAGAGGCTGAGGTTAAAAAAGATGCTACAGAATGCATCAAATCTGGAATTTCCAAGGAACAGAATTCCTCTCACTTGGATTAGCCTAGATACCATTACGGTCCAGGTTTACAAGGCAAGTAGAAAATTGACCTGCAGTATAATTAATTGGCTAAAATCATTAATTAATTCCTTGGTGCCCAAACAGTTTAGCTCATTTTCTACAGAACCTAGGAGAGTTCCATTGCACCTATGATATGATAGGATCCTGGACTTTGGAGTTCTAAAGAACCTCAAAGATTCAGTCGAGCACACCTTCATTTTCAGTAAGAGCCAAACTAAGGCCCAGAGGTTAAGTGGTCATGTAGGAAAGGAAGTGTTGATCAAAGATCCAGCATGACTTCCTCAAGAACATGTCAGACTAAGCTCATTCCCTTCTGGCAGGCTTCCTAGAGGTTACTAGATTGCCAGACCTGTTCAGTGTTCTAGAAGTGATTTACTTAAGATTTTAACAAAGCATGTGATGATGTCTCTGATGCTACTATGGAGGAGATAGAAGGATGGAGATTGTGATAGTACAGTTAGGTGGATTCAAAACTGTTTTCAAGGAGGTATTTGTTCAAAGATTTTAATGACAACATACGTAATCATGAAAAAGTGGAAACAAACTAAAAGCCCATCAACAGGAGAATGGTTAAATAAATTGTGGTAAATTGACGTAATGGAACACTGCAATGCAATTAAGACTGACGAATACAAAGAAATCTGGAAAAGCCTTTGTGAAATAATACCAAAGTGAAAAAGAACCAGAAGAATGAAGTACATATTACTAGGACCACATAAAGGAAAATGGACAAAGAATCCTAATGAGGTCTTAGAGGGAAGAGACTGGAAATCAAGATGCCACTTTGGATTTAAGTACAGAATTACTTGGCAAATTTAGCTGTACTGATGTTCAATACTTGGCTTTGAATAATTTAAAGGAAAAAAAATCAAAGAACTGCTTGAAGATCCTGACTTCTCAAGAGGAGTCAGTGGGCACCAGTAATAGTTTGACAACACATAAGGAACTCTCTGGTGGAATGCCCTAGTTTGAAATGTATGTGTTAAACATGTTTATTAAAAACTCAGAAAAAGGCATAAATGTCATGCTTTCGAATTTGCAGGTAATAAAAAGTTGGGCAGTATTGCTAACAGTCAAAATTCAAAAAGGTGTTGACAGGCTGGAATACTGAACCAAGTCCAATAAGATGAAGTTTATAACATTTAAGAAATCAACTTCACAACCAAAGCCCAGAAGGGGGGTTAAAACTTAGATAATGTTAACTTGTGGTTTTCTCGGATCTGTTTGTATTTGAATTTGACACCACTGGTAAACAGGACCAGGAAGGTATTCTCCTGGTACTGTCTTCAGCTGTGGGGAGGAGGGTGCGAATTTTAGGAAGGACATTAATAAGCTGGAGAGCAGCTGGAGAAAGATGACCAGGATGGTATAAGGTCTAGATCATACCACATGAGGATCAGTTGAGGGAACTCGATGTTTAGCCAGCTGATAAAACTGGGATCAGGGTGGGAGAGATAATGCTGTGCTTAAGTAGTTGAAATTCTGTTGTCATGTGGAAAAGGAATTAGATTTGTTCTGCTTGGCCCTAGAGAGCAAAAACTAAGAATAATGGGTAGAAGTTTCAAAGAAGCAAATTTTTGTTTGATGTTAGGAAAAACTTTCCAACAAACAGGGCTGCCCAAGTGGTACAGGAAGTAGAGAATTCCTTCTTCCTGGAGGTTTCTAGCAAAGACTGAATTACTGGACAGGCTTTGGAAAGGATTCTTGTTCAGGTGTGGTTTTGATTAGATGGTGTCTTCTCTGAAATTCAGGTGACTCTGGATTTGACCAAGGCAAAACAGAGTACTATGCAAGTCTGAATCTCTAATATGTGGCAAGATGTACGTCCCAAGGCTCTGATCCCATATCCAGCGCTCTTTCCACTATATTGTATTGATAAAAATGCTACTCGGCATAATACAGGCCTTCAAAAAGGAGCATGGTCCTGTGTGACCTACATGTTATGGACTATCGTCTAGTCACAGTCTAGACCCAAAAGGAGACAGACTACTTACTAAAACAATTATCTCAAGACTTACACAATATATAAAGTATTAAAGTTATGTCCACCATGAGGTAATTCCACACACTGTCTGACCCACACGCCCCATCCTTTATTACCCTTACTCAGTCACCTTCATTGTTCCACATCATCAATGAATTTCTATATAAAAGGTATTTGGGTTCAGACGAATTACGTTAGTCAGGCTTAAGTGGTGGCTTCAGCTCACGATAATGCCATCCACAGCAGGAGCTTCTTTCAATTCATTTTGATGGAACTTCCACATAACTAAGAATGAGCTTGAAGTGATTAACATGCAATTAAAGGCAAACGTATTATTTCTAAGCCATTCAGTTTCACCTTATCCCTTGAAGGAAACATGCACTGGAGCCACAAAAAGAACATGAGCACTTAAAGACAAAGCAACCTAAGAAACTCCCATGAGCAGGTTTTATACAAGCAGTAATCTACCCCTTGAGATAACCCCGGGCTCTGCAATATCAAAGGAGTCCTTTCTGTTTCCAGACACAGAGGTGGTGATATATGCCCTAAACCAGAGATATCCAGTATTAACTCAGACTGCAAACCAAAGGAAGATCCAGTATCACCTTGGACCTCAAACCAAAGGGACATCCATTATTACCTTGGACAGTTTTTCCCAAGTAGTCTCCTTTACGCTCCTTGTTAATAACATACTGGTAAATCTTTCCAGTGGTCAAGTTATTGTCCTTGGTCAGACGGATGTCAAGGAACCGTTCATAATTGCCCAGGTCAAGGTCTACCTCCCCACCATCATCAAGTACAAAAACTTCACCTGAGGAAAATGTTGAAAAAATTAAGGTTAGTAATCACAGAATACCATGGCAGTTTGAACAGAAAAATCATAATTTGTCACTCTGTTACAGAATGATTTTTGCATGTCTTTCCTTAAAGTTGTGAAACATCACTGGACAGGAAAACAAAAACTACACAGAAGGATAAAGGGTCCTCCTCCAACAGGTAATAAATAAACAATCCCTCTCCCTATTTTGTTAGGTTGTGCAATTCTCATATACAAGATGTACCCACTTATTAGAATGTAAATCCCTTGAGGAATAGTACTGTTTCATTTCTGTCTATAGCCTCAGTGTCTGGCACAGAGTAGGTACCAAACATCTGTGGATTTCTTGGAAGCATATACATAAATTCGACCAACAACTCGCGGGGTGACAGAAGTCAATCATGATGGCCTGGCTCATTTCATAAGAATGTGAAGCAAAAATATGCTACTGTTTCCCACCCCTCTTTAAAAAGCACACCAAGTTACAGATCAGAACTCTCAAAAGCGCATGTGATCCAAGCTCTAGCAGAACAAGCAAGCAGCAAAGCAGAACCTGACCAGTATCCAAGTGGTCATCTATGTGGATTTCCCCCCTCCACTAAGGCAGCTGACATCTTAGGCTTTATCAGTTCCAAAAAATTCATCACCTGGTAGCCAACGGTCTTCCAACTCCACTAGGCTGCTCCTCAAACAGACATACAGACTATTTCCAGACCTGTACTCACAGCTTCCTTTTCCAGCTTGATAGAAGCTGGCAAAACCTCAAAGAACCCAAAGTCACTTTTATGCCACAAAAGGCATCAAAAGAGGACTTTAGCAAAATAGCTGAAAAAGCAATTTATATTTTTACACACCCAGAATGAATATTAAAATAGCACAGATATCATTACAATAAAATTCTATGTCAAAAAAATTGTCAGTAACTACTACTTCCAAATATTCAACAGGACAAAATTTTAGTACAACCAAAGGGGGAAACAAGTTATTTATTTTAACCTTATTTCAGATTGTACAGTTGACCTTTGGATGGATGCCACCAGTGACTCCCCTAAAGTCCTGTTTAGTTTTTAAAACTCTTCATAACTTAGCTCCTTCCTACGGTTCCAGTATAGCTTACACCTTACTCTGCTCAATGTTCAGCAACACTGGCTTCCTTGCTGTTTTACAATAAAGAGACTTCATTTCATCTCCTGCCTCCATGCATTTGCAGTGGCTAACCTCAATGCCTAGAATTCTCTCCCTCCTCTTCTCTGCCTCTTAGCTTCTTCAGGTAGGTCCCAGATAAAATCTTCTGTAAGAAGCCTTTCCTGATCCCCCTTGATGCTAGTACCTTCCCACTAAAATTATCTCTAATTTATCCTGTCTGTATCTTGTTCGTACATAGCCATTTGTATGTCTCCCCCATAAGCCTGTAAGCTTCTTGAGGGCATGGCCTCTTTTCCCATTTCTTTGTATCCCTAAAGCTTAGCACAAGACTTGGCACATAAGTAGGAGCTTAATAAATGCTTACTGACTTGACTCTAAAGTAATAAACTGTGTATTAACAGTGTTACTTGGAGCAATAATTTGAAAATACTCTTCGGAAGTATTCGATAGAAAAAAAGATGTTATAATCGCACTAACTAGTCAACATAACAGATTTACAGTGTGGGGGAAAAAACCCAACTTCAGTCAGCTTTCGCGTGTGTGTTGTGTGTGCACGGGCGCGCGTGCGCGTTTCAGTCTAGGAATTATAGTAAGTCTAAATCCAAATAATAATAAAGCATTTATGTAGCCCTTTGTGGCTTGCAAAACACTTTACAAATACCTCATTTGAGACTCACAGAAACCCTAGAAGGCAGATACCATCATCCCCATTTTACAGAGGAAACTGAGGTGACTTGCCCATGGTCACACAGCTAGTAAATGACTAGTATAAGGCAGGATTTGACCTCCAGTCCTCCTGACTCCAACTACAACACTCTATCCACTGTGCTACCTAGCTGTACCACAAAAAGGTTCAAGGAGGGGCATGAAGGTGGCTCAGTGGATAGAGCACCAGCCCTGGAGTCAAGAGGACCTGAGTTCAAATTTAGCCTCAGACCAAACACTTGACACTTACTAGCTGTGTGACCCTGGGCAAGTCACTTAACCCCACTGCCTAGCCAAAAAAAAAAAAAAAAAGATTCAAGGAGTATGAAGTTGTGTCTGTTTCTCTTCACCTCAAACAGAAGCATTAACCTCTTGGCACTGCTCTTCCCAGGACAGTGCTAACTGGACCATCCATGTAAGGAATGAGCTTACATAGAAAAGGAAAAACATTTCCCAGAAACACCTTCAAGACACTGTCCAAATTATCTTACTACAGGGGAATTGTATGTTAACCTTTGTTCCAATAAGTAGACCTGGTTTTTATGTATGTTTTTATTCCAGAGGATTTTTGTTCTAGGAGCCTCTGACCTCAGTGCTTCAGAGTAAGAGGATACAGACCTTTCTAACTTAGAGCTAGCTGCACAATGTAAAATTTAATCCTGCTGTATCTTGAAATAGGGTCACACAGCTAATAGGTTAATATAGGTTAAACGTAGGTTATGTTTTGCTGGCTTCTTGGGTCCCTTCTAACTCTGAGATTCCATAAGATACAAACCTGGAATTCTCTTTAATTCAAAAGATAGTTCTTTTACATTAAAAACAATTAACTTGGGGCAGCTAAGTAGTGCAGTGGATAGAGCTCCAGCCTTGAAGTCAGGAGGATCTGAGTTCAAATCTGGCCTCAAACAGTTGACACTTGCTAGCTGTGTCAAGTCACTTAAACCCCAAATGCCTCACAAAAAAAATAAAAACAAAAAAACCACAATTAACTTGCCATAAACCTCGTTACAATAAAAAGATCATAGATCTCAAGAAAAATAGAGGCATCAGAGAGTATATAATCATAATCTATGGGCAGTCAATAACCCAGGAATCTGGTGGAACTTCAGCTTCCTATCTTCCAAAGCTCCAAATGCCCAGTTTCCTCAATTCTCAAAGGTGAGGGCTCTACTTCTTAAGATCCTGGGTCTGAAAGCTTTCGGCTGTACAATGTGTTAACACCAAACCTAGCTCAGCTACAAAAATTCACGTTCAGCAGTCCTGCCAACAACTCTCAAATTCAGCCACCGAACGCAGTCTTGCTGCTTCAGCTCCCACAGGGCCCAAATCTTTGAATATCCTAAGACAGTCTCTTTGTGACCTGCTGAGAAAGAAAATATTCTGCTAGTCAGAGAACCCGTAACTCAACATGTTTTGTAAAAGGACTTTTTCCCTATATTCCTCCACATCGGTACTATTTAAAAAAAAAAAAAAAAGGATGCTGCTTACCGTGCTCATAAGGAGAGAATGTTCCGGCATCAATATTGATATATGGGTCAATTTTAATTGAAGTTACATGTAAGCCACATGATTTCAAAATTGTCCCAATGCTACTGGCAATGATCCCCTTTCCAATTCCTGAGATAACACCACCAGTGACTAGAATGTACTTCATTTTATTCAAAAAGACCTGAGAGAAAAAGGGGAAAAAAAGGCTTTTTTAGAATAAAAATAAATCAATTATTACAAGGGAAGAGGGGTTCTCTGAGGGGTAGGTATCCCAAAATCACCAGGAAGTGACACTGATGAGTACCATTAAAATATTTTTAGAAAAATCAAAACTTTTTGGAAAAAAATACTATACTGACCTGAAATAAAATTGATAATTACATTCCACCTTTGATTAAATAGGTGCAGAAAAGAGTACAATGAAATTAGTGTAGATTTTCCATAAAGTTTTAACATATTTGTGAAGTAATTCAGGGATCCCAGTTCTAAATATATGATAAACAATTTCAGAACTGAGGACGTGGGTACATTTTGAGAGCCAAACACTAATGTACTGGCACCCACTGACAAATTTCCCTTAAATGGATAAAGATTCAGCCAACAGCATGGAGCTGTACCAATGTCCCACTAAACCTCCAAAAGCTTGTAAGCCAAATTGCACTGCACCACCTAGAAAACTTAACAGAACTAGATTACATTCCCAGAATTTTTCCCATCCAAGGTATAGATGTTCTAACATCAATATTAATATTTCAATCAATTTTTATTGAAGTTAAATGTAAGTCATATGATTTCCACGGATGCAGATCACAAAGCAATTCACTGGACAGCCTTGAAGGACTGCTTCAACAGGAAAATAGATTATCCTGTGCTAACCCAGTAGGCTAACTTCTCTCAATTTAGCTAAGCTGATCCCCATTGATACACAAAGTCCACTGCTAGCCCATACTAAAACACTGTATTTCATCAGGAAAAAGAGACTTGCTTTAACATTCTAAAAAACTGCTACACTAGAAAAGAAGTGGAGAGACCAGGATGCTGAGGCAGGGAAGCCAAGCCAGATGATAACTAGCAGAAGGAAATTGGAACATGTAGCCCAGCAAAAGAAGGCTTTAGGGAGGACATGAGTACTGTCTTTAAGTATATGATATAGCTGTATAACTTTATAAAGGCTGTCATGTGGAAGAGGAAATAGATTATTTTGTGCCTGGCCCCAGAGGGCAGAACTAGGAATAACAACTGCCAGTTATAAGAGGTAGATATAGGCTTGAAAAAAAGGGAAAAGCTTTGAACTGATTAAAAAACAAAACAGGCTGTCTCTGGAGTTGTAGTAGGCTTTTCTCTCACTAAAAAAAATTCAAGCAGAAGCTAGATGGCCAGCCAACTTGTCAGCAATGCTCTAACAGGTATTCTTGGCTACTACTAGCTAGCATTTCTATGATCCTTTAAGGTTTGCAAAGCACTTTAACCATATTATCTCATTTTATCCTCACAACAACCTTGGGAAGTAGATGCTATTATCATACTCATTTTGCAGATAAGGAAACTGAGGCTGATGGGGTCACACAGCTAATAAGTTAATATAGGTTAGTTTTGCTGGCTTCTTAGGTCCCTTCTAACCCTGAGATTCTATGAGATACAAACCTGGAATTCTCTTCAGTTAAAAAGATAGTTCTTTTACATTAAAAACAACTTGCCATAAACCTCCCTAGAATAAAAAGATCACAGATCCCAAGAAAAAGAGAGGCATCAGAGAGTATGCATTTGCAACAGTTTTGTCCACAATAAAACAAATTCACCTATGTTAGAAGCAGAATAGTGAAATGAAAAATTACCTTAGTCTTAGTTTAAGCCTCCGCTCCACCGTTTACTTGCTTATTATGCATAAATGGACAAGTCCCTAGACACACTGAGCCCAGTCCAACAAAATGGTGCTAATCATGCTTGTATTAACTATGGCAGTAGGATCTTGTGAGGTTAAAATGAGATGGATATATAAAATGTTCTGTAACCAGAAGTACCTCAAAGTGTTGCTATGAAGAAAGCAATTCCTGAGGCCTTCCAGGGATAAAGAAATGAGCTATTATTAACTAATAGGGACTAGTTTAATTAAAATGGATGGTATGATATAGCAAATAAAGTGCTGGAATCAGAAGACAGGAGGTCAAATTTAGCCTCTGACATTGGCTATGTGATTCTGGGCAAGTCACTCATCTCATGTGGCTCAAGTAACTTCCATATCGGAATTCAAAGATCCTTCCTTTTTATTAATTATTGATAACAAACACTTCTGTTTTAAAAACTATAAAGCACTTTACATATACTATCACATTTGAACCTCTCAATAATAACGTAAATGAAGTACTGTAAGTATTATTATACCCACATCCCTTTCACAGGTCATCAGTCAACAAGCATTTATCAAGCACCAATGTCCCAGGCCTACGCTCTTCAGAGAACTTATATAACTTACTTATCCATGGTCTTATTGCTAGTGTCAGAAGTGGGACTTCAACCCTGGGCCCCTCCTGATCCCTAATATAGGACTCTAACCACTAAGAGTTTGAGGAGGCAGCTAGCAAGAGGAAGAATGTAGGGCTGTAGGTAAAAGACAATCCAGCTAAGTGAGAGCAAGTCCAAAGAAGTAAGAAGAGGACAGGAAGCAGATAATGGATGGGACACCATGGGAGGAGATGAAAGGAGAATTCAGAGACTGCATCACAGAAAGTTAACCCAGATGATTTCAGGCGGCACCAATTTCTTCCTGAAATAGGCAAAAGTGAAATTAGCAAGTACCAAGCATCCTTACCCTCGGAAATCCCAACCAAGCAAAACCACAGAATCTATCTAACTGAATACCCTCTTCTGAACAGGAATCCTCCATATTTATCCTTGGGTCACAATTAGTCCAGAAGAGTAAAAACCCTGGATTGAAGCTGAGGGGTCCTGGATAAAAGTTTTGCCAAGCATTTTATTATACACACTAGTAGCTGTGTGATTTTCAGCAAGTCAATTCCACACTCTGAATCCCTTTCTTCATTAACAAACTGCTAAGATACCTTCGGGGTCTAAGTACCACGACTCTGGGTCCTGGTAACACCTCCACACCTACTATATCACCTGACACCCACAAGAACCCTGAGAGAGAGAAGCAGATATGAGTGTTGTTATAATCACCGTTTCACAGAGAGGAAAACTAAGGACCAGAGAGGGGCAGTGACTTGCCCAAGGTCACACAGCAAGTTGGTGACAGAACCGAAACTAGCCCCCCAGTCTCCCGTCTCCCTACACCCGGACTCTTCCGAGCCAGTTCCCGGGGGTTCAATATTAAGTGGCGTGGGGGCTGAGCGGAGGTGTGGATGGAGAGGGTCCGTCGGAGTGGTCTCCCTACCCACTTCCCCCACAGCTTTTGCAGCGGACCGGAAGGAAGCTGGGACCCCAGGATGCCCAGAACCCGGTGGCGGCGGCCACGCGGCCGGCGCGAGGAACCGCGAGCCCGCGGCCCCAGACGGCCCGCCCCCCGTCCGTTACGCAAGCAGCCCATTGGGTAGGAGGCTCAGCCCCCTGGCTCCAGATTGGCCAGAGAGACGCCCGTCACCGAGGCCGGGAAGGCAGGGAGGGGGGTTTGGGGGGGGTTGGGGGGAAGGAGGGAGAAGGGAGGGAGGATGCCGGCGCCGCAGCCCCGCGCTCCGAAGCCAATTGCCTTGCTTTGCTTAACCCAGTCCAGCCCGGCCCGCCCGGCTCCGGCTCCAGCTTCGGTTCCCTGCTGGGACCAGAGTGAAGCGTGGCCCTGCCTACCAGACCGTGCCTGCTCCAGTCCAGTCACTGCTGCCGCCCCAGGGTGATCATCCGCAGCCGCCGCGCGCAGATCACTGAAGAGCCGGGCGGGCCGTGGCCGGAGTCTTTGAGGGAAGGCGGGCGCGAGGCGGTGCGCGCGCACAGGTCCCGGGGCGGGGGGGGGGGGGGGGGGCCGGGGGGAGGGGGCCGCCGACGGGGGGGGGCGGGGCCCGGGGGGATAGGGAGGGCCTTAGTGCGCAGGCGTGGGCGGGGGCTCCGGCCTGATTAGTAGCGGCGGTCGAACTCCCGGGGAGAAGGCGGAGCCCGAGGAGGACCCGCCTACCTCCTTCATCTCCGCCACCTCCCTCGCGCGCCCTTCCGACCTCGAGCCCAAGGTAGCTAAGAGTATCTGGCTAGCACTAGGGTGCTTAGAGATCATCTTGCTCCAACCTCCCTGATGAATGAATGAGACAACACTTAGTCCTGAGCTCTATGGATACCAAAGTGAGCTTAGCTCCTGCCTTCAAGAAGCTTACCTTCTAATAGGAAACTTTTTAAAAAGGAGGGGCACAGAGGGCATCTGGTGGCACAGTGGAGAGGGCACCCAGCCTGGAGTCAGGAAGACCTGAGTCCAAATCTGGCTTCAGACACTTATTAGCTGTGTGACCCTGGGCAAATCCCTTCACCCTCTTTGCCTCAGTTTCCTCATCTGTAAAATGAATTGGAGAAGGAAATGGCAAGCCACTCCAGGATCTCTGCCCAGAAAACCCCAAATGGGGTCATGAAGATTCTTGACAAAATTGAACCGATTGAACAACAAATTCTGTGGATGGTGTGTGGAGATGTGGGCAAAGAGCTTGATGAGCTCTTTCCAGAAACAGTGGCAGTGTTGATTTGATGATGGCTCTCTTGGAATGGGAAAGGAGGAAGAGGGAGCGTCTTCCCTTTACTGTTTATTTCCCATTTGTCATGTTTGTAGCTTGTTTGTACATATTTCTATAGAGTTTCCCTCATTCCATTGTGAGCTCCGAGAGCAGGAGCTGCACTTAGCAGGATGTCTGGCACTTAGTGAGTGATTACTAAATGCTCATTACCATGAGGAAACTGGGACCCAGAGAAGGTCAATGAGTTGCCTAGGGTCAAACAGATACAAAATGGCAGAGCCAGGACCTAAACCCAGGTCATTTTGATTCAATTCATCCAGCAATTGTTTGCTTTTTACACATAAGTGGGTAGGACTAGATGTTTCCTGAATTTCCTTTCAGTTCTAAAGCCTGGGATCTGTCCTCACACCTCACCTAGCACTTTGTTTTTAAACTTTTCTAATGCACTTCTGTAACTAGTGAAGGGCCTGTGATTTTTTTTTTTTTTTTTTTTTTTTTTTGGGATGGTGTGGGAATGACTCCTGGAGATAAGCCCTAGGAAGTTGCCTGAAGCACATAGAGTGACTTGCTGGGATTACATAGCTGGTTGTCAGAGGTGAGATTTTTTTTTTTTTGTCTTTGTAGCCCCATTATTTAGCACCTTGTCTTGTAGGTAGTAAGTAGGCACTTGACAAATACTTTTTTAAATTAAATGGAATCCAGTTGTATTGAACCTTCTAAGATCCTACTGGAATAGGCCTGTACCCTTGGTCTCTGATTGGAGGATTGAGCCAAACCCTCTATTTAAGGACAAGGACTTTTTTCTTTTATTTTCATCCCCAGAGCTTAGCACAGCTTAGCCTGGCATGTAGTAGGTACTTAATTGATTTTCCTACATCCTTTCTCCCCACTTCTCTTATCCTTATATTTGTATTTCTGTACGTCACCAGATCATCTGCCTAAAGCAATTGCCCTGAGTTTATAACCTGGGTGAGAAACATTTAATAGCTTCTTACTGGTTACTTGGTTAAACTCCAAGCTCATTTCCTGGAGAAAAACCAAGAGCCTTAGTAGGAATGTTAGTAATCCTGAAACCAGCAAACCTGTTTCCAACCCTGCCCCCATAACCATCATTGAGGGGAAGAATCAATGAAGAGGGGGCCCACCTTCCTCATCACCACCAGAAATAATTGTTGACCACCTACCAGCAAAAAGGAGATAAGTATAAGAGCCCTAGGAGTGGCAGCACCCTCCAGATATTCTTCAAGTCAAGCCCTCTCATTTGGGCTGGGGTGGGCAGAAGCTACCTCTGATGATTCTCAAATCTACCTATCCCACCCTCATCTCTCTACTGACCTCCAGTCTTTTTTTTTTTTAATTTAAAAAATTTTTTAATTAATTTATTTTTAGTTTTCAACAATCATTTCCATAAGCTTTTGAGTTTTAAATCTTCTCCCCTCCTCCCTATTTCCTCCCCCAAAAGGCATACAATCTGATATAGGCTATACATACACATTCATATTAAACATTACATCACATTAGTCATGTTGTAAAGAAGAATTAGAACCAATGGGAGAGACCACAAGAAAGAAACAGTAAGAGAGAGAGAGAGCAAATAGTGTGCTTCCATCTGCATTCAGACTCCATAGCTCTTTCTCTGGATGTGGATAGCATTTTCCATCATGAGCCTTTTGGAGTTGTCTTAGATCCTTGCATTGCTGAGAAGAGCTAAGTCTATCAAAGTTATTCTTTGCACAATGTTGCTGTTATCGTATACTATGTTCTCCTGGTTCTGCTCACTTCAGTCAGCATCAGACCATACAAGTCTTTCCAGGTTTTTCTGAAGTCATCCTGTTCATCATTTCTTATAGCACAGTAGTATTCCATTACATTCAATATACCACAACTTGTTCAGCCATTCCCCAATTGATGGGCATCCCTTCAGTTTCCAATTCTTTGCCACCCCAGAAAGAGCTGCTATAAATATTTTTGTAGATATGGGTCCCTTTCCCATTTTTATGATCTCTTTGGGATACTGCCCTAGAAATGGTATTGCTGGGTCAAATGGAATGCACATTTTTATAGCCCTTTGGACATAGTTCCAAATTGCTCTCCAAAATGGTTGGATCATTTCACAACTCCACCAACAATGTATTAGTGTTCCAATTTTCCCACATCTTCTCCAGCATTTATCATTTTCCTGTTTTGTCATGTTAGCCAATCTGATAGGTGTGATGTGGTACCTCAGCGTTGTTTTGATTTGCGTTTCTCTAATCAATAGTGATTTAGAGGAGCAGCTGGGTGGTGCAGTGGATAGAGCACCAGCCTGGAGTCAGGAGGGCCTGAGTTCAAGTGTAGCCTCAGACACTTGACACTATCATTGTGACCCTGGCAAGTCACTTAACCCCATTGCCTAGCCAAAAAAAAAAAAAAAAAATAGTGATTTAGAGCATTTTTTCATATGACTATAGATACCTTTAATTTCTTCATCTGAAAACTGCCTGTTCATATCCTTTGACCATTTATCAATTGGGGAATGATTTGTATTCTTATAAATCTAACTTAGTTCTCTATATATTTTAGAAATGATGCCCTTATCAGAGACACTGGTTGTAAAAATTCCTTCCCAGTTTTCTGCTTCCCTCCTAATCTTGGTTGCATTGGCTTTGTTTGTGCAAAAACTTTTCAATTTAATGTAATCAAAATTATCCATTTTGCATTCCATAATGTTCTCTAGACCTCCAGTCTTACATCTCCAGCTGCCTATTAGATATCTCAAACTGGATGTTCTGTAGAATCTTAAACTCAATACATCCAAAATTGAACTCATTATCTTTCCACCAAAACTCTTCCCCTCTTCCAAATTTCCCTATTACTGTCAAGGAAACCACCATGCTCTCAGTCACCCAGACTCATATTCTACTTGACTCCTCACTCTCACCCTTACAGCTCAATCTGTTGCTCAGACCTGTTGATCTCACCTTTGCAACATCTCTCTAATATGCCCCCTTCTCTCCTCCAATGCTGCCATCATGCTGGTGCAGGCCCTCATCACCTCAAGTCTGGACTATTCAATAGCCTGCTGGTTTGTCTCCCTGCACAAATCTCTCCTCACTATAACCCCTCCTCCACTCATCTGTCAAAGTGATTTTCCTAAACCACAGATCTGACCATGCCACCTCCCTCCCCCTACTCAATAACCTCCAGTGACTCCCTATCACCTCCAAGTTCAAATATAAAAGCCTCTGTTGTAACCTGCCCCCCCTCTTCCAGTCTTCTTAAACCTCATACCCCTCCATGTACTCTTTGGTCCAGCTAAGCAGACCTTCTTGCTGTTCCTTACCCAAGACACCCTCTTTCACATCTAAATATTATGCTCTTGTGGAACTTAAGGTCTATATTGGTCTCTCCACACTTTTGAACTGGGTGTACACAAGTATTATTGCTAGGTAGTACATTTTAGGAGGGCAATTAAAAAGCTGGAGCAAGTTTAAAAAAAAAAAGGTAGCCAGGATGGTGAGAGAACTTAGAATCTGTTGTATGAACATTGTTTTACTGCATTACAGATATGTAGCCTGGAAGACAGAGAACTTTGGGGAACTATTTTAGCTGTCTTCAAATATTTGAAGGACTGTCCTGTGGAAGAGGGTCTGTGTGGCTGTAGGGTTAATGGGTAGTAACAAAGAAAAGCTTTTAAGGAAGAGTTTCTTAACAACTAGGAAATTGCTGTCCAAAAAGAGAATGGACCGCCTCACGAGACTGTCAATTTCCCATCACTGGAAGTTGTTCAAACAGCGGTTGGGTGACCATTTGTGTGGCATGTTGTGGATTGGATCCATGCCTCTGAAAGGATTTGAGACAACTTGATGTAGTGGGGGGGTGGGAGACAATCAAAGGAGTCAGAGGATGTGGGGTTTAAATCTCAGTTCTGCCTGCGTTGTATTACCTGTATGACCTTTGATCCCCAGTGTCCTCATCTGGTCAGACAGGTCTGGATAAAGAAAATGGGGGGACTGGAGGGGATGATCTTTAAGGTCCCTTTCAGCTCTAAATCCTGTGACCCTGTGGATTTACTCGATGACCTCTGAGATCCCTTCCAAGTGTCAATACCTTTGATTGCTCGGCGTGGCTCCCCATCTTTAGATTTCCCTTGCCTAACTCACTGGCTTCAGAACCCCATCCCTAGAGTCCCTGTGACCCCCAGTGTTCCAGAATTCATGACAGCAAAGAGACTCAGAGGAATCCACCAGTTATAAGCTCTGGGAGTGCAGTGCCTATTGATAATGAGTAGCATTTTTCTAAACCTTTTAAAAGTTTTGATGTTGAATATTGAAGACACATTTTCAGATGGGACTGGAAGGTACTTTCTCAAATTATATCTGAATGGATCCTCTGATCATTATTTGAAAATCTTATGCAAGCAGTTGGTTCTAAGCTGGTACAAAAGACTGATACACAAGAACCTATAGTTAAATTTTCAGGGTTAGCATTTACCACAGAAACCACAAATTCTGCAAATCAGGACTTGATTTATTATTTTGTTGATCGTCTAAACGTATGAAAGTGTTGGAGAAAATGTTACTCATGCACATTAAATTTTACAGTGTGTCCTGAAAACAATTTTTTTCCGGGGAGAACGAGTTGATAAACATTTTCCAGCCCATTGCTGTGGAACAAAATAACTTCACAATGACATCAGAGTAAAGAAACACCTTGTTTGCAACTTGCTTTGGATTCAAAGGGACAAAACCCAGCCAGCGTCCCTGATGATAAGGAATTTGATAAAATGCGCTGGAGCCTATTCTTTTATTGTTCAGAGTTGTGTGAACCTAACCTACTGTAGGGGCAAGGCTGCTTCTTCATATCACAAAAGCAGGGGCTGAAATGAGTCCTGATTATTTATGATAATGACAACAACAATAGTAATTAGACATGTTTCATTAGCACTGTAAAATTTACAAAGGGCCTTCTTCAAAGCAACATGGTGATAAATAGCTATTACAAGGGTTACTATCCCCATTTTATAGTTGACAAAACATACTCAGAGAGGTCGAATCATTTGCCCAGGGTCTTATACCTTGGTAAGTGAGAAATCCACCATTCACATTATTAACACACTGAATTTGAACAAGTATAGTTGGTCAAATTGAACAAAAGAAAGGGGCTGGAAATAATGAGTGTTGCTTCCAGGTTCTCCCTCTTTCTTGGCTTTTCAAGGTCAAAAGTCACATGGAGCAGAGATGTCCATTGGGCTGCCTGGGGGGCCCTAAATAATAATGTTAATATATAGCTATCTAAGTTAATACAGGGACATAGGGATAAAATAGGGGTGGGGGGGGGGGTTCAGCGGCCTCTATTTCTACCCGAGGTTGGTACCACTAATGTAGAGGATGCCTGGATTGACCTCAATCAATAGATCAATCAATTAGCTAAATCCACAGATAACTAAATGCAAGTTATATGCAAAATAAATACAAAGTGATTATGGTGAGAATAGTTAAGAAAGAGAGAGACTTACAACTACCAAATCAGAAAGGGCCTCTTGAAGGAAGTAGCTCTTAAGCTGAGTCCCAGAGGGAGCTAGGGATTCCAGGAAGTGAAGGTGAGAAAGGACAGCATTCCAACCATAGAAGAAAGCCTCTGCGAAGACGTTAAGGTGAAGGATATATAGGGAACAGCAACTAAGCCAATTTGGGTGGAGTGTAGACCATGTAAGGGGAAGTAAAGTATAATCAGCCTTGAAAAACAGACCAAATCCAGATTCGATTCTAAAGGCAATGGGGGGGGGGGGGCGTCGCTGAGGATTCTTGAGTGGCAGAATGGCGTGGCCAGACCTGTACTTTAGGAGTCCTGTCTCAAATACTTACTAGATGTGCCGCCTTAGGCAAGTCACTTAACCACTCTGGGTTTTGGTTGGATTTGACAACCTACAGTGTTCCTTCTAGCTCTAAGTCTATGCTCCCATGATCTCACAGGATGGATCTCCCTCCAACAATGAAGACTGCAACCATTCGTGCTTTCTCATTCTGTCAAACTCTTGTCAAAGAATTATGGAAACTGGAAGAGATTTTGGAGGTTATAGAGATCAACCCTTTCATTTCATAGATGAAGAACTTTGGCCCAGAGGACTCATCCAGAGTCACACGTGAGAGAGGTGGAATTTTAACTGAGGTTCTGTGATTCCAAATACAGGGCTTTTCCCACCGAACAGTGCTACGTCTCCATCAAAGTCATAGACTATGTGATAGTGATAATAAAAATTAATAATGATAATAATAAACTAGCCAGTCATTGAAATGGGGGGGGGAAGAACCGGAATGCAATAGATTCCCTATCAATCAACCCTAACCACTGCACTCCTCTCCAAAACTGTTTTGGACTTAGCTGAGGAGGAAAGATTTGGGGAGAATAACAAGAAATGGCAAGTTTGAAAGCCAATGCAACCAAGTTTAGGAGGGAAGCAGAAAACTGCAAAGAATTTTTACAACCAATGTCTATGATAAAGGCCTCATTTCTAAAATATATAGAGAACTAAGCCAAATTTATAAGAACACAAGTCATTCCCCATGGTCAAAGGATATGAACAGGCAATTCTCAGAGGAAGAAACTAAAGCTATTATATATAGTCATATGAAAAGATGTTCTAAATCATTATTGATTAGAGAAATGCAAATCAAAACAACGCTGAGGTACCACATCACACCTATCAGATTGGCTAACATGACAAAACAAGAAAATGATAAATGCTGGAGAAGATGTGGGAAAATTGGAACACTAATGCATTGTTGGTGGAGTTGTGAAATGATCCAACCATTCTGAAGAGCAATTTGGAACTATGTCCAAAGGGCTATAAAACTGTACATACTCTTTGACCCAGCAATAGCACTTCTAGGGCAGTATCCCAAAGAGATCATAAAAATAGGAAAGGGACCCACGTATACAAAAATATTTATAGCAGCTCTTTTTGTGGTGGCTAAGAATTGGAAATTGAGGGAATGCCCATCAATTGGGGAATGACTGAATAAGTTGTGAATAATATATTGAATGTAATGGAATACTGTTGTGCTTTAAGAAATGATGAACAGTCTGACTTCAGAAAAACCTGGAAAGACTTGTATGGTCTGATGCTGACTGAAGTGAGCAGAACCAGGAGAACATAGTATACGATAACAGCAACATTGTGCAAAGAATAACTTTGATAGACTTAGCTCTTCTCAGCAATGCAAGGATCTAAGACAACTCCAAAAGGCTCATGATGGAAAATGCTATCCACATCCAGAGAAAGAGCTATGGAGTCTGAATGCAGATGGAAACACACTATTTGCTCTCTCTCTCTCTTATTGTTTCTTTCTTGTGGTCTCTCCCATTGGTTCTAATTCTTCTTTACAACATGACTAATGTGATGTAATGTTTAATATGAATGTGTATGTATAGCCTATATCAGATTGTATGCCTTTTGGGGGAGGAAATAGGGAGGGGGGGAGAAGATTTAGAACTCAAAATCTTATAGAAGTGAATGTCGAAAACTAAAAATAAATATGTTTTTAAAAATAAAGAAAAAATAAATAAATAAAATCTAAAAAAAAGAAAGAAAAGAAATGGCAAGTTTGCTATTGGCAGGATGGAGAGAGGTAGTCAGAGCAGTCTGCACCTCTTCAGAAGTTGATGGACACAGTTAAAACCACTTTTGCTCCTCCTCCCACATCCCTTTGAAGAATGTGTAACTAGTGACTAAGGAGTCAGAGAATAGGACAGACATAAACAAAGGCTGTGCCTTTTCATTTCCTTACTTAATTTTATGTGTGTCATTTATCTAGTGTCTGTCTAATGCTGTACTTATCCATCTGTTTCTTGTATTTTGTTGTTTATCTGTCCCTGCCAATGTCATACATTAATTATAATAACCAGAAGGACAGGGTCTCTGCCTGTTTGACCTGCTTTGCCTAAGTATTTCCTGTGTATGGCAAATGCTTTGGAGCTATAAGTCCAGTTCCTATTTCCACTGATGAGCTGGGTCCCCTGAATTTAGCTACTGTGTCCCCTCAGGGATCTAGGGGTAATTCTGAGGGGTTAGGTGGGTGACTTTCTAATGCTATGTAGCTTATGAGCTGTGTGTTTACTACCATAATTATTAGTTGAAAATCATTTAGTCAAGCAGACTCAATTAGTTTTTAGAAAGGGGTATTTGCTAAAGTGGTGTAGTAAGAACAGTTGTTACAAAACATCCTTATACCCCAGAGTCTTTGACATATTCTCCCACAAGTACATAACAGAGTCAGAAGGAAAGTGGGTTCAAGCTTAGAGGGCATATGTGGCAAAGGAGTACCTCACAGCTCCTGGTTGGTGGAAGTCTTTTTCCTTCCTACTATGGGGTGCTCAAGAAGTTTCCCTTAGTCATGGCATAGCTTTTTTTCTAGGCTTTTTCTAGAGCAAATTCATCCAGTCTTTCTTTGGCTCCAGATGCAGACACTGCCAACAGCTGCTGCTGTAGATGGGAAAATGAGAAGTCCAAAATCGGCCAGATTCTTTGAAGCTTGCAAGGTCCTACTTTGAAGAAGGATGGGGTGGGGTGGGGTGGGGAAGAGGCCAAGGCTGGGGCCTAAGTGCTCTCCTATCTTCCCCCACCCCAAGCAACTCCTCATGAGGTTTAACTGGAACACTCTGTCCTTGTTCACTACTCCCTAGAATCTCTCTCAAATAATCCCAGTTATAAACTAGCTGGGTATTTTGTAGATAACCCTTGTCGGGGTGGGGAACCTGCCCTAGGGCTTGACTAAATTTCCTCAAACAATCTCAGCACTCTTTTTGTTAATATCATTTCAGTTTAATTTACAGATGAAGACTTTTTCACATTCAGTGTGAATGCATTTATTGGATCCAATTGAGATGAGTTCTTGCCTGGTTAAGATACTGGATAGAGCATTTTATCACTTTGGGGGGGGTGACACAATGGACCCTACCCTTACATGTGTATACAGGGCATGATTATATGCAGTATTTTGGGGGTGGAGTGTAAGAGATTGCTATACAAGTAGACAAGATATCATAGTTTCTGTCAGGGGCATTGTTATCCACTTAGCCTCCTGTTTACATAAAATGCTTCATCATTCTTAAAGCAACATAAATATAAAACTCAAAGGGACCTTAGGGGTCATCTAATCCAATCCCCACATTTGCTAGATGAGGAAACTGAGGCCCAGAGAGGTTCAGAGTCACACAGGTAATAATGCCACATTTTTTAAAAAAATTCTTCCTTCTCTCTTTCCTCTCATATCCACTCAGTTACTAAGTCCTACAGATTCTGCTGCATGGCATTTCTCCCATCCATACTCTACTCTTTATTTCCACAGCCATCATCTTGCTACAGGTCCTCATTTCCATTCATCAGGACTCTGCAATAGCCTCCTAAAAGGTCTGTCCGAATAATTTTTCTTAGCATTGATCTGGACATGGCATTCCACTGTTCTGAAATCTTCATTGTCTCATTGTGGCCTACCAGATAAATTTCAAATGTCTTTGCTTGGCATCCAAGGCCCTCTACAAGCTGATGCCACCTTACCTTTCTAGTCTTTTGACAATTCTCTTGCTCCCTCAATCTTGGTGCCTTTGTCCATTTCTAAGGTGGCTCCTTTCCCTGACTTTGCCTGTTGAATCCTGCTCCTGAAGGCATTGGAGTATAGTGGATAAGAAATAGCTTTGGATTCAGAGACCTGGGTTCAAATCCTAGCTCTGCCATTTACCATCTGTACAATCCTGGGCAAGTTACTTAAACTACCTGGGCCTCAGTTTCCTCATGACTTACATAAGGAAGTTGGACTAGATGATCTCTAAAGTACCTTCCAGCTCTTAATCCATTATTTTAGGAGCCATTCTTTACAACCTAATTTAAATGCCACTTCCTCTGTGATGGCACCCCTATTCCCCAGTAACAATTTTTACCCCACACCCTTTTATCTCACATAGTACTTTGGTTTGTACTCTTGTAATTCACTTACTGGTAATATGGTTTGTTATCTTTGTCTGGGTTGCTGTCTCTTCAAATATTATAGCTTTAAGTACCGCCCTCTACAAAGCTTTTCCTAATCCTCTCAGATGGTAGTGTTCTCCCACCCTAACTACTCTGGATGGACAAAGAGATGGCAAACCACTCCAGTATCTTTGCCAGGAAAACCCCAAATGGAGTCACAAAGAGACACCCTGAATAACAACAACAACCACTACTCCAGTAGCTTATTGCTTATAACTCAGTTGTGTTGAGATACTAAGAAATAATATTATGAGATCGTTCTAGTCTGAAGTCTTGGTTTCACTTGAACGAAAGACTTAATCAGTCTTCTTGAGTAAAAGACTCTATCAATTGGAAGAATCTAATTCCCTGAAACTGAAAGACTTAATCTTATTTAAAAGTGGAAATGAGTTTGTTTAATCCACTGAAAAGCCATCTAAGTAGCAGTGGATGGAACACAGGACTGGAGTCAGGAAGACCTGAGTCTAAATTCGGCCTCAGACACATACTAGCTGTGTGACCCTGGGCAAGTCACTTAACCCTGTTTTGCCTGAGTTCCTCACCTGTAAAATGAGCTGGAGAAGGAAGTAGCAAGCCACTCCAGTATCTCTGACAAAAAACAAACAAACCCAAATGGGTTCGTGAAGAGTCAGATACACCGAACAATAATGTTATCTCTTTGTTTACCTTTGACCTGATTGAAAGGGGAGTGAATGGATGAAAATGAAAAAGCATTTATAAGCACTTCCCGTGTGCTGCTTGTGCAATGCTGAGGATACAACTACAAATAAGTAAGAAGTTTCTTGCCCTCATGCAACTTACATTCTTTTAAGAGAACTGAGGTTAGAAGAGGGTGGAGAACAGTGAGGTTTGGAGCTGGCCTGGAAATGACCCAGTGGTCTGGTTCTAGATAAGGTGAAAGTTTCTGTGTCAAAGCTGACCACCTTAGGCCCCAGGGGCAGGAGCCAGAGCTCTAGTAGGGGGAGGAGGAGTAAGGTCAGAATGTGGGTGGCAGAGTTTGGGACTGGTCCAGCAAGTGATATGGTGGCCTGGTTCCAAGCAAGGTAAAGTGAAAGTTCACTTAGAACCAGGGCTTATGAGTTGTAAGGTGGGGTGGGGGGAGAAGGGAAGGGGAAGAGGGCTGTCAACTCCAGAGGGAGCAACCGGTTTCAGGATATTTTGTTTGAGAGCTTCAGTTCTCAGTCAACGAGAGAGAGACCAGTGAAAGAGAGAGAGAGAGATTATAAATGGCTAATACCTTGATTTCTTTTGCTTGTCTATATTTACTGGTTGAAAGGAAGTATTAGGGGAAGGCTAGATGCTAGTACCCTGTTTGTTCAAGCTCAATTTGGGAATGAATTGAAGCACTTGTAAGTCATTGAACCGTTGAACCATTAATAGAAGGAAGCTTATTTGGACAAGAGTAAGATGCATGTTGTCTGTCACAATAGAATGTAAGTTCCTTGAGGGCAGGGCTATGCCATTTCTGAAAAAATCTTTGTATCCTACAGTTTTTAAGTCAGCCTTAAGCTTGAGCTTAGCTGTTGGTCATCTCAATGTGATGTCCTTCTTCAATGGCTGAGTGGACGTAATAGTGGAAGAAATGAATCTCATCTCTCTTGACATCCGTCCTATAAATAAAATCAAAAGCTCAAAGGAAGTTGCAACTAAATGGAAGAATATTTAACAGGCTGTCTTTTGGCCTGGGGTGGCAAATAGACGAGCTGGAGGATTTGGTTTTTATCACATGTCCAAAGTCACCAAAGAACATCATTTCAAAAGATCTTTTAGTCATCTTGCTTTGTAGTGCCTATAATGTCTTTGCAAAAAGACCACTATGAAAATAATTAGATAGATAGGTAGATAGAGAGATGGATAGCTTGACTGTCTCGGTCCTCAAACTCTCAAAGCAGTTATCACCAAAACTATATGATACTGACCACATGAGTCAGCACACCCTGACCAGCTTTTTCCATTTCTATATTGAGATAAAGGGGGCTACCTCTAGAAGTTAAATAATTTGTAACTTTGTGCTAAATCCTTGCCCATTAGATCTAAATAAAACTCCTTTTGTTAAAATCAATCAAATCATACCCAAATTGAACTTAAACCAACAGGATGCTGGCATCAGGCCCTCCCCTAGTACTTTCCTTTTAACCAATAGTTGTAGGCAAGTAAAACAAATCAACTCATTGGCCATTTCTAATATCTATATCTATGTGTGTATGTTTATGTATGTATGTACGTATGTATGTATAAAAATGATTAGGTGTTGTTGTTTGTCCTTCCTTCTTGAAGAGGAAGAGGACTATGACATAGGGAAGGTGATGTCATGACTTGCAAGTGAATTGGATTTAGGTGAGGCAAGGCTGTAGAGTCACCAGCCTCCTGAGCCATCTGGGTCCAGTGGCAAGATATAGATTAGCAGACTGGAGATGGCCCAGATGCAGTGGAGACTTTCTCCTTTTTAAGCTAAGGTCTTTCCAAGGTTTCAGTTTGTCTGAGGCAACAGCTATTCAGTGATTAAAGCTAGGTAAGAAATGAAGCAAAATATGGCCTTTTTTTTTTTTTGGCCAAAAACCCTGAGGGTCTTCCCCGCCCAGGTAAACAATCAAAATATTATTTGATAAATATAGCGAAGGACAGCAACTACTAGGGTAAGGACAGTCTATTTGGCCAAAATAGCTAGGAAAACTGGAAAACAATTTGGCAGAAAACAGATTTTCATCAACAATTTAAACTATATACCACAACAGCTCCAAAGGGATGCAAGACATAAATATAAAAGGTCATAGTATAAAAACATTAGGGGAGAAGAAAAGGTACCTTTCACAAATATGGCTAGGGAGAAAATTCCTAACTAAACAAAAGTTAGAAACGACCAGAGAGGGCACAATGGACGATTTGGATTGCACAAACAA
The DNA here is from genome assembly GCF_900497805.2 of Vombatus ursinus. NCBI lineage: Eukaryota > Metazoa > Chordata > Mammalia > Diprotodontia > Vombatidae > Vombatus > Vombatus ursinus. The sequence goes on from NW_020954553.1 coordinate 6,950,609, forward strand.
AAAATCTTCTACATGAGCAAAACCCATGCAGTTAGAAAGGGAATAGTTATGTAAGGACAACATGCAGTAAATTTCTTTGATGAATATCTGATATCCAAGATACTTATGGAAGTGAAAGACACAGATAAGAATCATTTCTGATAGATGAATTTTCAAATGGAGAAATAAAAGCTATCCATTACATATGAAAAACGTTCCCACAATCACTAATAATAAGAGAAATGCAAAATACAGCATCTCTGCAGTATTACCTCACACTCATCAGAGATGACAAAAGAGGAAAATGGCAATTGTTGGCTGGGCTTTGGGAGGACAGGCATGCTAATGTGCTATTGGTAGGGCTCCTGGTCCAACCATTCTGGAAAATGATTTGAAACTATAGTTCAAAAGTCACTAAACTAAACTAAATTAAACTCAGTGACATAACCACAAAGCATGTATCCCAAAGAAGTCAAGCACAAAGGGAAAGAACTCATCTTACAAAAATATTTCTAGCAACAATTTTTGTCAGAGCAAAAATTGTTCAGCTGTTCTCTAATATTTTGTTTCTAATTAGGAATGTGATGTGATGTTACACTGGAATGTAATATTATTGCACAGATAATCAGTGATAGATTCAGAGAAACTTATGAGGAGTATAAGAATTGATTCAGAGTAAAATGAACACAACTTTTTTTGAGGACCACAGTAGTGTAAAGGAAACAACTTAAAAGGCCTTCTGATCAAAGCAATGACAAAGTAAGACTTTAAATGTCTGATGATGAAGCCATGTCTTGGCAGGGAAGTGACAGACTAGATGTACAGAATAAAATATACGTATGTATATATTTAAGAAATGGACAATGCGTTGACTTGTTTTGCTTGTCTATGCTTATTGGTTAAAATGAAGGTATTAGGAGAGGGCTGATGCCAATGCCCTGTTAGTTCATGCTCAATTTGGGTAGGAAATGAGTCATTTGTAAATCATTGAACAGTTAACAAAAGGAAGTTTGTTGTCGTTGTTTAGTCTTTTCAGTCATGTCAGACTCTTTGCGACCCCGTTTGGGGTTTTCTTGGCAAAGATACTGCAGTGATTTACCATTTACTTCTCCAAAAGAAGGTTTATTTAGCCCTAATATAGCAAGTATATAGGACATGCATACCAAGGCCCTGCCGCCTTTTAACTCAATATGGAAATGTGTCCATTTAGCCAGACAGGGTGTACTGACTCATGTGATTTTTAGACATCCATCAAGTTAGAGGGGTCCTTTTAATACTTGTAGGTGACCAGGAACCTGCCCCAAGGAAGGCAGGGGCCAATCATGTCCCACTAACAGTTTTATGGCCTTTAAAGGAAAACTAGTCCCTAGGAAAGGGGGATGGAATCCTAGGTCTATCACAGGATAGACCTACTTCTTGATGGAGGCTGAGAAAGTGTAGTGAGAGAAATGCAAAAGAGAAAAAAAGAATTTCAAGAAAACATTTAAAATACATAGAAGACAAAAAGAAGTTCAGAAAGGGAGAAAGGGTAATTTCATTACTACCTTATTAAACTAAATACTTAAAGACAAAATAAAAAATTTAAAAAGGGGCAGCTAGGTGGTACAGTGGATAGAGCACTAGCCAGGAGGACCTGAGTTCAAATCCAGCCTCAGATACTTACTAGCTGTGTGACCCTGGGCAAGTCACTTAACCCCAATTGCCTCCCCCCCCAAAAAAAAGATAAAAATAAACTTAATGTATACTTTTAAAAATTATACATAAGCAATTTTCAGTTTCTTCCCATAGCAGAAGTTGACTTAGAGCATGTCCATTGAGTATGTATGACACTGAACCAAACCACCCAAGCCATTTCTGGAGACATATATGGCTCAGTGCTGCAGAGCTTGGACTTTGAGATGATGAAGCAAGATCTTTTTTTTGGTCCTTTGGTTCCTCTGATGGTGGCAGGGGAGGCCTCCGTTAAAGAGAACTGTCTACTGAGTCTTTCTTAATTTCAATTTTATTAATTTCTCCTTTGGTTTTTAGAATTTCTAATTTGATATTTAATTGGGGATTTTCAATTTCTTCTTTTTCTAGCTTTTTTAGTTGCATGCCCAATTCATTGAGCTCTTCTTTCTGCATTTTATTCATATAAGCATTTAGAGATATAAAACTTCCCCTAAGGACCATTTTTGCTGCATTCCATAAGTTTTGGTATGTTGTCTCATTATTGTCATTCTCTTGGATGAAGTTATTGATTGTTTCTATAGTTTGTTGTTTGACCCACTCATTCTTCTGGATTAGATTATTTAGTTTCCAATTAATTTTTAGTCTATCTTTCCATGGCCCTTTATTACACGTAATTTTTATTGTATCATGATCTGAAATGAATGCATTTAATATTTCTGCCTTTCTACATTGGATTGTGAGGTTCTTATGCCCTAGTACATGGTCAATTCTTGTGTAGGTGCCATGTACCACCAAGAAAAAGGTATATTCCTTTCTGTCCCCATTCAGTTTTCTCCAGAGGTCAACCATATTTAACTTTTTAAACATTCTATTGATCTCCTTAACTTCTTTCTTGTTTATTTTGTGGTTAGATTTATCTAGTTCTGAGAGGGGGAGGTTGAGGTCTCCCACTAGTATAGTTTTGCTGTCTATTTCTTCCTGTATCTCCCTTAACTTTTCCTTTAAGAATCTGGCTGCTATACCACTTGGTGCATATATGTTTAGTAATGATATTATTTCATTATCTATGGTACCTTTTACCAGGATGTAGTTTCCTTCCTTATGTCTTTTAATTAGATCTATTTTTATTTTTGCTTTGTCTGAGATCAGGATCACTACCCATGCTTTTTTTACTTCAGCTGAAGCATAATATATTCTGCTCCAGCCTTTTACCTTTACTCTGTGTGTATCCCTCTGCTTCAAATGTGTTTCTTGTAAACAACATATTGTAGGATTATGGTTCTTAATCCAGTCTGCTATCTATTTCTGTTTTATAGGAGAGTTCATCCCATTCACATTCACAGTTATGATTACTATCTGTGTCTTCCTCTCCATCCTATTCCCTGCTCCCCCACCCCTGTTTATGCTTTTCTTTCTCCTTTCTCCCTCTCCCTCCTCACTAGAGTTTTGCTTTCCACCACACCTCCCTCAGTCTACCCTACCTTCTATTAGCCCCCTCCCTTTTCTTACCCTTTACCCTTTCTACTTCCTATAGGGTAAGTTAGATTTCTATACCTAACCGATTATGTTATTCCCTCTTTGAGACAAATCTGATGAGAGTAAGGTTCAAACCATGCTCATCTCCCTCCCTTCTTTCCCTCTACTGTATTTGGTTTTTGTGCCTTTTCATGTGATATCATTTATCCTTGTCTGCCTCCTCCTTTCTTCTTCTCCCAGTACAATCCCTTTTCACCACTTAATTAGATTTTTTTACCATCATATTAAAGTCAACTTAAACCCACGTCCTCTAAATATACCCCTTTATAAATGTCATAATGACATTACAGTTCTTAAGAGTTACAAGTGTCATCTTCCCTTGTAGGGATGTAAACAGTTTGCCCTTATTAGTAATATATTGTTGTTTTGTTTTGTTTTGCTTCTTTCCTGTTTACCTTTTTTGTGCCTCTCTTGAATCTCATATTTGAAGGTCAAATTTTCTGTTGAGCTATTATCTTTTAATCAGGAAGGTTTGGAAGTCCCCTATTTTGTTGAATGTTCATCTCTTCCCCACAGGATTATGCTCAGTTTCACTGGGTAGTTGATCCTTGGTTTTAATCCAAGCTCCTTTGCCTTATGATATATTGTATTCCACACCCTTTGATCTTTTAATGTAGAAGCTTCAAAGTCCTGCATAATCTGTGGTTCCATGATATTTAAATTGTTTCTTTCTGGCTGCTTGCAGTATGTTCTCTTTGATCTGGTAATTTTGGAATTTAGCTACTATATTCCTTGGCATTTTCAATTTGGGATCTCTTTCAGGAGGTGATCAGTGGATTCCTTTGATCACTAATTTACCCTCTGGTCCTAGGACCTAAGGGCAATTTTCTTTTATGATTTCCTGAAGGATATTTTCCAGGTTCTTTTTTTCATCATGGTTTTCAGTTAGATCAATAATTTTTAAATTTTCTCTCCTGGATCTATTTTCCAAGTCAGTTGTTTTACCAGTGAGGTATTTTACATTTTCTTGTATTTTTTCATTCTTTTGTTTCTGTTTGACTGATTCTTGCTCTCTCATAGAATCATTAGCTTCCACTTGTCCCATTCAAATTTTTAAGGAGTTATTTTCTTCTATTAGATTTTATACCTCCTTTTCCGTTTGGCCCATTTTACTTTTTAAGGAGTTCTTTTCTTCAGTGAGTTTTTGGGCCTCCTTTTCCGTTTGGCCAATTCTACTTCTTAAGGACTTATTTTCTACAGTTAATTTTTGTCCTTCCTTTTCCAGGCTATTGACTCTTTTGCATACCTCTCATTTCCTTTCCCAGTTTTTCTTCTATCTCTCTAATTTAAAATCCTTCTTGAGCTCTTCCAATAAGGTTTTTTTGGGCTTGAAACCAGTTTGTATTCCCCTTTGAGGTTTCAAATGTGGATATGTTAATAATGTTGTCCTGTTCTGAATTTGTGCCTTGATCTTCCCTTTCCCCAAAATAAGAAGATATGGTCATTTGCTATTTCTGCTTTTTGTTCATGATATTTGCCTATTTTCTGACTTTTTTACAAAAAAAAAAAAGGTTGAGTTCTCCTGCTGGAGTGAAGGGGGCACTTACCCCAGCGTCTTTTCCTGCTCACCAGGGCCTTGCACTTGAATGTTTGCCTTCTGGTTGCCCAGGCCTCCCACAGGGATGTTTCAATGTTGATGGATTTCTGTCAACCTGGAACTTTGCCTTCTGGAGTTGTGCTTCACAGGGTTGTGTTGAGGCACCAGGTGATTTTGCTGCTGGAGAACACCTTCACCTGTGGTTATTTTCCAAGCTGGTATCTATCAGTTCCTCTTCCTCTATTAAGGCTCTGGGAATGGGGGTGGGGGAGAGGGGAGTGGTGGTCCTGGTGTTGGCACTTGCCTGTTCCACCAACCTGGGTCTCAGGATCTCCCTGGTATGCTGAGGTGGGGATTGCCGCTGGTTTGCTGGGATGCTTCCAGTTCTGTACTGCGGCCCCTCCCCCAGAGCAAGACGGGCCTTTCCCGTTAATCTCCCAAGCTTCCTGGAGTAGAAGACTGCTGTGCCCTGCCTTTTTGCTGCCTCAGGGTTTTTCCTGGGTCGATATTTTTGGGGCTTTCAGAGATCAATGAGGGAAGGTGAAAGTGATTTACTTCTTACTCCACCATCTTGGCTCCTGGAAGCAGAAAACCTTTGTCTTTCTTTTCCTGAGCACAGCTAACCTAATAGCAGTCCTGAAAGATGGACTTTTCCTGGGAGTTTGGCAGCTCCTAAGTTCCCTGGTTGGTGCCTGACTGGCAGCAGGATCAGTTTTCTGCAGTCATATCCTTCTTAAGGGAGAAGATGACCAAGGAGAAGGAACCCAAGCCAGACATTGGCTTTCCAGAAGGGAAAGCTCATAAGGGACTTGCTTAGAAAGTGGAGAGCCAGAGGCCATGTGAAATGTATATTCAGTGGTCCCACAACATCTTTCATGTTCTGTTGTTTTAAGTGTAATTGGGCTTGTCTGGGCAAGCCCAGATCACCTAAAATGGAGGCTTGTCTGGATATGCCCAGGTCTCTTAGGATGGAGGCACTCTTCATTCTTTATCATGTAGGTAGTGGCAGCCTCCTTTGACTGATTTCTCAGCCACAGGTAGTGTCTTTGGAACCGGTCACACTGAAATGGTTGCTCTCTTTCTGACTCTGGCTCTTTTTTGAGGCATTCAGAGGGTGAAGATCCCAATTCACCCACAGTAAGGGTGTAATGAACTGAGCCAGAGAGAGAGGAAGGACTTCTCCTGTCTGCTCTCCCTCTTTTACCCTGGTCCTGAGGAATAGGCCTGGGGGTGTTTGCTTCTGTTCTGTTTTGTTTGTTTTTCCCAGTTTCTAGGTGAGTATGGTAGCAATTTTGGAGCCAGGTTTCCAGGTGGAATGGTGCATGCGTTCAGCCAGCCCAGCAGAGAAGCTGGGGCACCTGGGAGTTGACACTGGTTTTGGATTTGGATTTGGATTTGGATTTGGAACTGGGCAAAACTATGGACCTAATTCACTTCCCCTCCAAAGAGAATGAGGTGGTGGTGGGTGGGTAGGGGGTAAATTATGCCTCCCACATGATGGGAACATAAGTGTGTATAGTTGTTACATGTTTTGAAGTAAATATTCCTTTGTGAAAGCCAATCTGTTAGTGGCTAAGTGAAACTGGGGTACAGGGGGCCTGTCCTACAACCAGGGGGACATCATCTGTGGGGGTTAGAGCCACTTACAGAAAGTCTAGATACCCCAAAACTCTTTAAGACTACCAGAGAACTCCAGGGGTGAACAGGGAAATTGACACGTCTGGCCTTTAGGCAGTGGGGGCCAAGGTAGCAAATATTAATTACATGTGGTGATCTGGGCATACCCAGACAAACCCAGTTACATAAGTATCAATTTCCCAGGAAAGGAATTATGGGTTACTGTTTCATGTGTTAAGTCTTTGTCAATGAACACTTTCATGTCTTTTGTGTTTTAAGCATTTTTTATGTAGTGAAGGAAGCAAATACCTATCTTATGCCTGATCTATCTTATATATTGATTACCTTTCTAGATCTATTTGGGGAGACACACAGCATGAGCCCAAACTAAGATTTAGATGATTTCCCTGGAGCTCCACAATAAGGGTACAAAAAGCCAGATACAATGATAAAGAGCCTGATGATGCCAGTGCTGAGTCTGATCTAGGGGAGGCCTGAGCTGAGGCCTCTTACTGGGAGCAGAATCAGTCTATTGTTGTTGTACAATTGTATAACATACAATTGACACGTAATAATGTACAATTGTTTGTTAGACAGTTCTCTTTAGTATATATATTCTCTTTGTATATTAAAGTGTTTGTGTTTTTTGAGGATTATTAAGTTTGTGTCAGGATGCCCATGTCCAGACCACCCCTCCCTTTCTACTATTAGGAAACACCCTGTTTTCCAGAACTAAGGTCCAGGAAGCAAGCTGTGTCCTGAGCTTGGCATAACAACCATCCTTTGCGCTCACCCTGTGGATGAACAGTGCTGCAACTAAATCGAAAAACTGATTATCCCTGAGCTCAGGCAAGCTCCAACAGGCCCAGACACGAAACCCTGCTATGAATGGACTTTTTGTCACTAGACAACCTTGCGTCACTGTTGCTGTTATGCCACACCACTGTTGCTACACTACATTGTTTGATTCTTTGTCTAGCCACAAACATATAAATCGAGGTTTAGCCCCACTGCCTTGGGTCTCCTCCTAGAGGAGATCCCGACACATGTGTCTAAGCTTTTTGGTTATGACCTGTGTGAGCTCTTTGGTATTTTTGGAGTTAACAGTGGTTGAAAAACCTCTGTGACTCTTTGATCATTTGTTACAAGAGTTGACATTTATAATAAAAAATATCTTTAAGAAAAGACCACTGTGGCTCTTTGGCCCATTCACCACCAGAATGAAGACTATTCTAAGCAACCAGACTGTCGACATCCCAGAAAATGTTGACATCTCTCTTAAGGGTCAGACAGTTATTGTGAGGGGGCCCAGAGGAATCCTCCACAGGGATTTCAACCATATAAATGTTGAGCTCAGTCTCCTTGGAAAGAAGAAAAAAAGGCTCTGGGTAGACAAATGATGGGGAAATCAAAAAGAACTTGCCACCATACACACAATCTGTAGTCATGTACAAAACACGATCAAAGACATTACGCTGGGTTTTCGTTATAAGATGAAGTCTGTATATGCTCACTTCCCCATCAATGTTATTCAAGAGAATGGCTCACTTGTCAAAATCAGAAATTTTTAGGGTGAAAAATATATCTGAAGAGTGCTCATGAGACCAGATGTTGGTTGTGCTGTTTCTCAAGCCCAAAAAGATGAATTAATTCTTGAAGGAAATGATATTGAACTTTTATCAAACTCAGCTGCCCTGATTCAACCGGCCACCACAGTCAAAAACAAGGATATCAGAAAATTTTTGGATGGCATCTATGTTTCTAAGAAAGGCACAGTGCAACATGCTGATGAGTAAATTGGAAAAGATGCCAAAGGCCGTGTCCTGAGGAGTCAACACTTATTCAGATGTCAAAATAAAAATAATTTTTGTCAAAAAAAAAAAATAAAAGAAAGGACCACTATGGAAACAATTGCGGCTTATGAACCAATATACGTTGCTGAAGATGAAGAGGGGAAGAAATTCTAAAAAGAACTAATAAGACCATTGAAATTCAATCAACATACACTTAGACAAGAGGCAGTGTCATGTGGTATATAGATCTGGCCTCAGAATCAAGAAGATTGGAGTTCAAGTCCTGCCCTTTGACACTGATTGACTGAGTAATCATGGGTGAGTCATTTAAACTTCTCAGTGCTATCTGCCTTTTTTTGGCTTTGGGTTTCAGGTAACCAAACAGTAATATTGAGAGAGAAATTTTTCAAGCCTAACAGCTATCTTGGGAGTCTGGGAATTCCTGGGTCCTTTAGTTAGTGCTGACTGGCAGATCTAAACTATAAATCAGAGCAGGGACTGACCTACTGAAGTAGAAGGAATTTCCTCAAGGAGGCTGTTCCCTCTACCAATGAAATAAAAAGATGTAGTTTAAAAGGGGGGGCGGGTAAAAAAAGCCTTTTACTACTCAGTGGCTTTAATGCAAAGATGGGAAGAGGTAAGCATAGTGAAAACATGTGAGAAAATATGACCTAGTAATAAAGAAGATAGACTGAAAATTTGTATTCTACAAAGAAAACATCCGTTTTTCAAAAAAAGATAAGAAGGCACTAGAGATAATGAGCACTGAATAACATCCCAGAAATGGCACTGAATATGTTTTAACAGATAAGAAATGATCCATTATTGATGTTGGCCTCATTCCTGAATGAGTAGTCTATGTACAATCAGACCACCAACTTGTTAAAGCAAAGATCAAAATTAATATAAAGCCAGAAGAGAATAAAAATGAGGAGAAGAGATGGTAAGCAATAAAAATATATACAATAATTAACTTCTACCTGATTTAAACGTGGTACTGATGCCCAGAAATGGGCTATGGATGGAATAAAAGACAATGATGTTGATTACAATAATATCATACAGAAAAATTTACCAATGTACATCAATTGCCATGATGAAAAGACCAAAAGAAGCTAGAGAATGCCTTTGTCAGCAAACACTTTACTTGCCAAACAAAGAGATGTAGCAGCTAAGGGCGACACAGATTTAGAATTGAAGCCTAATTGTAAAATCTTATGGAAAAAGAGAGTGGAAGATTATGAGTAGTATCACTTCATACAACAAAAAGAAGTGGTAAAGGGCAAAACCAGTTGAAACAAAATTTGTCAATAGACCCAACTAAACAAAGTCAGCCTAAGGGTACTGAAAGATAAAATTGGAGGCGCTACCAACTGGCAGTACAACAATCAGAGGAAAGATGGAAAATATATTTGTACTGAGGTGAGTGGGGCAGTTTGGTATGGCTCAATTAAGAGAATCCTTGGTCAATTGGATGTGTTTGCCTAATCACTGTAATGAAATTACAGCACGTGATACTTGGTTTGGAAAAATCCAAAAAGCACCTCCCCAAAGAGTGTGGATATGTCCCCTGCTGCTTTCCAGTTGGACACAGGGAGCTCAAGATTGGTGGGCTGATGCCTATGTGGATGAACTATAAAAGAGAGATAAAAGACCATCTCTCTGTTTCTGTCTCTGTCTTTGTCTATCTGTCTGTCTGTAGCTCTCTCATTTTCAGCCTCTTGGACTTAGAGAAGACAGTATGCAACAGATTACACACATATTCTAGGTTGGAGAGAGGATAACCTATGCTCATGAGCAGTTTTTTTCTTCCCAGGGATAGCTGATGGTGATTTGTGGCAGAAGTAAATGGCAAAGGGAGAGACATGCTTGCAGGTGGCTTGAGAGTTCTTGAGAAGGGGTAGCTAGGTGGTGCAGTGGATAGAACACCAGCTCAGAAGTCAGGAGTACCTGAGTTCAAATCCAGCCTCAGACTAAACACTTGATGCTTACTAGCTGTGTGACCCTGGGCAAGTCATTTAACTTCAATTGCAAAAAAAAAGAGAGAGAGAGAGAGTTCTTTGAGAAAGGACTATTGTACCTCCACAGATTGTAGCTACCAAGCCACTGATAGTTTTTTTGCAGAGGAGTGATGAGCTTACTTAGCCCAACAAGGTAAGCTCATGAACATTGATTATGAACCCCAACTCATGTTAAAGATGGAATCTTTAAATTCCCTAATGGAATTCAAAGAAGGCAGCATAAAACTGGAGTCTACTCTTCTAGCCAAAGAAGGGAGATTTCCTAGGCAAGTGTCTCATGAATAATCTCAAAATGAGAGTTGTCAAGTTTGAAAGCTAAGGAATTGGACCTTCTAGAATGAAAAGGGGATTGACTGATAGCTTGTCAGAGAAAGAAGACAAACATACACCTAATTCCTTCTTAGTGTCTGTGGGTTATAAAGACAATTCAGGTGTGATGGAAAGGAGATTGCTTGTTCAGCAATTCCCCAAACTATTTTTACTCTCTGGGGGGAGTCTAAGCCATAGGATGGTTGTCTAAGTTTGGGGAAATGATGCAGGGTTCCTTGGGAAAACTGGATTTACCTGAATGTTAGAGGGTTGCTGTGACCACAACTCCCAGTTCATCTCCCATCTGAATGGGCCTAACAGGCTTTTTGAGTCCTTTAGCTGGCTTCTGCAGATGTTTTAAGCTCCTCTAAGTTCTTACCATCCTCTACATGTTTTTAATGGATTGAAATAAAGTACTTGCACCCAGTATACATTTGTTATCTTGAGTATTTCTACAGGAACTCAGGACACTCTTTTCCCTTAGGGAAACCTAGACCTGAACTATATCACGAGCATATTGTAGATTTCTTTTAACAACTCCAGGTAGGGATAAAAAGTCAAGAACAAAGGAAGGAAAAGAAGCATTTATTAAGTGCCAGGCATTGTGCTCAGTGCTTTGCAAATATCATCTCATTTGATCCTTACAAGAAAACCCTGGGGAGTAAGTGCTAGTATCGTCCTCATTTTACAGTTGAAGAACTTGAGGCAAGTGGCTTGTTCTTTTCTTTTAAATTTTTTTAAAATAATATTTTATTTTCCCCCCAATTACATGTAAAAACAATTTTAACATTTTTTTTTAAGTTCTGAGTTCCATATTCCATCCTTCCTTCCCTACTCTCCTTCTTGCCTAAGACAGTACACAATCTGATATTAGTTATACATGTGCAATCATATAAAACACATTTCCATATTAGTCATTTTGTGGAAGAAAACTCAAACAAACAAACCAAAAAAAAAAGGTCAAGTGATTTGTTGAGGGTCCCATAGCTAGTAAGTATCTGAGGCTGGATTTGAGCTCAGATCTTCCTCACTCCAGGCCCAGGGCTCTATCTACTTCACTTTCTCTCTATCCCTAGAGATAATGATCCTTTCGGAGTCAGACACTCGGTGTTGATATGAGCCCAGAGTCTTGTTAGAGCTCTTATTAGAACATCAATAACTACTGACCCATGTGCCTATTTTCAAATCAATATAACATAATCTATATATGCATTGAGGGCATCCTTGAGGCAAGCAGTAAAAGAAAACAGGCAAGGTTCCACAAACAACATTCCACAATCCAATACATTTTTACATCAAAAGATTTAGAGAACACAAGATTTCACCATGCTTATTGTTTGTTGACTATGAAAACATTTGATTCTGTAGAGTAAAATACTTCCTTAAAGACTCTTCCAACAAAGTCTATCCATGTACACATCAAAGTTATGCAAGGTTCCTTGAGACACATAATAGCAAAGATAACCTAGTTCATAATTCTTATTATCATTAATATGATATTGTTTCACTACCTACTATTCATTACTACCCCTACGCTCCTTCTTTTCCTGTTTCTCTCCTTATCCCTTTATTGATCAATTACTAGTCATAGAGGAGAAAACCATCCCTAAATCCTACCTTTTGTTTTCTTGTGGTCCTCCTCAACCCTATACCACCCATATCTCAATTTGACTTCTCCCACCCCTTTCACTGTGACCTCTGGAATTTTCATTCCATAATGAATAAGCTTCCCTTCATCTTTGACCTCTTTCTCTCATACTTCTTTCATCTATTAGCCTCTATTAAGCTTTGGCTCCTCTTTGGGTGACGCTGTAACCCTTACTATCTTCTCCAACGCTGGCTGTACTTTCTCACACATGATTAAAAAAAATCAAAGTACCTACACTTGAACAGAATAAATGTCTCTAGAATTTGAAGACAAAAAGTTAACTGGAAAAAAATTCTGTGTAGCAAATGCCACTGATATCAAAGACACACCAGGCATTAAGCCATAACCTAACAGAGTTACAATATGATTCAGCAATTTTAAAAAGAACTGAAAACTATCATCAGTCATATAAGATAGCACTGCAAATTACTTTTAATTAAAAAAATTAATGTCTCCATCAAATTGGCAAAGGTGACAAAGGATGAAAATGGTAAATGTTGGAGAGTCTGTGGGAGGACAAGGATACTAATAGACTGTTGGTTAAGCTGCAAGTTGGTCAAAGCATTCTGAAAGAAACATATGGAATCATGTTTAAAAATTAACTGTACTGGTTGACCCAATGATACCACTTCTAGGCATCCATTCCTATGCAACATAAGAAATGATGAATATGAGGAACTCAAAGAAACTTAGAAACATTTTTATTAACTGATGCAAAGGGAAGTAAGCATCAGAGGCAGTACCAGAAGAACAATTTACATGATGAATGCAATCACATAAAGACAACCATGAAAGACATCTGAACTCTTATCAATGCAGTGATCTATTGGAGGACCAGAGGTAAATCCACCAGTAGTGGATTATCAGTGCAGAATCAGGCATCTATTTTAAGACCTGGGCAATATGTTGATTTGTTGTGCTTGTTTAATGGGGCCTTAGAGCATAACCATATCACCTAACATGGAAGCACCTTCCTTCTCTGTATTCCCCTACCACGTGGGTGGGAGTAGCCTCATTTGATTGGCTATGTAGCTAGAACAGGCCTTGTCTTTAAAACTTCCCAAACTAGGGCTCTCTTTATTTTTTTTCCTTTTTTTAAAAAAATAAATTTATTTATTTATTTTTAGTTTTCAACATTCACCTCCACGAGATTTTGAGTTACAAATTTTCTCCCCATCTCTCCCCTCCCTCCACCCCAAGATGGCATGTGAATTGATATAGGCTCAACTTATACATTGATATTAAACATTTTCACATTAGTCATGATATGAAGAAGAATTAGAACCAATGGGAGAAACCACAAGAAGGAACAAAAAAAAAAAAAAGAGTGCAAATAATATGCTTCAATCTGCATTCAGACTCCATAGTTCTTTTTCTGGATGTAGACAGCATTTTCCATCATGAGTCTTTTGGAGTTGTCTTAGATCCTTGAATTGCTAAGAAGAGATAGGTCTATCAAAGTCAGTCATCACACAATGTGGCTGTTACTATGTACAATGTTCTCCTGGTTCTGCTCATTTCACTCAGTATCAGTTCATGGAAATCTTTCCAGGTTTTTCTGAAGTCAGCTTGCTCATCGTTTCTTATGGTACAATAGTATTTCATTATATTCATATACCACAACTTGTTCAACCATTCCCCAACTGATGGGCAACCCCTCAATTCCAATTCTTGGCCACCACAAAAAGAGCTGCTGTAAATGGTTTTGTATATGTGTGTCCTTTTCCCATTTTTATGATCTCTTTGGGATGCAGCCCTAGAAGTGCTATTGTTGGGTCAAAGAGTATGTACAGTTTTATAGCCCTTTAGGCATAGTTCCAAATTGCTCTTCAGAATGGTTGGATCAGTTCATAACTCCACCAACAATGCATTAGTGTTCCAATTTTCCCACATCTTCTCCAGCATTTATAGTTTTCCTGTTTTGTCATGTTAGCCAATCTGATAGGTGTAATGTGGTACCTCAGCGTTGTTTCGATTTGTGTTTCTCTAATCAATAGTGATTTAGAGCATTTTTCATATGACTCTGATAGGTTTAATTTCTTCATCTGAAAACTGCCTATTTATATCCTTTGACCATTTATCAATTGGGGAATGACTTGTATTCTTATAAATTTGATTCAGTTCTCTGTATATTTTAGAAATGAGGCCTTTATCAGAGATACTGGTTGTAAAAATCCTTTCCCAGTCTTCTGCTTCCCTCCTAATCTTGGTTGCATTGGCTTTGTTTGTGCAAAAACTTTTCTATTTAATGTAATCAAAATTATCCATTTTGCATTTCATAATGTTCTCTCTCTCTTGTTTGGTCATAAATTCTTCCATTCTCCATAAATCTGATAGGTAAACTATTCCTTGCTCTCCTAGTTTGCTTACAATATCAGCCTTTATATCTAAATCATGTACCCATTTTGACTTTATTTTGGTATACGGTGTAAGATGTTGATCTGTGCCCAGTTTCTGCCATACTATTTTCCAGTTTTCCCAGCAATTTTTGTCAAATAGTGAGTTCTTATCCCAGAAAATGGAGTCGTTGGGTTTATCAGACACTAGATTACTATAGTCATTGACTACTGTGTCTTGTGTACCTAACCTATTCCAGTGATCACCACTTTTATTTCTTAGCCAGTACAAAGTAGTTTTGATTGCTTTATAATTGCTGCTTTATAATACAATTTAAGATCTGGTATGGCTAGGCCACCTTCTTAGGGCTCTCTTTCTTGCTGAGTCCAGAGGATGAAAATCACAGTTTACTCACAGCATGAATACCATGAAATGAATCCATGAGAGAAGAAAGACTTCCTTTCCCTCCTCTCCCTTTTACCACTTGACTCCAAGAAACAGGTCTGGGGTTTCTGTTGTTGTTCTATGTCAGTGGTCCTTCTAAGGTTCAAAGTGAAGGCAGCAACATCCCACCCCACCCTCTTCCCAGACCCAGGAGCTTAAGCCATAATAACCCTGGAGTTAGGATTCCAGTCAGGATGTTGCACTACAGAGCCAGCTCTACAGAGACACTCTGAGAAGCTAGGGTTCCTGGGTCTTAAGATCAAGAGAACTTAGGACTGTGTTCTACCAAAAACTGAGCTAAACTGTGAAACCAATCTCCTTTCCCTCCCCAGAGACTGAGGTGGTATACATGTGTTAGGGAGTAAATTTATGTATTTGTGTGTGTGTGTAATATCTTTAAAGTAAATATTTCTTTACAAAAGCTAATCTTACTGTAAGTGGCTAAATACAACTGAGATTCCGATGGTCCAACCCCTACACTTGAGGGAACATTGTTGGTGGGAGCTAGGTCCATTAGCAGAGAGCCTAGACACCCCTAAATTCCTTAAGAGTACCAGAGGAGGGGGGGGTGAAATTAACACATGACCTTCAAGCAGTGGAGGTCAGGGTAAGCAGTATTGCACCTGATTGTTCATTCATTGTTGACTTTGACAATTGAGAGGATCAAAATGACTTTACTATGTCAGGGTTCAATTGTACAGTGTATGAAGCTGTGTCTGATCAAACCAATCCAAACTCGGAAGGCTCTACCACAAGTTGGAAACAAATAGTCCATATGAACATTTGGGGAGGAGATGTCTCTAAATTTGCAGATCTCATGTTTCTCTTGAGCTACTGTAATTTTGCTTTGCTCATAGAGCGCAACCCTTTCTTTGATATGTTTTCTTGGTATTAACTGTTAGGTCAATATTAGCATAAGCAGCAGAGGATAGATCCATACTTTGTTCCATCTCAGCTTCAGAAGCTGCATTTAGTGTACAGTCATCTGCAAACAAAAAAAAAAATCATGCAGCAACTCTTCTTCCATTTTAGTCTTGGCTTGTAGCCTTTTCAAGTTAAATAATTTACCATCAGCGTAGTAGTTGACTTTGATGCCTTTTCTTCCTTGTTGAAGGTGTCCCACATCACTGAAAACATCATGTTAAAGCATGCTAAAGCAAACACACAGCCCTGCTTCACTCTTTTGTTGTTGGGAAAGTGTGAGAGAAGCATTCATTGTCTAGAATCTGGACAAGTGTGCCATCATGAAACTCTCATAAAATACTGAATTTTGCCATGATCTTCCACAAGGTCTCATGTCTGACAGTATCAAAGGCCTTGGTGAGATTGACAAACATTGCATATAGACCTCTGTTCTGCTCCTGGCATTTCTCTTGGAGTTGTTGGGCAGCAAACATCATGTGGACTATTCCTTGGCCCTTTCTGAAGCCACACTGTTTTCAGGTAGATGACCATCTTCC
Organism: Vombatus ursinus; assembly: GCF_900497805.2. Taxonomy (NCBI): domain Eukaryota; kingdom Metazoa; phylum Chordata; class Mammalia; order Diprotodontia; family Vombatidae; genus Vombatus; species Vombatus ursinus. Next base: position 6,966,961 of record NW_020954553.1, read on the forward strand.
AGGTGAAGAATCAATTGATTAAGGACAACTCTGGCAAGAATTTTGCAAGCACTAAGAGAGAGACTCCTCTGTGACTGTCACAAGACAACCTACTTCCTTTTCCTTTATAGAGATGGACAGTGGAGGCATCCTTGATCTCCTGGGGGGTAACTTCTACTTGCCACATAACCTGGAAGATTTCAGTTAGCTTTTATATGAGCAGTGGACCCTTGGAATAGAATTAGCACCAGATGCTTTGCCCCATGAAATGAGCCTGATGGCATTCAAAACCTCTTCTTTAGTTGGAAGAGATTTGAGACTAGAGAGAGATTGACTTCAACCTGAGATATATAGTCAGTGGCTTCAGCATTAGTTGATGATGGTCTGTTGAGAACACTATGGAAGTTTTCAGCCCATCTCTCCAGGATCATGCCCTTATCACTGATCAGTGTGGGCTCCATCAGCACTGAATAGTTAAGATTCACCATAGGTCTTTGGCCCATAAATAGCTTTCGGGGCATCATAAAAATGCTTTGGATTGTTACTTTCAGTGTAAAACTGAATTTCATCTGCCTTCTTACTAAGCCAAGAACCCTGTATCTCTCTAAGTTTTGCTTGCATTTAACTTTTGATGGAGTTAAATGCTGCCATCTTAGAGATGAATGAACTATCCTGTTGATAAAACCTGTGAAGTTCTGGTTTTTCATTTAGTAGCTTCTAAATTTCCCCATCATTTTCATTAAACCAATTCTAATGTTTGCAAGTGTTCTGACCCAGCTGAGTAAATGCAGTGCTGAATTCGGAAACTCTGAAAACTGCCCATTCTTTTTCTGCTCCACTGTTGCCACCCGTGTGTTGGCTCAGCTTTGCCTCCAAGTCAGCAGTAGACTGTTCATGTCAGGAGAAGTGCTCTGATCTGTTGCTGTTCAGTTTTCTGATAGTCCTCTTGCCTTGGGGCCACCGTTTTATTAAATGTGAATGTTTAACTTGGAAAGGAGAAGTCTATGATCCCTCCAGCACTCAGCACCACACATCACATCCTGTCCGTCTCCTCCCCTATAATAACATAGTCTATTAAATGCCAATGTTTGCTGCAAGGGTGCATCCATGAAGTTTTATTGCATTTAGGTAAATGGAAGACAGTGTTGGTGATGAGGTCATGAGACACACAAGAGTTCAGTAGTAAGCGATCATTGCTGCTGCTGTTTCTGACTCTGTTCTTCCCAAGGACTCGCTGCCATGTCTGATAGTCTGTGCCTACTCTGGTATTAAAGTCACCTAGAATTATAAGCTTGTCCTCTTTCCGCACATAGATGATGAGGGTCTCCGGGTCTTCTTAAATACCTCATCAGGCTTCGTCATGGAGGGAGCATAGGCACTGATGATGGTGGCATGGTGCTTTCCTGCAAGTGGCAACCACATTGTCATAAGCCTGTCATTCACTCCTTTTGGGAGGCATACAAGCTTGTGGACTAGATTAGATTTGATTGCAAAACCTATGCCAGCTTCACAGTACTCCTCATCATGGTATCCATTCCAGAAAAAAAAATGTGTATCTAGCTCTACCTTGGATCAACCGGTCTTCCTTTGCCAGCCTTGTTTCACTCAGGGCTGCTAGATGCCTGCTGAGTTCTCTTGCAAAAAGAGATTTGTTTTTTTTTTCAGGCCTACTGGAGTTCATGTTATCCATAAGCGCAATTATACATCCCATGTACCAATGGTGAGTGGAATCATCTTCACATTTTTTTGTGTTACTACTGCAGGATGGGATGCCTGTCAGCTGTGGTAAGCAGGTCAGGGTTATAAGAAGCAGACAATTTTTAGAGCATCTTTTCTAGCTAGGAGGTGAGGAGTGCAGTCCTTGAAAAAAGTCTCCTCAGACACCCAGGGGCAGCCAATTTCCACTGCTGCTTCAATCCAGTGAAAAGATGACCTTATACCCTGGGCCGCCTATTTGCAGGGTTGTGACTACAGCTCCCAGTTATCTGCACCTGCTACTTTATCACTAGCCCATCACCACAGGACTGTGAGAAAGGCAAAATAGTAACATAGTAAAATAATAAAATAGCAAAGTAGTTGAATAGTAAAATGGTATGGGTGATGTCTTCTGACTCATACACAAATTAGATTTAACGGAGTCAAGAGTTGTGCCACACTCTATCTTCCAAAGTCATTGAAGCATAGTGGCAAGACAAAAGTCAAGATGACTGGCAATAACTTGGGATATAGTGGATGGCCTTGCCATCATCAATGGCTGCCTAAGCTCTAGGTGCTCCATAGTACCTGCTTTAGCCACCTTCGTGGCCATTGCAACAAATTATTCTCATCTTCCTATTCTGCCGAGGGACACATGCTTGTGGTAGACATCCACTTAACTCACTGATAGATGTGAGGCCTGCCAATTTTCTCTAGTTTGGCTCACCTCCTGAGAGGGTTTACTGGGCTGCTACAGCTTCTTGCAGCCACAGGTAAGAGTTGGGTGGCAGGTGGATACCAAAGGTGAATAAGCAGCTCTCACACCAGAGGTGCTAGTCTTCCCTGAGCATCCCATATACCCCATGTAATACTTGATTGGACTTGTTACAAGGGAGGGTTCTGTTGGGGAAAGAGGGAATCACTGGGAAGTATCAGTGAAGATTTTTAAAAAGTACATCAATAAAATAATTTTTTTAAAAACAGAGTTCTTTTAACAACTCCAAACTTTCTTCTGAAATGAAGGCTTATCTTTTTGATACCAGGATTCTACTTGTGTTGATGTATGGCCAGGAGCCATGGTGTACCTTAATCTCTGAAGAATTAAAAATCAATTATTTCTTAGAGGACAGTGGAGCAGACTATATCAAAGAGTAAATAAAGAACTATAAAAGAAGAATCAGAGTAAAAGGTGTCATCAAAGAAATGTATGGTGGGAAAAGAAGATGGGCCAGTCATGTGGGGAGTATGATAGTTAACCAATAGCTGTCCATGTGTTCCACTCTTAGCCTTAAGATATCAAGAGAAAGTGAGGACCCCAGCACAATGTGCAAACTTATGGGAAAACATGGACATGATAAGTTGCACAAGATGGACAGATGGGTGAACTATAATCTCTAGAAGAGACATTCAAATCAGTGAAGTCATATATCCTTCCAAATACCATCGGGTCTAGCACAGTGTTTTACACATAAGGTGCCTAATACACGTTTGGGTTGAATTAAATCCTCTTCGTCTCCATAGGTAGCTGGTGTTTCAGTAGATAGCACACTAGGCCTGGAGTTAGGAAGATGTGAGTTCAAATCCAGCATCCAACATTTACTAGCTTGATGTTTGATCCTAAGCAAGTCATTTTACTTCTGTCTGCCTCATTTTTCTCAATTGTATAATGAGGCTTCTAATAGCAGTTATGGTGAGGAGCAAATGAGATAATATTTGTAAAGTGCTTAGCACAGTGCCTGGCACATAGTAGGCACTTACTCTCTTTCCTTCTTCAAATCATTCTCCTTCCTAACTTCCTTATTTTCTATTTGGAAGACAAAATTCTCCCAATCTCCTAAACTCAAGCCTTAAGGGAGTTTTTTGAATCTCCCTTTAATACCTAGTCAACAAGTCCTATCAAGTCCTAATACTTTCAAAGCATGTTTCATATCTGTCTCTCCCTTATCATTCTGACTGGTGCCACACTATCCTAGGACTTAACACATAATGCTTGTGTAATAACCTAGTCTCTCCATCCTCCATTCCCAAATCATTCTGTATAACATCTTGAGATCAATCTTCCTAAAATACTACTTTTGCTATGTAGCTCCCCTACTTAAAAGTCTTCACCAGTTCCTTACTGCCCTCAGGATAAAATCAAAATTCCTCACATTGACTTTCAAGGTACTTCATAGTCTGGCCCCACCTTTCCTATCCAATTTTATCTCTTACTGCTCCCAAAGAAGAATCTTCTGCTCCAACCACACACCAGTCTCTTCATTGTCTGGAAATTCACAGAATGTTAGAGTTGGAAGAGACCTCAGAAGATCCTTAGGCCAACCAATACCTGTAGAATCTTTTCTATAATATAACTCAACAAATGACCATCCGGCCTTTGGACTGAAAATCTCATTATGTCCTAGGGTGACCAGATCCACTTTGGGGTAAATCTAAGTGGTAAGAACTTTTTTTTTTCCTGATATCAAACATAAACTTGCCCCTATGACTTCCTTACCTTGCTCCTAGTTCTTTCCCCTGGGGCCAACAAACCAGATGTCATCCCTTTTCCCAAGGTAGCCCTTTAGATACTTGGAAATAAATATCTTGTCTCCTCTAAGTCTTCCCCTCCCTGAGCTAAATATTCCTAGTATCTTCAACCGATGCTTATATATCATGGTCTTTAGTCCTCTTGGTTGCCCTCATGCTTCATGAGCTCATCTGATGGAGTGATGGGACTTTGAACCCCTAAAAGGAAAAGACCATGTCTTTGAAAACAACCCAGTCCCTGAATTTTCCCATACATTTCAGTAGCCCAGATCACTGGTGCCTCCACCTAAGGCAACTGGCCTACCTCAGCCCACCTAGATCACCTAATTAACTGTGTGGGACAAGCGACTCCAACACAATTAAACCAAGAGACTTCTCCAGGTGGAAGCAAAAGGTTACTTTTTATTGCAATTGTTACAATGTCGCAGAGAAGGGGCGTCTGCTCCTCCAATACACTACCAGCAGGAGAGAGGCGAGGCAGAGAGAACAAAATGAGATTATATACCCTAATGCAAACAAACCTCCACCCACCACTATCCCTTACTCCCATTGGCTGGGAGGCGGGCTTACATTCTGAGCGGGAAAATCTTTCCCATTCCCATTCACTGGGACAAAGAACAAGGAAACAGGGTATAGCCAATCCAAATATACGTGTCCTTATTTAGTAAACCTAATGCTGACATGGCAGTGGTATGACAATAGGAGGGGGGTTTAGAGCCGAATTCCTTATAGGTTTAGGTAATTTAAACTTACGGCCTGTTTGTTCTCTCAGAGCCTGTCTCTAGTTTTGAGACAGTCTTTTCATCACCACCCTGAGAAGTCTTCACAGAGGTTATATCTCATTCACTTGACATCCTTTCACTGTGCTCTTGGCCCACCCCAGGCTACTTGCATATACCAACCACTCCTTAATCTCATCTAGATCACCTGATTAGCCTACTTGATGTCCTTTCACTGTGGCACCTGGCCCACCCCAGACTACTTACCACTCCTTAATCCCATCCAGATCCTTTCATGGGTTTGAGGCCTATTGATTACCCTCAGCCTGGTTCAGGTTCTGTGATGGTTTTACTGGGGTGTGGTTGCTATGTATGCTACAGCTTTTTGGAGCCACAGGTGAGAGTTGGGTGAAAGGTAGATACCAAAGGTAGATGAGCAGCTCTTTAAAGTCTTGGCAAGCCCTCACACCAGAGGTGTTAGTCCTCCCTTAACACCCCATGTACATGATTTCAATGACCACCTAAATGAATATACTCTTCAAAGCCGACACAGTTTTATGAATAAATATTGACTAGATGGTATTATAGCTGGGTAGAATCAAAAGCTGTTCAATGACCAGATCCAAAGAGTGCTGCTTAATGGATCAACATCAACTGAGAGGGCAGTACCTAGGAGATCCAATGATCTGGCATTGAATCTGTACTCTTTAATGTGTTTATCAGTGATTTGAATAAGGGCAGAGGTAATATGCCTATAAAATATGCACATGACAGAAAACTGGGAGGAACAGTAAACACAGAGAATGAAAAAGTGAAGATTCAGATTGATCTTGAATGATCTTGAAAGTCTGAATCTAATCAACTGAAATTTAATTGAGACAAATGCAAGTTCCTACTCTTAGATCCAAAATGTCAACTGCACAATAGGGGTATGGGGAGGGTGAGGCAGTCAGGCAATAGTTATTATAAAAAAGATCTGGACGCTTTAATGGTCTGCCAGCTCAATGGGAATTAACAAAAAAAAAGCTTACTTGAATCTTTGAATAAAGGATGCATAATAGCTTTGGATAAGGGAGGTAATAGCTGTACTATATTCTTTACCCTACTCATATCACACCTAGAATATTGTTTAGTTCTGAGTTCACTTTCTCAGCCTGAAAAAAGCAGGTAATCTTTCCGCAAATAAAACCAAAACAGGGAATAATTATTCAAAAAAGCAGCTGGTACTATACCACTACTAGGTCTGTATCCCAAAGAGAAAAAAAGCAAAAAGGAAAAGGACCTATTTGTATACAAATGTTTTTAATGGCTCTTTTTCTGGTGGCAAAGAATTGTAAATTGAGGGGATGCACATCAGTTGGGGAATGGCTAAACAAGTTGTGGTATATAAGTGTGATGGAATACTGTTGTACTATAAGAAATGATCAGTAGAATGCTCTCAGAAAAACCTGGAAAGACTTAGATGAACTGATGCAGAGTGAAGTGAGCAGAACCAGGAGAACACTGTGCATAGTAACAACAATATTGTATGATGATCAACAATGAATGACTTAGTTTTCTTAGCAACACAATAACCCAAGACAATTCCAAGGGACTTGGGATGAAAAGTACTGTCCATCTCCAGAGTGGGAACTGATGGAGCCTGTTTTGTTTTGTTTTTTGTTTTTTGTTTTTTACTTTTTGGTGAGGCAATCAAGGTTAAGTGACTTACACAGGGTCACACAGCTTTTTTTGTTTTGTTTTGTTTTTTGTTTTGCTTTTAAAGCATTAACTAAATACCTATTATGTGCAAAGCACATTTTTTCTTTTTTTCTTTTCTTTTTTTGGGGGGAGGAGGTGAGACTGGATTTGAACTCAGGTCCTCCTGGCCAGTGCTCTATCCACTGTGCCACCTAGCTGCCCCAAACTGATGGAGTCTGAATGCAAATCAAAGCATGCTTTAAAAAACAACAACTTTATTTTTCTTGTTATTTGGTCTGTGTTTTCTTTCACAACATGACTAATATAGAAATATATTTTGTATGACTACACATGTATATCCTGTATCAATTTGCTTGTTTTCTCAATGGTGGGGGGCGGGGCTTAGGGAAGGAGGGAGAAAATTTGGAACTCAAATTTTTAAAAAATGAATGTGAAATTTTGTTTTTACATGTAATTGGGGAAAAATAAGATATTTTAAAATATATTTTTAAAAAGTGACTGCTATAATCAAACTGGCAAATTATCTAGCTGGCATTTCACTCAAATCTTAACTAACCAATGTAATATATAGATTCCCATTAGAACTAAATCTGAGACAATATCCAACTTTAGGTCAGAGACCTGGCACTAAAAACAGGACTTCTTTCAGAATAGAGCTAACAGATTGTGAGGTTACTAGAAACATGTACATGAAGCATGATTGAAGGAACTGGGAAGTTTGGAGAGAAAAAACTTAGCAGGGACATGATTGCTACATTCAGGAATTTGATTATCTGACAGGTAAAAAGGGGAATAGACTTGTTCCGTTGGTCTTACAGAACCAGAACAAGGAACAATAGGAGGGAGATGCAAAGAGGAAATGTTCACCTCAGAGTCAGAAAAAACAGTGACAAATGGAACTGTCCAAAGGTGAAGTACTTTTGGAGGTCATGAGTCCTCTACCACTGGAAGTCTTCAGGTGGAGGCTGGATAACCAGTTCTGTGATTTTGTAGAGAGAACATCTACTTGACTAGAATTTGGACTAGATGCCTTCTGAGATTGTGGGATTCTATGCATATTGGAGTTGTGCTTTTCTTGAACGAATTAAGGAATGGAGAAGATGAGTGAAAGAATGAATCCCTATCTTTATCCTCCATTTCTCTTCCATTTCTTGCACATGCCCAGAGACACTCTGCTTCTCTGTTCCCCCTACCATGGAGAGGTGGTAGAGCCTTCTTTGATTGACTATGTAGCTAGAAGAGGCAGAGTCTTTATAAATGGCCAAACAGAGGCACTCTCAATCATTTCTGTGCTCTGTTTCCTGTGTAATCTTTACTACTGTTTCCTGAAGGTGAAGGTCACAGTTCACCTACAGGCACCATGAATTGAATGGTGAGAGGGGAAGGACTTCCTTCTCCTGTTCTTCCCTCTCTTTTAGCCAGGCTCCAAGAAATGGTTCTGGGGCTGTTTAGTTCTGTTCAGTTTCATTTTTCCTTCTCAGTTTTAGGTGCTGGGAAGATTCCTGGCATCATCAGAACCTGGAAATTTGAGCCAAGGTCCCCTTGGAACCAGGATTCCAGGTGGGATGTTATAGCTAGCCAGCCTGGAAAGGAAGCTCAGAGAAGCCAGAGTGCCTGGGTCTCAAGCCCAAGGAAGGTTTTGGACTTAGAACTGTGCTCTATAGGAACAGAGCTAAGCTGTGAACCTGATCCCCTTCCCCTCCCCAGAGACTAAGATGGTGAAAGGAGGGAGGAAAATTATGCCTCCCACACAGTAAAGCAGTAAATTTGTATATATGTGATTATACCTTTTGAAACAAATATTCCTTTGCAAATGCTTATTTGATGCTTAGTGGCTAAATGGAACCAGGGTGTGGGGGACCACCCCTTAACTGGAGCCAATAGCAGAGAACCCAGATTCTCCCCAATCTCCCTTAAAGGTGTCAGAGAACCCTGGGAGAGGGGCAAAATGTAATTTGCCTGACTTTTAAGCAGTGGGGGCCAAGGTAGTTAGTCAAGTGTTATTTCTGTAGGATCTCACAGTCTAGGGTATCTCAAAAATTAAAAGTCTCAAGCAGAGAATTTCTCCAGGGGTTCCCACAAATGTGAAGAGCTCAATTCTGTCCCAGACAAGGCTCTAACATAACACTGACTGCTGGGGAATCCCCCACTGCCTGAAGGCCAGGAGTATTAAAATACCAACTTTGCCCCAGGGTTCTCTAGTACCCTGAAGGTCTTTGGGGGTGTTTGGGCTCCCAAATAATGGCTCCACCCTCACACCAATGGCATTCCTCAAGCTTTGGAGATAGTTCCCTTCACCATACTACCATTTAGTCACTAACAATCAGATTAGCTTTTACAAAGAAATATTTACTTCAAAAGTATAATCACAACCTGTGCAGCTTAATCTTCCCCCTCCCTTTATGATCCCTCAGTTTCTGGGGAGGAGAAGGAGAGTCATAGGCTCATGTTGTTGTTATTGAATCATTTCATGACCCCATTTGGGGTTTTCTTGGCAGAGATACTCGAGTGGTTTGCCATTTCCTTCTCCAGCTCATTTTACAGATGAGGAAACTGAGGCAGACAGAGTTAAGTGACTTGCCCAGGATCACACAGCTAGTAAGTGTCTGAGACTGAATTTGAACTCAGATCCACTGCACCACCTAGCTGCCGTTATTGATTCATAAGTTAATTCAATTCCTGTAGAATACTGTGCCAGTTCCAAGTGTAACACCCCACTCCCCACCACCCCAGGCTCAAGTCCCAGGCAACTGGCTTCCCAATGCTTCTGGCCTGGGTGAGCTGACTGCAACATCTCCCCTGGAATCCTGGCTCAAACTCCTAGGTGTGATGGGTCCAATGGGGTCATGGCCTGCACCTGAAACTAAAGACAAATGAAACAGAGATAAACAAACATCTTCAGGCCCAGTTGTCAGAGTTGGAGTGAAAAAAAAAAAGGAAATCCTTCCCCTCTCACTAGTTTAGTTCATGTAGCCCTTGCTGGGGGTAAACTGGGATCTTGACCTTCTGGATACAGCAGGAAAGAATGGACAGGAAAAAGCAAGAGAGCTACAGTGTCAGGCTGGGCAGTTTTAAAGATACTTCTGGCTGTACCAGCAGTAAAAGGAAGCTACTCCCACCCACATTGCAGGAAAATGCAGGCTGGGGGTAATCCCTCCCGGAACAAAGAACTTCCCTGATGAGAGGTGCTTGAGCTCCTTATACATGGAATCTTTACTCCTTCAGACTTGCTAGATAGACCCTAGTGTCCTGGAGCATGGCTGGAGGGCCTTATCTTTTAGAAGAACTTTAGAATAGTCCTCAGGCTAGCAGCAAGGAGTTGAGACTGCTCAATAAATAGCCTCCTTCTCACTGATCTGTGCCCTTTAGGCACTGAATGGAGGAAGTCTATAGATGTTGCTCCACATGCAGCATTAGGGACAAATTCAAGAATTGTAGTATAATGGGTTTCTGGGGCATGTATGAGCATCTGGGTGACTCTTCACATGGGAAACCTGGGAAGTGGGTTTCCTGCAGATTGAGGATGAAATGTTTTCTTCTGGTTGTATGTTTTGATCTTTGTTACTACATACAGATTCTATGGTCTGACTTTTTTTGCACAGTTTGCGCATGATCCCAGCCAATTACTTGGGTATTAAACTCTTTGTTAAAGTAGGAGTCTGCTTCCAGTGTGGAGAGTGTACTGTTCCAAGCTTTGGGGGTTTTGTGCAGCTGTTTTCAGAGATACTTCTAGGGACCTGTAAATTTTCAGTTCTTCCAAGGTGGTATGATCAAGGGTGAGGTGTTTACTCCTTTCCTGGCCTGTGCTCTGGTCTATGAGTGACCACAAGCACTCTTTTCTGCCTTGGAACTGTGAGGAGGATTCCCTCTCCACCACTACTACCAGCACTCCTCTTCGCCCCAGGATCACCACCCAGAACTGTGACCCAGATCTAAGCACAGGCAAAGCAAGAAAATCCTGCCTCAGCACCATCAAAGAGATCCCTGCAATCCCCCTCTGATCAGCCACTTGATTCCCCCTCTATCTGTAGGCTGAGCTCTGGAAGCAGCTGCCACCTCGAGGCTGTGCCAAGACCTGGACTGGGATGGAGCTTCTTTTTCACCGCAGTCACAAACTTTTCCTAGTGACCTTCTAAGTTGTCTTTGGCATTTATGTGTTGAGAAGTCTGGAAACTGCCACAAAAGCCTGTGATTCAGACCTCTGAGGCCTGCTCCAGGTTTGCTGAGGCCTGTTTTACCAGCACATCCACGCTGACTCTCCCAGCCCAGCGCGATAGACCTTTCTAATCAACCATCCAGGTTATCTTGGGCTGGAAATTTGTTTGACTGTGTCTTTTTGTGGGTTCTGCTGTTCTAGAATTTGTTTAGAGACATTTTTTACAGATATTTGGAGGGGTTTGGGGGAGAGCTCAAGCAAGTCATTGCTTTTACTCTGCCATCTTGGCTCTGCCCCCCTTGATGATGAAATGTTAAAGGAATGCAATAGACTGTGGTGCAGGCACAGACATTAGAATAACTGGTTCCAATCAGCTGACTGTGCTGAAGAGGAGGCACTTTGGCTGCAGAGGAATTCGGTTCCAGCTACTGTCTCTTTGCCTTATTTGAATGTAGCTGCCTCCTAGCTTTCCAGTTTGCTTATACCTTACTTACTCTTCTCCTTACCCTTCATCAGTCTTAGCTGCTCCTCAAACATGCCTAGAACTCTCTCCTTCAAGTCCTAGCTAAGATTCCACTTTCTACAGGAAGCCTTTCCCAGTCCACCTTAATGCTAGTGCCTTCCTTCGGTTCATTATCTCCAATTTATCCCATATATATCTTGTTAATATGTAGTTGTTTGCATGCTGTCTTCCTGACTCCTTCCCCCAATTGGATTGTGAGCTCCTGTAGAGCCTGGACTGTTTTATTTTTTATTTTTTTGGTTGTTTGGTTGTTTGTTTTTGCTTTTCTTTGTGGCCTCAGTATTTAGCATAGTGCCTGGCACTTAATAGGAGCTTAATAAATGCTTAGGGGTTGACTGATGACTGCCTGGTGACTCCTTCATTTATGATGTCCAGTGAAGGGAGTAGAGTCTCTGACCTTGGGAGTTCTAAAGGTCAGAAGAGTGAACACAGGAATCTGGGACTCGGAGTCCAGGCTGAGTTTGCCTGAGAAATCAAGAAGGGACCAAGGAGTGATCTTCAGCACCAACCTTCAGGATTCCATCTGAGTGGAAGGAATTATCTGGTAGTTGTGCTGTATCTGGACATTAACTCGGTGGGGTCAATGCTATATAGGAACTGAGCTAAGTTTTGGAGCCTACTTCCCCAGAGACTGGTAGTATAGGGAGGAGTATGCCCCAGAGAGATGGGGGAAAATATAAGTTTATTCTTGCTCGATATGTGAAATTAATATCCCTTTGTAAAAAACAATTGATGTTAAGTAGTTAAACAGAACTGGAGTGCTGGTCATGAACCCCCTAAAATGAGGTAACAGCTGGCAGGAGCTTCAAGCTAATAGAGAAAGAAAAGGTACCTTCCAACCCCTCAAAGTACCTGAGAACCCTTTGGAAGAGATATAGCAGGCCTGGCCCTGAGAGAGTGGGGCCAGCCAATGCACTCTACAGCAGTATCAGGATTTATAAATGGAAGGGACCTTAGGATCAAAGGATTACAGATCTAGGGCTGGGAAGGATCTGGGCAAATGCCTTCATTTTACAGATGAGGAAACTGAGCTGAGCTCAGAGAGGTATGTACAGTGACTTGCTCAAAGTCACATGGGTAATAAGTAGTCAAGCTAGGATTTGAACCCAGGTCCTCTGACTCCCAAATCACTATTTATTGAGTGCCTACTATGTGCCAGGTACTATACTCACCCTGGGGGTGCAAATGCAGAGAATGAACTAATCCTTATTCTCAAGCAGTTTTACTCTTCCTACCAAACTCGACTGGGGTTCCTTCTTGGACTCCATACTTTCTCATATCAGACAAGAGAGAGAAGCAACCAAATTTGCATTTTTCACAGTTCTAAAAAGATTGGTCTGACTTTAGTCTAACTTGACATCTTTGTGAGCTCAACCTCTTATCCCATGGGATAATCTTGACCACCACAAGCTGGCCCTACAGCCCCTGTTGGGAGGGTCTCTGATAATGAATTGTAATAAGAAATAATTATATGCTCCACGTCTTTGGAATTAGTTCTTGACTATATTGACCTGCCTGGCCTGTTCCAAATCAATACCATGTTGGCGGGGGTTTATGTTGGTCCATCTAACCCCAACTAATGAGTACTAAGAAAAGCAGACATTCTGTATGCCCCTCTGGTTTTGGAATGGAAGGAGTGCAGAGAGCTACCAAGATATTCTTGTCTTTGTTTTACCTATGGGGTAACAGTGGCAAAAAATCTGTTCTGTCCATACAGGGTGAAGTAGAAAGAGTACTGAATCTGTGGTCAGAGGATCTGAGTTAAAATCCTGACAATGTTCCTTACTTCCTATATGACCTTGGGCAAGTAAACCCCTCTGGGCCTCAGTTTTCTCATCTGTAAAATGAGATGGTTGGACAAAAAACCTCTAAGGTAGATCCTGGGTTTAAATCTATGATCCTATGATTTTCTGATATATACTGGGCACCTAGTAAGTGCCTGGTGCATTGCTATCTATTGAGAGAGCAAGTTACCCAGACTGGGGCAGTGATAAGAATAGTAGATTTAGTAGTTAGAAGAACTGAGTTTGAATCCTGGATCTTCCACTTCCTGGCTATGGTAGTGACTCTGGGCAAGTCCTTTCTCCTTTCCGAGCCTCCATTTCCTCATCTGTAAAATGGGGATATTGGACTAGGATCATGGACACATTTCGACACAGAGGGGACCTTAGAGGCCAATCCCTTCTTTTTACAGATGGGGAAACTGAGGCCCAGGGAAGTGAAGCAACTGCCTAAGATCACAAGATCTAAGTGAATCAAAGTCCTATTACTCCCAAGCCTGTGCTGTTTCCATCACACCATGCTATTTCTCCAACACAGAGTTGCAGATGACATCCAAGCTCCCTTCCAGCTCTGACATGCTGTGAGTCTCTGATTCTACAACATCTTTATCTAATGAGTCAACAGTGGAGTCAGGAATATAACTTTGACTGTCTTTTTTTCAGGCTCCAGCTTCATACCGAGACTAGGCTCCAGACAGCTGTATCTAAGATACATCTAAGAGATAATTTTCAGGCTCCTAGAATCGGGAATCAAATCCCCTTTATTAGTGCCATATTCACTTAAAAGACTCCTCTTAAAACTGGAAATGTGTACACAGAAGGCAAAAAGCCCATTTGACTCATAGGATATTAAACTATGCCCTCAGTTCCCAGTGCTGTGTCTCACATAATTAGCACATAGGTCTCACTTGCACATAGTGGTAGTTTAAATTTAATCAGTCCCTAAAAATACCCCTTTATTTAACTGATATTTAGCTTCCCTAGTTCTATAGGATGAGAGGCATTCATCTGGCATGGGCTTTAAACCTTATCTGAGGGATCTACTGAGAGTGTCCATGATGACATGGAGGATGCTGGGGTGGGAAAGTATGCGGGATCTGGAGCCAGGAGACCTGAATTCCTGCCTTCTCTCCCACACTGGGACCACAGGGGAGCAACTTCACACTGCTCTGTGCCTCAGTTTCCTCACTGGTGAATAGGTCCCTATGTCACATGGTTGTTGTTAAGAAAGTGCTTTGCAGCTTTGAAATGCTATAGAAATGGGAATTATCATCATTTTGGCAGAAATTCAGACCTCTTAAAGCTGCAGCTTGAAAGCTGTGGGAAGGATTGAAGCCTTGAGAATACCGGTTCCCCAGTGTCCCTGAGGAACATGAACATAGTATAGGGGGATAGGGAGCTGGAAGGGGGGGGGACAGCAAGTAGTCAGTTTCTCATTTGGTATAATTTAGGAGGCATAAAATGAGTAAAATTTTTCTAAAAAAAAAAAACAAAACACCAAACATTTAGGATCTTAGACCTGGAAGAGATGCCAGAGGCTATCTTGTCTAATACCTTCACTTTACAGAAGAGGAAACTGAGGTACAAGTAGTTTTAGTGACTTGCCCAAGGTTGCAGATAGTGAGCATGAGAGGCCTTATTTGAACTGAGAACTTAGGACTCCAGAGTCAGTATCCTTTTCACTGGAAGGAACCTCAAAAAGCCCCTCAGATAAAGTGCCCTGACCAAGAATCACTCCTACATTGTTCCCAACAAGGGGTCACCTAGCCTCCTCATGGTCTTGGGGAGGGTCCTGCTTCTTAAGGCAGCCTATCCCACTTTTCAACAGCTTTAGTGAGTCTTTCCTGACATCAAGCCCAAATCTGACTCTGTTATTTCTACCTTTGCTTCTGGTGCTGTCCCCTGGGAGCCAAGCTAAGGAAGCCAGGCCCTGGCCCCTGGAGGAAAGGGGGAAGGCACAATAGGAGACTGCAACCTTCTGTCAGACAAGGCTGATTTGTTTTGATTAACTCTTCTTTGTTATGAGAGGAAGCTCTCTTCAGTCTACAAGCATTTAATAAGTCATCCAATCAGTTAATGTTAAGTGCCTACTAGTATTACTACTAGGCCAGGTGCTCTGTGCACTATGGCGCCACCTAGCTGCCCCACATAGACAAGCAGGGTCTGATTTTTAAAATACTATTAATTTATTTTGATTTATCAAGATCACTTCCATAAGCTTTTGAGTTTTACATTTTCTCCCCTTCCCTCTCCACCTCCCTCCCCAAGATGGTGTGCAATCTGATACAGGCTATACATACACATTCCTATTAAACATATTTTCACATTAGTGATGTTGTAAGGACGAATTAGAACCAATGGGAGGAACCACAAGAGAAAACAAAACAAAACAGAAGGAAAAAAAATAGCAAATAGTATGCTTCAATCTGCATTCAAACTCCATAGTTCTTTCTTTGGATGTGAATAGCATTTTCTGTCATGAAACCTTTGGAAATGTCTTAGATTCTTGCATAAGCAGGGTCTGTATTAAAGATGTGAGCACTAACATTCCACATTACTCAGCTGGATTAAGACCTCCTAGGCTATGTTTTTCTACGCCATTGTCTACTCAACTGCCTGGTAACTTATTACATTGAAAATTGAGATGATTGGTTATTGACAAGAAAAGACTCATGTACAGAAACATTCACAGTAGTATTCTTTGGAATATCAAGAGACGGAATGAATGGCATCTGAGTTGATTGGGAAGCAACTGAAATTGAGCAATAAACATGATGAACCCAAAGAAATAGAGGAAGGCTTGTATGAAGAGATGCAGAGTGACCAGGCAGAACCAAAAGAAGAGCTCGCATCATTACTTTCTCTATGGAAATGGAGACTACTATAAATAGTTAACAGGACCCAGATCAGAAACATTGGCCAGCTTTGGTACTAGCATATAAGGCCTACTCCAGCCCTTTGTAACAAACAGAAAACTATTGTTTTACTCAATTCTTTGTACATTATAGGACAGGCAGGAGACTTAATTGGTATTATGTGAAGAACTTTTATGATATGTCAAAACAAAATTTACAATTATTTATCAAATAAAATAAACCAAGGAAATTGGATTAGATTATTTAATGTTCCAAAACCATAAAAACTATACAGTGTGTCAAAAGAGGCAACTGAATGCTCAGTAGATGGAACACTGAACCTGGAGTCAGAAAGACCTGAATTCAAATCCTATATCAAGTACTTCCTAGATATGTAACCTGGGGCAAGACACTTAAGCACTCTCATCCTGTTACTTCATCGATAAAATGAGGATAGTAGTAGTGGTTACCTCACAGGGATGTTGTGAGCCTCAGATGAGTTAAAATATGTAAAATGTTTGCAAATCTTACAATGCTATATAAATGCTAGCTATCATCAGTCATTAAACGGGATAATGAAACTTGGCTCGGAAGAAAAAATATGAGAATGTACCTCTCTCCCTTCTTTGCAGTAGCTGGGGGACTATGAGTGTGGAACACTTCATATTAGTGTCAGACTTGGTTTGTGTGTTGGTTAGTGTTGCTGAACTGGTTTTTTTCTTTTTCTCTTTCTTGTCTTCCTTCCTTTCTCTCTCTCTCTCTGTCTGTCTCTCTCTCTCTCTCATAAATGATGACTTTGGCAGGGGCAAAAGGGAGGGATATGTAAGAAATGAAGGTAATGTAAAAGCAAAAAATAGTGATCAAGGATTTAGAAAAATATTCAGAGTTTTTTTGGCTCTAAATCTTAGGAGACACATCCATGATCATATCTAGAATCCTGAGCTTTCACAGACACACCAACTCTAGCCTATGTATAATTTCTGGCAAACCTTAGGGTATCATCTGTAAACTGCAAACACAGTGCGCCCTTGCTAGCAGGGGCTGGTGAAGGCCTGAGCCAGCACATAGACCTATGCAGCTGGTGAAATAAAGGACTCTCCCTGGGCAAACCAAATCAGAAGTGTCCCGTCATAGCTGGCACCACATCAGGCCTGCTCACTTTACCTATGAGATATGAGTGTTGCTTCAGAAGGCAAGGTCTCACTGCCAGGTTGCCTCACTTATAGAAGAGTCACCTCTGGAGCAATCCATCTTTGGCTCCTGCCATGAAAAATGTAGATATCACCTGTTAGCTGGCACCATGCTTCAGAGGTTAAGCTCATAATCATGAATATTTCACATTCCAGGGGCTCATATTCCCTCTGTAAGAGTTTTCTCTGCTAAAAAGCTTCACAAAGTTGTGATGGAGACCCCAACATAAGTATGCTGTTGTGACTTAAGGCCTAAAAAAAGACTCTGATCCTCTCCCAGGCTGACCAGATAAGGTCTCTGGCTATTTTCATATAGTGTGAGTCATTAGCATCATTTTTATACATTATAGAATCTCAGTTTGTTATCATATATCATAGAATCTCTGGCAGAGTTGCAGAAGACCCCAGAAAATATAACATAGGTCAGGGGTTCTTAACCAAGTGTCCACAGATTCCCAAAATGTAGAGAACTTTCCAGAGTCCATGAATCTGGATGGGACAGAGAGCAGGGACCAGAAGCAGCTTCCCTAGGTCTACTCCCTTGGGACCTCAGTTCTGAGGCCTGCCATCTTCCTGGTGCAAGGTGGGAGAACAGGAAGGTCCCAGCAAGTTAATACTCTTCATAGGGAGGTCCCCTTACACCTGCTTTTGTATCAGGTTAACGCACCAAGTAAGATGCTTTGCAAACTTTAAAGTACTATTGAAAATTGAGGTATTATTATTAAAACTAAAAACCCCTGTAGGTTCAAGTTCAACAAACATTTAAGGCCTGCTCTGTGTCAAGCACTATACTAGGTGCAAGAGGAATTGTAATCAAACCCTAGATCCACAGGGTCAGAGTGGGAAGGGGCCTTAGACACCATTTAGCCTATCAGAGAAATTGAGGCTCAGAGAAGAAAAGTGGTTGGCCCAAAGTCACCCAGGTAGTCATTGGTAACCCTGGCATATTCAGAACTGGGCCTAGTAACCCCAATCCAGGGCTCCTATTCTTACCCAGACCAGGTCTCCAAAAATAATCCAAGGGTAGTAAGTGTTTTGGAAACTTGCACAATCTAATCCGGAAGCAGGGCTTTTCTGTTAGCAAAAATGCAGAACAGATGGAGCCCAAAGGAGCAGTCCATAGTCTTTTATTTTTCTTCATTTTAAATGCAAATGGCTCTTTTCTTCCAAATTCATTTTTAAATGAACCAATCACTGTGTCCTTAATCACTGCCAATCTGTAGGGTCTTCCTACAGAGGGAAATCCTTGAATCTGGAGTCCCCTCCAGGGTCAGGCTGAAGGAAGGAGGCTGGGGGTCGTCTGCTGTCTGGTGACTAAGACAAAGGAGCCTGAATACTGGGCAGGGCAGGGCAGGAGACCAACAGGAAGGTACTTTTTGTTCTCTTCTTTTGTACCAAGTCAATGAGTGATTCATCAGGTGCCAGATCTGGGAAGAGCCTTAAAGGTCAATGGAGGACAAGAGGGAACAAGTGATTTGGTCAAGGTCACCAAGAGAGTCAGGGCAGAGCTGGCACTAGAACTCAGGTCTTCTGGCTCTTGGTCTCTTGCTATTTTCCACAGCACCTCACGCTCTTTGTGTTCTATTTTACAAGTAAACCTTTTACTTTTTATTTGGTGCAGTTTCCTGGACTCTGTGTAAATGAAAAAATTGGGGTCTGGTTTACAAATTAGCCAGTCCCCTGTGATTCTGCTTAACAAGAATTTAGAGGCATCATGATCGTAGGGGAAAGGGGCCTGGCAGTCAGTCAAGTCATAGAGTTTGGGATTTGCCTTCTAGTTCCAAACTTTTACAAAAACACAGAACCTTTGAATTGAAAAGGACCTCACAGGCCACTCAGTCCAAGCAGTAAGTGACTAAAAACCCTCTTGGCTTAACTAGTTGTGTGATCTTACTGCTCTGGGCCTCGGTTTCCCCAACTGTAAAAAGAAAAGACTAATATTCACAAAATCTGCCCCATAAGGTTGTTGGGAAAAGCTTTTGTAAACCTGAAACCAGCTCACTATTGATTTGACTTGCAATCCAAACCGGTGACCAGCAGAACTAAGAGATTATACCCTGGAATAGAGCAGTTTATGAGGCCATCTACTAAGGAATGGAGAAATTGGAATCCACATCTTTAGAGGGAAAAGTGAACCAAGTGGCCTTTTTTTCCTTAGATTTCCTCCCTCTGAAGTAATAGTCCCCAGTGTTTCATTGGGTTGACTACCCCCTCCCATCATTGTGAGTATCAGATTAGATAATGTCAGTAAAGCAGTGTTTAGCACAGTGTCTAGAATACAGTAGATGCTTAATAAATGCTTGTTCCTTTACCCCTCACCCCCACAATCTCCCTAGGTGTTCTTGATTCTATTCTCTCCTGGTTCTCCTCCTATTCCTCTGTGAAGTCATTCTCAGGCTCGTTTTCTTCTCTCTCTACACAGTCTCAGTAATCTCACCAGGTCCCAAAGTTTCATTTACCATGTGTAAACAAGATAATATTTGTAAAGCACTTAGCACCTAAGCAGGTGCTGTATAAATTCTTATTCCTTTCCCCATGTATGCAAATGACTCCCTAATCTAGTCCTCACTGCTTTCCTGAACTTGATCATGTTCCATGTCATCAAGTGCTTGCAGAACCTCTCCATTTAGATGTCCCCATTTAAAACTCAATGTGTCCAAATGTATCTTCCCTTAAACCTGTTCCTCCTCCAAAATTTCCATTTTGGTTGGGGGCATCACCATCTTTCCAGCCACCCAGGTTTGCAACTGAATTTCCATTCTTCCCTCTCCTTCACTCCCCACATTCAGTCAATTCCAAGTCTTGTAGATTTTTCACTTCCATGACATCTTTGGTTTCTTTCATCTTTTTCTCCAAGCACACAGCCCAGGGAGCATAGGACCTCATCATCTCTTTCCTGAACTATTGTGACAACCCGACGGTTGGGCTCCCAGCTTCCAGTCTTTCCCTCCACACAGCTGCCAAAATAATCTTTCTCAGGTACAAGCCTGCCCATGTGCTTCAGCACCTTTGGTGACTTTTTACTGCTTTTAGGATCAAATAGACACTCCTCAACTTGGCATTTAAATCTATTACTAGGGGCAGTGAAGTGGGATAGTGGATTGAATGATGGATTTAGAGTCAGGAAGGCTTGAGTCTGAATACTGTCACAGATATTTACTTGGTTATGTGTCTTGGGCAAGTCACTTAACCTCCTCAGTTTCCTAATCTATAACACAGGGACAATAAGAGCACTTACCTCCCAGGGTTGATGTGAGGATAAAATGTAGTAATATTTGTAAAGCACTTTGCTAACCTTAAAGCATTGTAGAGATGCTCTCTATTTCATAGCTGGACTCCCACCTATGCTTCCAGATTTATCATGTGTTACTCACTTTTGCATGTCCTGCCATATGGTCCAGCCAAGCTTACCTGTGTGTTCTCTAAACCCTGTGTGCTTCTCTTACTTCAGCCTTTGCCCAGGCTGTCTCTCTTTCCTGATACGCATTCCTTCCTCATTTCACTACTAAACATTCCTGGATTTTTCTCCTTAGTTTTTTAAATAAGAATTTAACAAATACCAAATAAAATTGGCATCTCCATATACTTTTTTGTTGTTGTTCAGTCCTTTCAGTAGTGTTCAACTCCCATTTGGAATGTTCTTAGCAGAGATACTGAAGTGGTTTGCCTTTTCTTTCTTCAGTTCATTTTATAGATGAGGAAACTGAGGTAAAAAGGGTTAAGTGACTTGCCCAGGGTCACACAGCTAGTACGTCTCTGAGGCAGGATTTGAACTCAGGTCTTCCTGACTCCAGGCCCAGTGTTCTATCCACTGAACCACCTATCTGCCTCTTAGCCCATAATAGGCCCTTAATGAATGCTTACTGAATTGGATTTATTGGAGTATCTATCTGGATCAAATCAGTGATCCTTGGAGTAAAACTCAATTACCCACATTGGTATTAAATCCACCTACAGTTATAGAAAGTGCTGTAATGCTTTTTTCTAGAGAGGTAAGTGATCCAGTGGCCCTGTTGTTGAAACAATGCCAGCCTTGGTTGTCAGGAGGCTTGGTTCTGCCATCACAATAATGATAGAAGCTCATAATAGCTGGTGTTTCTATAGCACTTTAATGTTTGCAAATCACTGGTCAAATGTCATCTCAACAATTCCACAAAAACCCAGGAAGGGATCATTTTACAGTTGAGGATTTGAACTCCAGGGTCCCTGATTCTATGCTCTATCCACTACACTACCTGGCTTCCTCCAACTCCACATGACAGCATTGCCAAGTTTACTTGACTATTCTGGGCATCTGTCAAAGGAAGAGATTGGACAGGACTAGATAGGAGAATAATTAGCTTTGGAAGGGACCTTAGAGATCATCTTACCTAGGGGTGCTTCATGTAAGGTCCATGAATTTCTTTTTTTTAAAGAAACATTTTGATGACTTTCATTACAATGTTTCTTTTCTCATCGTGTGTATTTTGTGTTATGCTTTTAAAAATGTGATTGTGAGAAGGGGTCCAGAGGTTTCTCCCAAACTGCCAAAGGGGTCCACAACACAAATAAGACGAAGAACCCTTAATTTAGCCCTCTCATTTTACAGTCAAAGAAGCAAATCTCAAGGAATCCTCTCTAGCTCTGAGATGACGAAATTGTCAGAACATTGGATTCTTTTTTGTGATTCTCTCAACCTTCCTCTGAAGAGAGATACCATCTCGCCTTGTCTAGTGGAAACTCATGCATTGTACCCAAGGAGGCTTTGGTCAAAGGAGGACTGGGATAAATGTGGAAAGGGGTTGGGAGTTGGAGACAAGGCGGGCATTTAATTCCTGACTCTGATCCTTATAGGTTCACTGGATCTAAAGTATGACCTTAGCCAAGTCCTTTCACCTGCTTGGCTCTAACAGACCCACAGTGCCCCAGAAAGAGCCAGCTCAGGGGTCCAGTATTTCAAACAATCATACAACAAGAGCTTGAGGGAATCTTAGAGTCCATATGGTTCAAATTTCCCCCCTCCTTTTGCAAATGAAGAAACTGAGGCCCAGGGAGTCATCCTTACCATGTGTTTGATTATCCCCTTCCTCAGGGAGTCATTCTGGAGGGGGTTCCTCACCTCCCAATCTCTCTTTAGATCACATGCTGTATTTTAAATGTTGAGCTCTGGTTGTTACAAAATAACTCTAATAGCTCCATCCTTCCCCCCAGTTTATACTCTTAACTTTGGACTTCTTTCCCCTAGCACATCATAGAGGACTTAGCTAACTTAAGTGACTTGCCCATGGTCACAAGTGTTAGAGAAAGGTCTCCAACCCAGGTCCTTTGACTCCAAAGTTGGTGTTCTTTCCACTGTACCAGTGATGTGGCTATTCCTAATAGCAATGCAGATCAAAGCCCTTCTATGTTGTCTGCCTGAGTTGTTATTGTTGTTCAGTCATTTTTACAATTGTGTCTGACTCCTCATGATTCCATTTGGAGTTTTCTTGGCAAAGATATTGGAGTGGTTTGCCATTTCCTTCTCTAGCTCATTTGGCAGATGAGGAAACTGAGACAAACAGGGTTAAATAACTTGCCCAGGGTCACACAGCTATTACGTGTCTGAGGCAAGATTTGAACTCACAAAGATGAGTCTTGCTGCTTCAGGCCCAGCACTCTATCCACTGCATCACTTAGCTGCCCCCTTCATGAGTTACTGTAACGGAAAATGGCTATTCACCGGTGGCCCATCTTTTGGTGATGAGCCTCAAACCATACCTAGACTGGTCCTTAAATGAAGGACAGACAGACATTCCCCAACATGCACTCAAAGCCTTTCCAGCTTGGCAGGACATGGCAGAGCTTACACTTCCCCCCTGAAGAGTTTTTGAGAACCCAGGATTGACTCCGTGCCTGGAGGAGGCAAAAAAGCAATCGTGGAGATCACCCTCCTGCTTCTCACCCCTCTTCTTGGCCTCCTGAATAATTCCTAAATGGTCTTCCCTTCTAAGACTGCACTTCTCTGGCTTCCCCTCAGTCTTAGCTAAAATCCCACCTGCTTCAAGAAGCCCTTCCCAATCCCCCTTAATTCTGCCTCCTTCTCTCTGCTGAATATCTCCTGTCCATGGCGTGTTTGTCCACAGTTTGTTTGCATGTTGTTTCCTCCACTGGACTGAGAGCTCTTCAAAAGCAGGGACTCTTTTTGGCTTTTCTTCGTATTCCCATCACTCAGCACAGTGATTGGCACATAGTAGGAGCTTAATAAATGCTTGTTGGTTTGATTTAACGATTCTCTAAGAAAATCCGGGCAGCTAGGTGGTGCAGTGGACAGAGCACTGGGTTTGGAGTCAGGAAGACTCATCTTTGTGAGTTCAAATCCGACCTCAGACATATAATAGCTGTTTGGTCCTGGGCAAGCCACTTAACTCTGTTTGCCTCAGTTTTCACATGTGTAAAATGAGTTGGAGAAGGAAATAGCAAAACACTCCAGTATCTTTGGCAAGAAAACCCCACATGAGGTCACAAAGAGCCAGACACAACTGGAACAAATGAACAGCCAATCAAGAAAATCAGGTGATAGTTCTTTCTCTGACTAAAAAGACCATGCCTGAACTGCCTTTCTGTCCGGCTTAGCTACTAACAATAGCAAGAATAACAACTCATATTGTAAAGTATTTCAAGGTTTGCAAGTCACTTTACATTATAGGGATCCATTTGATCTGTACAGCACTCCATTGAGGTAAGCGCTTGCTATGAGAGGTGTCTTGGTATAGTGGATAAAGGGTTGGACTGGGGATCAGAAAGAGCTAAGTTCAAATCCTGTCTCTAAAACTTAGTAATGGAGTGATCCTGGTCAAGTTACCTCTCTGATTCTCAGTTTTCTCATTTGTAAAACGAGTGTAATAATCATACGTCCCTCCTCAAGTGAGATGCTGTGAAGCATTCTGCACACCTTTAAAGTGCTTTAGAAATGTCAGCTTTTTATTATTATTTTCCAGATGAGGAAATTGAGGCTGAGCAAGATCAAGTGACCCTCTCGGAGGTCATGCCTTATTGCCCCCATTCCCTCCCTTCCCCAGCCCTGATAGGATGAACTCCTTGCTGTCAGAGAATGGCATCTCTGGGTACATTGCTGCACCCAACCCAGGACCCCATGGGATAGACCTGGAGCTCAGTAAACAGTTTTTGAATTAAAGAACAAAGTCCTTACCCTGTGTTCGGTTATCCCCATCCTCAGGGAGCCCATCTGGAGGGAGATCCTCACCTCCCAATCTCCCATCCCAACACATGCTGTATATATTGAGCTCTGATTGTTATTGAACAATGAAACTGGATGAACTCCACCCTTCTCCCGGCTTACACCCTCAGTCTTGGGCTTCCCTCCTCTAGCGCATCATAGAAGGACTTCAGGTATGCCTGGAAGCTCAAGTTCTGTTTCCATGGCGACCAGCTTCTCTGGCCCCCAAGCTGCACCTGTCAGAGGCACCATCCTCCTTCAGAGAGCAAGGATGATGGGATGACAGATCTTGGTGAAACAGACCTCAGAGGTCATCTAGTCTCACCCTTCACATGACAGATGGGGAAGGGGAGCATCAGAGAGCCTGGGACTTGCTCCAGCTCACATAGGAAGTAAATGGCAGAGCTGAGACTCAAAGCCAGGTCTCCAGCTCCATAGCCAGTCTTCTTTCCTTTTGACCATGTGAGGGATGGGTGTTGCAGGCTCCAGATCATTGTTACAGATGTCAGAAATCCAGCAGTACTCATCAGGGTTGGGCAGGTAAGCTCCACATCAGATGTCTCCTCAGGGGTCAGAGAACTATGGCTCGAGTCTCTGTAGCTGTTTAGGTTACCAGGCCTAGCCAGGACAGAATCCTAGAATCCTGAGATCTTAGAATTTAGAGCTGTCAGGGACTCGGAGCTCAGCCAACCTAGCCCCGTTGCTTTCCAGAAGGAAGCACCATGGTTTAATGGATGGCTTGTTGGAGAGATACAGGAAAATCGAGGTTTCAATCCTGCCTCTGACACTCACCAGCTGTGTGACCAAAGGATAGCAACTTAACCTCTCTGAGCCTCAGTTTCCTCAGCTGTAAAACAGGGATAATAATACCCTTAGTACTTCCCTCCCAGGGTTGTTTTGAGATTCAGATGGGACCTGATTGAAAACATGTTGCAAAACATAAAACACTGTGTAAATAGCAGTTCTTCTCAGGACATGGAGACCCGTGGCATTAAATGACTTGTCCAAAGTCATAAAAGTAAAAATCAGCAGAGCGAGCCAGAATGGGAAGCCAGATTTCTGCCTCCAAATCCAGGGCTTTTCCTCATACAACTAGTTTCTGGAGCTGGACCAGGAAAGGGGACTTCATGTAAGAATCTAACTAATCGGACTAATCAGGTGATTAGTTAGCATGTCAGGCAGAAAAAGAGGAAGAAACTCAAAGTTATTCAGGAATGAATTAGATAAAGACCTAAGGCCAAAAGTGCAGATAGGGGTGGAGGGGGGAGCTTTCAGCTGTCAGGCCCCAGAGACTGCTGAAGAACTTTCTCATCCCACCTCACTATCCACCCAGGGCTGGCCTACTTTCATTAACTCTTTTATCCATCTGTCCGCTCATACAGAGCAGGGGTGCTGAATACAGTGGAAAGAGGGACAGAATCAGTAGAGGGTGTATTTAAATTCTGGCTCTACTACTTATGAGGTAGCTAGGTGGCACAGTGAATAGAGTGCTGGGCCTGGACTCAGGAAGACCTGAGTTCAAATCTGGCCTCAGACGCTTACAAGCTGTGTGACCCTGGGCAAGTCGCTTAATCTCTGTCTCCCTCAATTTGCACATCTGTAAAATGGGGATAATACCATACTTAGCACCTATTTCCCAGGGTTGTTGTTGTGAGGATAAAATAATATTTGTAAAGTGCTTTGTAAACTTTAAAGCACATTTAAATAAATTCTAGTTATTAGTAGTAAGTGACTGAGTTAGTCCCTTCATCTCATTGGCAAAAAACTTCTTGGGTCATATGATTTAAAGCCAATAGGATCTTTAGGGGTCTTTTAATGCAATCTTGTCATTTTACAGATGAGGAAATTGAGGCCCCAGAGAGGAAATGATTTGGCCAAGGTCACACACCCTGTGACTTTCAAACCTATGATCCCTATCAGTGGCAAAGCCAGGATTCAACCACATGTCTTCTGTTCCCCAGTCCAGTGTTTTTCCTGCTCTATCTTCCCACCTCCCTCCACAGGGTTTTGTGGAGAAAGCCCTTTGTGAACCTTAAAGCACAATATCTAATATACAAGTTATTGTCATTGCTATTCTTACATTGGGCTGTGTTTACAAAACTCCATGAGCTGAGTAGAACAAATATTATGACTTCCATTTTATAGATGAAGAAATTGAGGCTTAGAGAGGTGGTGACCTGTAAGATTTAGACAATCTGACATTGTTCAGGGCATTCCTTTCTGGAGAAACTACAAAGATATCTTCTTGAACTTTTGCGTTAGATGAAATTTTGCAGTCAGTCTTCTGGCTTCTATTTCTGCAATCTTTCCAGGCCAATGGTCAGAGTCAAAAGAGTCTTTGCCTGAGACTGAGGGCCAAGGCAGACCAGTTGGGTAGGGGAAGCAGAGAAGAGAAGTCTGGTTTGATTCTGGGACCTTAGGAAATGATATTTTGTTGTTGTTCAGTCATGTTCAACTCTTTGTGACCCCATTTGGAATTTTCTTGGCAAAGGATATTGAAGTAGTTTGCCATTTCCTTCTCCAGCTCATTTTAAAAATGAGGAAACTGAGGCAAACAGGGTGAAGTGACTTGTCCAGGGTCACACAGATTTGAACTAAGGAAGATGAGTCTTCTTTACTCCAGGCCTGGCACTCTTATCTACTGTACCACCTAGCTGTTCTGGAAATTATGTGACCTGTGGTTTAACAGGTAAAAAGCATGTTAGCACATGGTGGTACAGTGGATAGAGTGGTGGATCTGGAGTCAGGAAGATCTGAGTTCAAATCTAGCCTCGTATACTTATTATCTCTATGACCCTGGGCAAGTTGCTTAATTTCTGTGTGCCTCAGTTCCCTCGAAAAAGAAGATAATAATAGCACTCACCTCCCAGGGAGGTTGTGACAATCAAATGAGAAAACATTTCTAAACGTGCTAAGCACATATTTATTCCTTTTTCCCCTTACTCTTCAGGAAGACTCTCACTAAGTATTTTTACTATATATTTATATGTATTTTAATATATATTTATACTGTATCTATAAGAATATATAGTTATACTACATTTTACTGTATTATACTATATATTTATACTGTATTTATAAAAATATATAGTTATGCTACATTTTACTATATATTTATACTGTATATATAAGAATATATAGTTATACCTATCTTACTGTATATTTATACTGTATATATAAGAATATAGTTATACTATATTTTACTATATATATACTGTGTATATATGTATACATAGTTATACAGTATTTTACTGTATTATACTATATATTTATATATAAGAATATACAGTATAAAAACATACAGTAGAAGTATAAAATAAATGAATACAAATATATACAAGGTATTCAATGCAAGACAGCTGGGGAAGGAGGGCACTGGCAGTTGTTGGAGGAATAGGAAAGGCTTCGTGCTGTAGATGGTGCCTAAACCACACTGTAAAGGAAGAGTGGAACCCTATGAGGTGGAGGCCACGTGGGAGTGAATTCCATGCGTGGAGAATGGCCAATGCAAAAGCACAGAGATGGGTATGGAGTGTTGTGTGTAGAGAACAGAGAGTAGCCTGATCCAGTGGGATCAGAGGGTGTGGGAGGGGGAGTAATCTCCAATGAGGCTGGAAAGATAGGTAGTACCAGGTTTGGTAGGACTTTAAAGAGTTAAATTGTTTCTATTTTATAGAGGTAATAGGAAGCCAGTGGAATTGGAAGAGTAGGGAAATCTCAAGGTCAGATCTCTGCTTAAGGAACATCACTTTGGTGTAGAATGGTCTGAGCCTGGCACAGAGTAAATGCTTAATAAATGCTGTTGACTGACTGATGTGGGGAAAGACTTGGGCAGGGAGACAAGCTGGGTGGCTGTTGCAATGTTGTAGATGAGCGGTGATGAGGAGTTGACCTAAGGTGGGAGCAGAGTGTGTCGGGAGCGTCTGTAGACCCCCATCTCTATACCAAAAGGAAGGAGTGTGGTTCATTTTCCCTGCTATAAATCTAAGAGGTTACCATATTTAATGTCAGTTCAAATGCCTTTTAGTGTCGTCCTTGTTTTTCGTTCTCGATGTTGTAGCTGAGGGTGGGGAGGAATCTCTTGTTCTCTTGGTTTCATTTACTCTGTGTCAGGTCTTCCACATCTTCCCATGTGTCTCTGAACTCTTACACACTCTCACACAGGCTGGGTAGCTTTGGGGTGTCAATGATGGCCTCCATCTACCTCGCATTATGTACTTTGTATTCATGTACTTTACAGTTTTACTGAATATTTTTATTTATATTCATTGTCTTCCCCATTCGAATGTTAGCTCCTTGAAAGCAGGATTTATTTCACTCTTTATATTGTATCCCCAAAACTACCTGGCATTATGTACTTTGTATTCATACACTTTATACTTTTACTGTATTTT
>NW_020954553.1:6995684-7069842 GCF_900497805.2 Vombatus ursinus
AGCAGGATTTATTTCACTCTTTATACTTGTATCCCCAAAGCTACCTCACATTATGTACTTTGTATTCATACACTTCATATTTTTACTGTATTTTTGGGGGGTATACTCATCTCCCCCATTCGAATGTTAGCTCCTTGTAAACAGGATCTGTTTCATTCTTTGTACTTGTATCCGTGGGCCAGTGTTGGGCCTACAGTAGGGTTTGATCACAAGTGGCTCAGGGAGCACAGCCCTGGGGTCTCACTGAAGCAACTGGAGCCTAGAGTCAAGAGAACATGGGCAGAGGGGCTGACCGATGGTGTCCTAGTCATGACTGTGGCAGTCTAGGGAATCTGGCTTCTGAACATGAGGAAAACCTCATGGTAGATAGTGTATGACACGCTAGGTAGAGGGCTAGGCTTGAAGTTAGGAAGATGTTCTTCAGTTGTGTCTGACTCTTTGTGACCCCATTTGGGGTTTTCTTGGCAAAGATCCTGGAGTGGTTTACCATTTCCTTCTCCAGCTCATTTTACAGATGAGGAAACTGAGGCAAACAGGGTGAAGTGACTTGCTCAGGATCACACAGCTAGTAAGTGTCTAAGGCCAGATTTGAGCTCATGAACATGAGTCTTCCTGACTCCAAGCTTAGCTCTCTATCCACTGTGCCACCTAGCTAAGTTCAGATATTTACTGGTGACCTCTGGGCGAGCCATTGGTAAAATGAAGGGCTTCGTGGATTCCAAGTTTGCCTCTTGCCTTTAATCTTTGATCCCATCACAGCCTTTGAAAATTCCAGCTTCTTTCTCATCTTGTAAAGGCTCAAGTAAAGAAGAAGCTGGCAATTTTCTGTTCCTAGCAGAACCTCAAAGATGAAAAAAAAGGGCAAAGAAAATAAATGGAGTATCCAGGAAGGATGATACATAGGAAGATTTGAAGAGAGGGCTAAACACTCCCCACTTTTCCTTGGAGAGGTGGGGAACTATGGTTGGAAATAATTATGTTGTGGGGCAGCTAGGTGGCACAGTGGATAGAACACCAGCCCTAAAGTCAGGAGGATCTGAGTTCAAATCCGACCTCAGACCAAACACTTGACACTTACTAGCTGTGTGACCCTGGGCAAGTCACTTAACCTCAATTGCCTAAAAAAAAATAATAATTATTATGTTGTAAAAACAAAAGGCATCAATAGAAGGAAGAAAACAAGTATTTGCTAAGTGTCTACTATGTGCCTACTACGTGCCAGGCACTGTGCTAATTGCTTTATGAATATTACCTCATTTGATACTTATAGCAACTCTGGGAGGTAGGTTATGATTCCCATTTTGCAGCTGAGAAAACTGCGGCAAGCAATAGTTAAGTGACTTGCCTAGGGTTACACAATTAGTAAGTGTCTAACGTAGGACTTGAATTCAGTTCTTCCTAACTCTAGGCCCAGTGTTCTATCCAATGTATCACCTAGCTGCCACCTAACTGAAAAAAGAATTTAACATGCATGTAACCCAACTTTTAGCTCCAGCTAAGCCAGAAGAAGACCTAAGGGGAAAGGACCTACCTGTTGGATAGGAGGGTTTGCCAGCATTCCTTAAGTCCCTGAAATCTTGCCTCTGACTTTGAGTTTGAACAGCCTATTGCGAAGACTCCCAAAAAATTTGGGGAATGATGGATAAACCCTTCTATTCAGCAACTAAGTCCTTTCCCCCCAGTCATCCAAATAACCTCCACCAGTGGGCAGGAGCAAAAAGCTAGTTGTGTTAATTTTTTTTTTTAATTAAGAGTAGAAAGAAACATGGCACAAGTCTTCAGTTGCTTCCTTGACTAACATCTGGGAGGGAGGTAGGTCAACCAATAAGCAGTTGTTAATAATATATTGGCAATCACATTACATAACAATGGATAGAGGGAGAATGTCTATAACCTTGCAGATAGGAGCCAGTCCCTGCCTCTCCCTGGGTATGAGGTGAAAGGCCAAGTCACAGACACCTCCTAAGAAGAGAAAACTGATCCTTAAACATGGGAGGTCTCATCACAATAAAGGGAGCAGAGCAGTCGAGCTTTGACAGTGGAGAAGTAGCAGCTGCTGCCAATAACTCCAACAAGGGCGCCAGCCTTGGTGCCATTCTGAGGCTACGGGGGAAGCAGCCTATAAAGGCAGGGAGAACCCATGACTAGGCTGGCTTTCTGGAAACTGACTCTTAGACCCTGACTGTGGAGATGAGATGGGCAGCTAGGGGGTGCAATGGATAGAGTGCCAGGCCTGAAGTCAGGAAGACTCTTCCTGAGATCAGTCTGACTTCAGACACTTACTAGCTTTGTGACCCTGAGCAAGTCATTTAACTCTGTTTTCCTTAGTTTCCTCATTTGAAAAATGATCTGGAGAAGGAAATGGCAAAGCACTCCAGTATCTTTACCAAAAAAACCCCAGATGGGGTCACAGAGAGTCAGATATGATTGAAATGACTGAACCACAGCATGGAGATTAGTACATTAACAGGAGAATTAAGGAAGCAAGGTGAAACATCTTTGTGGAAAGGCAGTTTGCTCTGGGGAGCCCCAGTAGCCAGGCGACTTTTCCAGTGTATTTGTATTTGCATTTGTCTCTATTCTGAGTACCCCTGAGGAAAGTCTTGACCCAGCAGGGGTGAGGAACCTGTGGCCTTGAGGCCACATCTGGCCCTCTAGGTCCTCAAGTATGGCCCTTTGAATCCTAACTTCATAGAACAAATTCCCTTAATAAAAGAATTCGTTCTGTAAAACTTGGATTTAGTCAAAAGGCTGCTCCTAAGGACCTAGAAGGCCACATGTGACCTCAAGGCCACCAGTTCCCCACCCCTAGTTGAGCATCAGACCATGCTGAGAGCTGCCTACAAGTGTTAAGGCCAGATTGCACCAGGGGCAAAGAGGGCTCTGTCCCAAAGGCAGTGACAGCTGGGCCTTTTTTGGGAGTCATTGTGTCAGAGGACATGGGACTCTAGAAGCCAGAGGCTATGGACAGCAAGGGAATAACACAAGATTGATAAATAATATATGAAAAGCGGAAGGCTTCACAGATACCAAGTCCACCCAAATGTAAGCTCCAATCATTAATTCGCTGTCAGGCTGTCAGGTTAGTTCTGAGCTTTTCCCCCTAGAGGGCAATGTGATCTAAGAAATGTTTTGACGCTCAGCTCCACGGCCCCTCCTCCTGGGCTTCCTCACCTTCAAACCCAGAATAAGAAAATGTTAGAGCTGGAAGGGACCTGGGATATTATTTAGACCAGTGCTTCCTTTTGAAAGGCAAGGAAACTGAGGCCCATTGAGAGTGACATGTCCAAGACCTCCAGGACTCCCATTCATTTTGGGGAAAGGGGAACTTTGGCCAGAGCCACCCAAGCCAAATAAACTCCAGGAGCGCTAGCTCCCAGGCCAGCCAGATAAAAGTGTACCATAAGGAGGACTTGGAATCCTCCTGCAGCTTTTCCTCTCCAAGCCAGATCTCATGGTCCCACCTCCTGCCCAAGATGACTTCATACAGTGTGTAGAGTGGGGAGAGGAAGTGATACTGGCTATTCTGCCCCCACCCCCTGCCATCATTCCTTTCTCCTCAACAATTCAATGAACATTTATTATTATAATAACATGTGTACATATATGTGGAGAAAGAGAGAGGAGATGAAGAGGGAGAGAGAAAGAGGAAGAAGAGGGAGAGAGAAAAAAAGAAGAGGGAGAGAGAAAGAGGAAGAACAGGAACAGAGAAAAAGGGAGGGAGGAAGAGGGAGAGAGAGAGAAAAGGAAGAGTGTGAGAGAGAGAAGGAGGAGAAAGAGGAGGAACAGTGAGAGAAGGAAAAGGGAGAGGGAGACAGAAAGAGGAGGAAGGGAAGAAAGAGGGAGAGAGAGAAAAGGGAGAAGGAGAGCGGAGGAGAGAGAAAGAGGAGGAAAAGGGAGAGAGAGAAAAGGGAGGAGTCCTTCCCTTCCAGTCCCAGCTCCCATGCCACTTCTTCTCTGAAGCCTTCCTTGACCTGCTCCAGATGAAAGTGAACACCCCACTCACCCAATTTCTCCCAGAACTTAACCTGGACTACTTATCTCTTATATTTTTCTCCATCTTCCTTTTTCACAGTTATTTGTGGACCTTTCCTCTCCCTCCCCCCCCAATTACATTGTAAGGTAAGGTCTGTGCTTCATCCATCCTCAGATCTCCAGTATGAAGTGCTGTGCTTTGTAATAGGTGCTTAGCAAGCATTAGAATGGAATAAGGAGGGAACTGGACAAGTAGACAGTCATGAATGGAATTCAGACTGGAACCAGGTCATCTAGTACTGGTTGAAGAAATCTGGGATATTTATCCTGGAAGAGAGACCATTTTGGGGTGGGGCCATACTAGTTATCTTTGCGTATTTGAGGGCCTGCCATGGTGTAAAGGCATTAGACTAGTCCTGTTTGGCCCCAGAGGGCTGAGTTAGGAGGAATGGGTGAGGAGGAGAAGGAGAGGGGGGGAAGGAGGAGGGGGAAAAGGGAAGATGTTGCCAAGAAGTTCAATGTAAGGAAACACTTAAAAAAGGCAAGTCAGTATTCAACACAAAGCAAACACTTAATCTCAGTTTATTAAATTAATTTGAATTTCACCAAATTAAATTCTTCCTGTCCTCTACCTACTCCAAACAGGAAAAGGTGAGTAGCACCTTTGGAGTTAGTAGACATGCTCCATTAGTTACCATAATTGAGTTCATTCATTCTCGTGATAGAGTTAAAAGAGTGCTGAATATCTAGTCAAGAGGCTCAAATCCCACATATGATGTATCTGCACGGCATATGTGATGCTACCTTTTCGAGCCTCAGTTTCTTCATCTGTAAAATAAAGGTAGAGCTCCTAGGGAGGGAGCTCTCTTCCAAATGCAGATCATCAATGGTTATGCAACTTACAGTGTCGCCTGGACACTGTGAGTATTAATTACTTGATCAGGGGGACACAGCCAGTCTGTGTCAGAGGCAGAACTCAAACCTGGATCTTTCTCATTCTAACACCTGATCTCTATTCAATATACCTTGATGCCTCAGGAAAAGAATGAAAGAATAGCCGTGTAAAACTATTTTTATACAAAAATAAAATGGGAAGGCAGTATGATTTGTAAAGGGCTTAGCACAATGTCTTGCACATAGTAGGTGTTATATAAATGCTAACTATTATTACTATTCTGTTGTGCCATTGTATTTGGAGTCAGAGGGACAAAGCTAAAATTCTGGCACCTGTACCTGTTAGATTGAATTGAATTTCACTGAATGTAACCTTGGGTAATCACTTTCCTTCTCTGGGCCTCAGTTTTCTTATCTGTAAGATGAGAAGGTAGGACTAGCTGCCTTCAAGATTAGGGATATTTAGTGTGGCAATAAAAGATTCAGGGGATCTATAGTCATTTCCCAATATTTGAAGGGTGGACATGTGAAAGAACAATTAGCAATTACTCTGTTTGGGCCTACAGGACAGAACCAGGAATAATGCATGGAAGCTGCAAGGGACAAATTTAAGCTCCGTATCAGGAAAACTCCCTAACAACTAGTGTGGTCCCAAAATGGAATAGGCTTTTGGGGGAGGGGCAGACTGTGCCCCTTATTAGGGACTGTCACACAGTGGCAGAATGGCCCCTTGTCATGTATGTTATATTGGGGATTCCTTTCAGGGTATAGGATAGACAACTTGGCCACTGAGGTCCTTTTATTTAAAGGTACAAAAAGCAGGGTATGGCCTTTATTGAAAGGTATAAGAAATAGGATAGGTTACCACATCACACCTATCAGATTGGCCAACATGACAAAACAGGAAAATGATGAATATTGGAGAAAATGTGGGAAAATTGGAACACTAATGCATTATTGATGGAGTTGTGAAATGATCCAACCATTCTGGAAAGCAATTTTGAACTATGCCCAAAGGGTTATAAAAATGTGCATACCCTTTGACCCAGCAATAGCACTTCTAGGGCTATATCCCAAAGAGATCATACAAATGGGGAAAAGGACCCACATGTACAAAAATATTTATAGCAGCTCTTTTTGTGGTGGCAAAGAATTGGAAATTGAGAGGATGCCCATCAATTGGGGAATAGCTAAACAAGTTGTGGTATATGAATGTAATAGAATACTATTGTGCTATAAAAAATGAAAAACAGGCTGACTTCAGAAAAACCTGGAAAGACTTGTATGGTCTGATGCTGACTGAAGTGAGCAGAACCAGGAAAACGTTGTTCACAGTAACAGCCATGTTGTGCAGTGACGAATATTGATAGACTTAACCCTTCTCAGCAATACAAGGATCTAAGACATCTCCAAAGGCCTCATGATGGAAAATGCTATCCACATCCAAAGAAAGAACTATGGAGTTTGAATGCAGATCGAAACATACTATTTGCTATTTTTTTCTTCTGTTGTATTTTGTTTCCTCTTTCTGATGGTTCCTCCTATTGGTTCTAATTCTTATTTACAACATCACTAATGTGAAAATTCATTTAATAGGAATGTATATGTATAGCCTACATCAGATTGCATGCCATCTTGGGGAGAGAGTTGGGGAGAGAGGGGGAGAAAAATTTAAAACTCAAAAGTTTATGGAAATGATTGTTGATAAATCAAAATAAACTAATTAAAAAAAGAAGTAGGATAGATTCTCTCAACTACCATGTTCATCTTCTAATCTCTGCTGCTCCCATATTGAATGTCACCTTACACTTCTAGCTGCCCCCTAAATGAAGCCACTGCCCTCTAAATGAAGTCTTCATGAGCTGGTAAATTTCCTTCTCTTAACCTGCAAACTTTTTTAAAAA
Source organism: Vombatus ursinus (assembly GCF_900497805.2). Lineage (NCBI taxonomy): Eukaryota > Metazoa > Chordata > Mammalia > Diprotodontia > Vombatidae > Vombatus > Vombatus ursinus. The sequence goes on from NW_020954553.1 coordinate 7,002,458, forward strand.
ATTAAATAACTTTCTATATAACTGATTTCCTTTGTATCCTATGTATTTTATGCATGTAAAAACGTTCTGAGAAGACATCCATAGGCTTCATTGGCCCGCCAAAGGATCTCAACCTCCCTACCCCAGAGAAAGAGAGAGAGAGAGGAGAGAATGATTCAAAAAAAATCTACAAGCAAAGCCTCAAAGGAAAATATAGCTTGGATACAAGTCCAACATTAATTCCTAGAAGAGTTAAAGCAAGAATTTAAGAAGAAGCTAAACATTATTTAAAAGACCAAATGAAAGAAGTAGAGAAAAGAATGAGAAAAGAGACAAGAGTTTGGAAAGATGGATATGAGAAGAGAATTAACATCTTGGAAAAAGGTCTGTACATTACTGAAGATAACTCCATGAAAATTAGAATCAACTATATGAAAATTAATGGCTCCATGAGACAGAAAGAAATAATGAAAAAAAGTCAAAAGACTGGGAAAAAAAGAAAAATGTGAAATACCTTATAGAAAAAACTTAAATGAAAAACAGATAAAGGAGATATAATTTAAGAAGAATTATTGGATTACCTGAAAACTGTAAGACAAAAATGTCTAGACATCATATTTCAAGAAACCCTAAAAGAAAATTGTCTAGATATCTAGATAGATAGAACCAGAGGACAAAGTAGAAATTGAAAGAATCCACCAGTCACCTCCTAACAGAAATTCCCAAATGAAAACCACAAGGAATATTATAGCCAAAATTGAGAGTTCCTAAGGTCAAGGAAAAAATACTGCTAGCTGCCAGAAAGAATTCAAGTGCTGGGGAGCCAAAGTTAAGATCACAGAAGATTTAGCAGCCACAACTAAAGAAGAAGGAAACTCAGAATATGGTATTCAAGGAGGCAAATGATCTAGGCTTACAACCAAGAATAACCTGCCCAGCACAACTGAGTATAATCCTATAGGGGGAAAATGGATCTTTAATTGAGTAGAGGACTTCCAAGCATTCCTGATGAAAAGACCAGGGCTAAGTAAAAAATTTGTCATATAAACATAGGAGTAAAAAGAAGCATAAAAAGATAAACATAAGTGAGAAGGGACTAAACAAGGTTAACCTTTTTACATTCTTACATGGGGAGATGATACATGTAACCTGTCTAAACTTGATTCCCACCAAGGGTCATAGAGGACCTGGGTATGATTCTGTTGTTATAGGATGATTTCAAAAGAAGACTGGAATGGGTGGGGAAGAGAAAATCCTCCCTAAGTTCATGACCTATTAAGATCTAGATATTCTTTAAAATATCTTAACACTTATGTATTCTCCTTGGCTCTTAAATGTTTGGGAATACAAAGGGGAAACCATCCTACTTACTGAAGCAAGAGCTGCTTCAGATGATAATTACACATTACCTGGGCAACCAAGTGGTGCAGTGGATAGACTATTGCACCTGGAGTCAGGAAAACTTGAATTCAAATCTGACCTCAGATACTTACTAGCTGTGTAACCCTAGGCAAGTCACTTAATTCTGTTTGCCTCAGTTTCCTCATCTGTAAATGAGCTGGAGAAGGAAATAGCAAACCACTTTAGTGCCTTTGCCAAGAAAACCCCAAATGGGGTCACAGAGAGTTGGATGTGACTGAAACAACTGAACAACAAAATACATTTCCTCTCTCTGTGCTTTCCTGTAAGTCCTTCCCCACAACACTCCATTTCCCACATCTTTGCACTGACTGTCCCCCATGCCTGGAATGTTCTTCTTTCTCACATTTGCTTCTTAGAATCCTTCATTTCCTTCCAGGATTAGCTCAGGCACCACCTTCCACAGGAGGCCTTTCCTGGCCCCCCCAGAGACCAGTGCCTTCTCTTCTAAGGTTGTCTTGTATCTACTTGGTATCTCGCATATGCTTCTATATGTGTATGCTGCCTCCCCCATATCTTTTGTTCTTAAATCACCTAGATTCCCCCTGTATCTCTCCCATACCAGAGAGCCGTGCTGTATAACAAAGAATTTTTTTAAAAGAAAGAAAAAAGAGGAAGAATAGAAGAAAAATTCAGCCAAACCAAACAATATATTGAAAATAACTGACATGCCTTATGCAATGTTCCACACCCAGGGACCCCTTTTGTGGAAGATTTATGGGAGGACATGGCTGGGTTGAGATCTGCATTATTGGAGGGAGTGCACACCTCTATGACAACATAGATCCCTCGAGGTATTGACATCTCTGTTTCATAGGTTGTTACAGTCCCAGAATTTTTTACCCAGTACCCAGACTTCTATTGGTGAGTCCCTTCTTTCTTAGCTATGCTAAGAAGAGGCAGCTAGGTGGTGCAGTGGATGCAAGGCTAATCTTGGAGTTTGGAACACCTGAATTCAAATGTGACCTCAGACACTTAGTAGCAGGGTGGTCCTGGACAATTCACTTTATTCCCTATCAGTCTCACTTTTTTCAATCTGTAAAATGGGAGCAATAATAGCATCTACCTCCTAGGGTTGTTGTGAGGATCAAACAAATGAGCTAACATATGTAAAGTGCTTTGCAAACCTTAAAGCGTATAAATGCTAGCTGCTATCATCATCATGGGCTGGTTGTTGGACAGCAGTCCAAGTTTGAATAATGCTCCAACAATGCTTGAAGCCTTTCCAGCTTGGTAGGATGTGCCAAACTTTGCACTCAGCTGGCAGAGGCTTCAAGAGCCCATTGTGACCTGAGAGGGCAAAGCATCTTCGTAGGACTTTCTGGAAACATAATTACAATTCATATTTCTATATTGTTATTACAACCATATTAACACTTCACATTTGCATAATTTACTAAGGTTTACAAAGTCCTATCCTCACCAAAGCCCTATTAGATCTCATGGTGGTGGGAGATATGGGGGAGGGGCTGTATTTTCCCTTCCTTGACTTGAGTTGACATTTTAGCATAAGCCCTCATTTCATTATAAATGAGAGGTCCCATCTAACCTCGAAGTTTTGCTTCTCTTTAATACAGTTCTTATACAAGGACAACTAAAAGGCTGTCTGGTCTCAGAACACCAAGGTTCGAACAGACTAAATTAGAAAGGCTTTGTCCCTTCCCCTAAAACACAACACAGCTGCCACGCAAGTGGCTGGTCAGTGGCTGACCAATTATGAGCCCAGAAATCATGTCTGGGAAATGGCGGGACTCAACCTCTGTCCCGCCCACCTCCGCCCCCATCCCTACCATCTCCACTTGCTTTATAGAGATTCCCCTTCCCTATGAGCCAACTGATGCTTCTCCTTACCTTGGCTTATAGCTATGGACAAAATAAAGCCTTTTTACCTCTATGTATTCTACATAGAAAATAGCGGATTTTCTTTCCTTGACAGTAGGTAGTGAAGTATTATTGCTCATATTTATAGAGGAAACTGAACCTCAGAGAAGTTAAGTGACTTGGTTAGAGTCACACAGCTAGTGAGAGGAGTGTTGGGTTAGATGGACTTTCATCCTTTACACCTCTGGAACTAGACCCTTGGAAAAGTTGAAGATTTCTTTGGGTAAACACATCAGAGAAAGATCTGGGATAATAATAATAAAGTCCACCCACCTTTAGATGAACAGATGAAAGGGGTTGAGGTAGCATTCTGCCTTTCATTGTCAATGAAACTTTGCTAAAATTGGAACAATTCCCGTTCCCAAAATATGTGGCATTTTATAGACTGCTTTCCACATCCTTTCAAGTAGTTTTGTAACATAATGGATGGAGAACTGGACCAGAAGTCAGGAAGGCCTGGGTTCAAGTCTTGTTTCTGACATATGGATCTGTGTGACCCTGGGCAAGTCACTTAACCTTTTGGTATTCTAGGAAATTCTGCACATCAGTAAGTTACCAAAGTTTCTGCTCTACATAGTGGAGGGAGTTTCCACATTGGGGCATTCTTTGTTTTTTGTTTTAACCAGTCCTCTAATTACATCAGTGTAGAGATACAACCTCTGACATTTATAGCCTCAGAGTTGCCTGGGGCATTGAAAAGTTGAGTAACCTGCCGAGGGTCATACAGCCAGTAGATGTTCAGAGGCAGGATATGAACCCAGGTCTTCTTGACTTTGAGATCAAGTGTACCATGTCAATTTACCTCGATGAAGTTACTGATCCAATCGGAAAAAAAGAATTATCACCATCATAGAGATTTTGCTAGAAATAATAATTCCCATTTCTGTGGTGTTTTAATGTTTACAATGCACTTTCCAAACAGCAGAATTATAAGGTAAGTGATACAAGTATTATTGTGCCCATCTTACAGATGAGGTAACCGAGGCTGAGAAAGGTTGAAGAGACTTGCTCAGGGTCACCCAGATGCTGAGTGCAGAAATGGGAATTCAAACCCACAGTTCCTTCCTCCAAGTCCAGGGCACTTTGCCAGATTGCCTCAGTTAAAATAAGAATGATAAAATGGGGACATTCAGATTTCCCCCCTCTCTAGCTTAATTAAGGAGGGATTGTTTCCTTTACATAAGGATTCTCCCAAGGTTTGTCTCATTTTCTTCATAGATCAGAGCCCCTCTCTAACAAATGAATCTTTTTATTCTTTGTTGTTATTCAGATGTTTTTCTGTCACGTCTGACTCTCCATTACCCCATTTCAGGTTTTCTTGGCAAAGATACTGGAGTGGTTTGCCATTTCCGTCTCCAGCTCATTTGACAGATGAGGAAACAGACAAACAGGGTTAAGAGACTTGCCCAGGGTCACACAGCTAATAAGGGTCTGAGGCCAAATTTGGACTCAAGTCTTCCTGACTCCAAATCCACTGTGCTACCTAGCTTCCCTGGGTTCAAGTCCTTATCCTTTGAATCAACCAGATCCTGAAGATAGCTTCCTTCTCTTTTAAAGGGAAACCAGAAAAGCCTATATATTACAAAGGCTGCCCCTATCACATCCCTGGACCTAATATAGGGTGAACCCTTGAGGTGAATGTGGGACCAGACAGTATCATGGGGAACTCATATTCCAGAGACCCAACCTCTATTGTAAATTGGTCTCTTCCCCATGTGTATACTAGATTAAAATGAACAGAACCGAAAAAGTCTTGGGGATTTTTAGTGTCCTAGAAGCTCAGTATGAATCAATAGTACATCACAGAATACAAAAAGCTGACATTCTTAGGTGGCATTAACAGAAACACAGTCTTCCCAGCAGGGGTGGTAAGAGTTCTGTTGTCCTTTGTCTAAGCTGTCAGTTACCTTTGGAGGATGGTGTTCTGTTCTGAGTGCTATGTTACAGAAAGGATAATGACAGATTGGAGCATGCCCAAAGGGTGGTATCAGGGTGGTGAGAGCCTGGGACTGGATTTGTGCTTTCACTGACACTGGCCTGGTGAAGAAACTCCCTGGAGCAAAGCAGATTGGCACCTTTTCTGAAACTTGCCGTCTTAGAGACTTGTCTACAGCAGTGCCAGGTTAAGTATCTTACCCAGGGTTACACAGTCTGTGTGTGAACCTAGATCTTCCGGGATTCACAGCCTGCTCTTCATCTACTTTGTCATGCTGCACTTCTCTCTGTTTCTCTCCTCTTTCCTCTCCTCCCCTCCCTTCTCCTCCCTTCCTTTCTCTCTCTCTCTCTCTCTCTGTCTCTCTCTCTCTCTCTGTTTCTCTCTCTCTCTCTCTCTCCTTCTGTCTCTGTTTGTCTCTTTCTTCCTCTTCAGAGACCATGTCGTCTGAGAATCAGAAAAAGGAAGATTTGGCTTGGAAGACATCTGAAGACCCGTCACAGAGAAGAAGGATTAGACAGAATTCTGATCTTCCCTCAGAGAGCAGAAATGGGAGCACTGAGTAGAAGCAGCAGAAAAGCATATTTGGCCTGGATATAGGAGAATCCCACAATAGAATGCATTGTCCCAAAAAAGGGCTTCCTGGGAGGTAGTGGGGCAGAGGGCATCAGCTTTGGAGCCAGAAGCCTTAGATTCAAATCCCAGCTCTATAACCCAGTGCTTTGTGTAACCTTGGGCAAATCCCTTCCCCCCCCCTTTGAGCCTCTGTTTCTTCATCTTAAAAATCGGGGTTCAGACCTGATGATCTCTGAGGTTCCTTCAAGCTCTATATTCTATGATTCTATAGCTGCTTTGGAAGGTACTGAATTCCTTATCCCTAGAGGTCAGCAAGTAGAGGCTGGATACCCACTTGTCAAGGCAGCTGCAGAGTAGATCCCTGTCCAGGCCCAGATTGTACTAGATGATAATTGCTGCATCTATAGAGCATTTTAAGGTTTTCAAAGTGCTTTACATCTGTGACCTCATGTTATCCTCATAACAACCCTGGGAGATAGGTGTTATTATTAACCCCATTTTACAGATGAGGAAACAGGTAGACAGAGGTTAAGCAACTTGCTCAGGGACACAGCTGATACCTGTCTGAGGTGAGATAAGAACTCAAGTCTTTATGAGTACAGGTCCAAGTCCAGCACTGGGTACCACTTAGCTGTCCATCAATAGGTTTTATCAATAGCTATCATTCCTTGCTTGGGATTTTCATCTAATAATAATAATAATAATAGCAGCTGGCATTTGTATGGCACCTTAAGGTTTATAAAACACTTTACAAACACCATCTCATTCGATCCTCACAAGATCCCTGGGAGGATATTTTTAGCCCCATTTTACAGATGAAGAAACTGAGGCAGACAGCAGTTAAGTGACTTTCGCAGGGTCACATAGCTAGTAAGTATCTAAGGCTAGATTTGAATTCAGGTCTTCCCGACTCTAGAGCTCTATCCATTGCACCACCAAGCTACCTGCTGAAATCTTCATCATTAATAAGTCCTAACTCCTTCAGAAACCCTTCCCTGACCATTCTAGCCTACAGGGATTTCTCTTCTCTGAGGTGCCACTGCAGGTTTTTAATACTTTAACTCTGGCTATTTCATCAATGTTTAGTGAACATTTATTGAATTTAATCCACAGGGTCCCTCCACTCATATCGTTTGCAGCCTATTAAGGGAGTGAGACACAGACATAGCTAACAATGATGTCCAATAATACACAAGAAGTAGATCGGTGTCTGTTGCGTGGGTGGCCACCCACATCTGCTAAAACCTAGTTCGTTTGTGACCAAGGCTAAAAATACCCTCTGCCTTGCATGCTAATCTTCACAATAGGCACTGGTGATTTAAAGAGCTCCAAAGGGCTCTTGTTTCCACTAAACATCTTCCTGTCTTGGTGCCCAAAATGCACCATTAGAAGTCGTTCCTTTGGAATGAGACCCTGCTCTCTTTAGCTTCCACTTTTAAAATGTAAATTCCCCTAATCTAAGGGTTCTTAACCTTCTTTGTGTCATACTTTTTTTGGGGGGGGGCAGCCTGGTGAAACTTAAGGACTACTTCTCAGGATATACATAAAATAAAATATACAAGATTACAAAGGAAAACAATTCTATTGAAATGGTTATCAGAATATTTTTTAAAACAAATTCAAGGACCTCTGGTTAAGAATCCCCGCTAGGGGTCATTTACACCTCAGTGTGAATTAGTCCATGAGCCTTCCTCCCTCCCTTTGGCAAATGGGCCAATGCTCAGGAAAGGTAACACTGAGCACAGAAGTGGGAGGAATTACCAGAAGGAAGGAATGGGGGTGTGTGAGTAGGAAGGGAAGGAAGGGTGGGCATTAAGGGAAATTTGCCTCAGCTTCCCAATTTGGCTGAGGGCCAGCCATGAGCATGGGTCAAAGAAGGAACTGAAGAGCAAGAAGAGTGAGGGACAGGAAGAGACACAGGACACAGGGGGAAAGAGAGGCACTGAACCAGAAGGAGCTACCCCCTAACCCTTTGGTGAGCTCAAGGACTGAGTGTGGAGAGCTTTTTGGTGGGATTCTTTTTCCTTAATAAATGAATGAATTTTTTTCTTGCCAGTGGACTTCCATAACTAAGGAACAGAGAATGAGGCTGACAACTTTGTGCAGCTCTGCGTCACTTAAATCCAATTCCGCCCAAGTCAAGACATTGCCTGTGATGACATTGATCCTCTTTGAAATGAAGGATGAAACAACCCTGTGCTAAGATCTGGGGGTGCAAATGAAAAAGGAAGACAGTCCCTCCTCTTAAGGAGCTCACATTTTAATAGGAGGAGACAACACGCGTAGGAAGTTTGGGATGGAAGCGCCCATAGGGTGCAAGGTAATACAGCTTCCTCAGGGGCTTTTCTGTTAATGAAACCCCATTAATTTCTGACATCACCAGTGACTTCGGTATGGAACACTCCTCCCCCTGCCTTGAGCAACTTTGGCTGCCGAGTAGGTTAGAGCTATAACACTTAGCAAGGTAGCTGTTGGGCCATGTATGCACAGGTTTATTTCCCTGGCATCTGGAAGCAGAACACTGCTGTTCTTGTGAGGCCTGGGGCACTTCCCTATGATGCCTGTTGATTGGCAGTTATAGGTGGTAGCAGCCATGGCCTAAAACAGGGACAGGTTAAGAAAAGGAGGATGTTAAGGGTGAACGATGCCAGGACCCATGTTATATAAGGTCAGCCTTGCTTAATCTCTCCACTGTGTTTGAAACTGGCAGAACACCTTGTCAGGGCAGGAGGGAGGACCCCACCTTCATCAGAGGGGTTGCGGTGTAGTGGAAAGAAGGACGACTGGATTTGGAGTCAGAGGACCCTAATTCAAAGCCCACCTGCATGACCTCAGACAAGTCATTGAACTACTTTATGCATTAGTTTCAATCAAAAAACTTTTTTTTATTAAGCTCACACTATGTGTCAGGCACCGTGCTAAGGTATGAGGATACAAAGAAAGATAAAAACAGTTCCTGCCCCAAAGGAGTTCACATTCTCAAGGGGGTACATAAGATATATACAGATTAGGGAGGAAGCAATTTCATAGGAAAAGCACTAGCAGCTAGAGGAACTGGGAAAGGCCTCTTATGGAAAATGGCATTTGATCTGAAAACATGAAGGAATCCAGGGGAACTAAGCAGAGGAAAGCGGGCAGGGCATTCTGGGTATGAGGGAGAGCCAGTATGAAGGCATAGAGGAGGGTGATGGAAAGTCATGTTAAGCACCACAAAGTAGGGCAGACTACATTACACAGAAAAAAGATAAAGGGAAGGAGATTGGAAAGGAGGAAAGGGCCAGGTTGGGAAGAGTTTTAAATGCCAAATGGAAGAGTTTGTATTTGATCCTGGAGGTAATAGGAACCCTTGGAGTTTATTGAATAGAAAGGTGATGCAGTCAGACTTGTGTTTTAAGAAAACCATTTTGGCAACTGAGTGGAGGTTGGATTGGAGTAAAAAGAGGCTTGAGCTAGGGAGACTAGTTAGGAGGCTGCTATGTCTGAGTGAGAAAGGAACAGTGGCGGGGGGTGCCGTAGTACATAGAGCCCTGGACCTGAAGTTAGGAAGATTCATCTTCCTGAGCTCAAATCTGGTCTCAGACACTTCCTAGCTGTGTGACCCTGGGCAAGTCACCTCACCCTGTTTGCCTCAGTTTCCTCCTCTGTAAAATGAGCTGGAGAGGGAAATGGTAAACCACTCCAGTATCTTTGCCAAGAAAACCCCAAATGGGATCATGGAGAGGAAGACAAGACTGAAGATGACTGAACAACAACAACCACATGTAAGAAAGGTAATGAGGACCTAAACTAGAGTGGAGGCTGTATAAGGGGAGAGAAGGGACATAGATGGGAGAGATATTGAGAAGATAAAAATGACAAAATTTGGCAGCTGCTTAGACATTGGGGGTGAGTGAAAGAAAAGGAGGAGTCAAGGATGACGTCTTCTACTGATGCAGGATCAGTTGTTGTCTGAGGCCCCATCCAGACCTAAATGTATTATCCTATGTTGTTGTTCAGTCATGTCCAACTTTTCACGACCCCATTTAGAGTTTTCGTGGCAGAGATCCTGGAGTGGTTTGCCATTTCCTTCTCCAGTCCATAATACAGACGAGGAAACTGAGGCAAACAGGGTGAAGTGACTTTCCCAGAGTCACAGAGCTAGTAAGTGTCTGAGACTGGATTTGAACTCAGGAAGATGAGTCTTCCTGACTGTAGGCCAGGTGTTCTGTCCGCTGCGACACTTAGCTGCCCTATTATCCTCTGACCTTGATTTAAATCCCAGCTCTGCCCCATACTGCTCTTGTGACCTTAGGAACATAGCTTTACCTTGCTGGGCTGCCTCAGGAGGCAACGAGTTCCTCATCACTGGAAGTCTTCAAGGCAGCCTGGGTGATCACTCATCTGTGACGTAAGTGATGGAAAAGGATTCTTGTTGCACTACATACAGGTCAGACCAGGTGGTCGCTGAATCTCTTTGGGCTCTGAGATCCAGTAACTGAAGAATTCCCATCACTGTCACCATCACAAAGACTATTGTCCACATTCACATTGAAGTCTCCTCCTAGAGGCTGAGCCATCACCACTCTAGGGCAAGTCAGAGTAATAGCCCTAACCTCACACTTCAGGCACCCTCTGCATTGCTGGTGCATGAGCAGTCACTTGGGGAGCCAACAGGCAGAAGGCAGCTTTGCCTCCAGGTACTAAAATATACCTGAAGTGCTTAAGTAGATCATCTGCCTATGACATTGCCCCTTCACCAACACCAAGGTGAAGTGTGTGACTGAGCCTCTTCACTAATGTATTTCCAAATGGCCCTCTGATGACATAATTTTCTCTTCAGGCTGACCCTGAGTATACATTGATGTCCCCTCCACAGGAATGTTGGAGAATGTGGAAGAGGCGAAGGAATAAGGAGACTCAGTGTGATATGTCCTGGCCCCAGAGCCTCTGGGGCAGATTCTGTCCCCACCTCAGCCTTTCCAGGCCTCTCAAGGCCAAAGGTAACAGGGACTAGTTCCCAAAAGGAAGCTGTGAAGCAAGCCCATTTTCTGCAGCTCCTAAAATAGCTGAGCAGGAGGGCTCCAAGAATAGAATTTCCGAGTTACAAGGTGACCCATTTAGCAGGTTCCTGTTGTCACAGGCTGGTGGGAGCAAGACCATTAGCCAGTGGCTGCCCAGGTTTTCATGGGGAACTTAGGTCAAGGAGAATCCACTCAGATAATGATCCTCAGCCCTCATCCCCAGCCCCTGATCACCTCTCTCTGAGAATGAGGGCACAGAGGGGAATTAGCTTAGGGGCTTCCCAGACAGCTCAATGCAAGTCAAACAAAACACAGACTTAGCTTTATCCCCCAACCAGGAAAAGCTGGGAACCAGATTGGTGAGTGCTTGAAGGGTCCTTAGAAGGCAGAACGTTAAAGGTGAGAGAGATCTTGGAACATAGAATGTCAGAACAATAAAATTAAGGGGATGCCACATAATTTGAATGAATAAATATCCAAACAGTAAAATAACATAGCTGACCACTCACTAATTGTTAAGACCAATCTTGGCCCTGAAGAAGAAGGGAGGAAATGTACTTCCCTCTTTCTCTCTGTGGAAGAAATACAGGACTCCAGGTATGGACTGATGGACACACTGTCAGAGTCAGTCCATGTGCAGGCTGGTTTGGATTTTTCTTTGTAGTTGAGGTGGAGGGTATTGCTATATCTGGAAATGACTGTGCCAAACCAAAAAGCATCAATTAAAGTATTTTTAAATATAGAGAAAATGTCTGAGCTGGAAAAAGATCTGAGAATAGGAAATGTTAGAGCTAAGGGGGAACTTAGAGATCCATGGGGGAAAACTGTTTGTTTTACAAATGAGGAAACTGAGGCCCAGTGATATTAAATGCTTACCCATGGTCACACAGGGAGTAATGAGCAGAATAGGGGTTCAAAGCCAGAGCTGTCATGGGTCAAAGAATGTAAGCTCTTTAGGTGCTGAGACTGTCTCATTTTTGACTTTCTATGCTCAGCTCCAAGGAAGTGCCTACTGAATGCAAGAATTAACAGTTGAGAAAAAAAATAGTCATGCTCAGAGAAAGAGAGTAGGGCAGCTAGGTGGCACTGCAGAGTCAGGAAGACCTGAGTTCAAATCCTACCTCTGACCCTTCCTAGCTGTGTGATGCTAGGGAAGTCACTTTACCCTCTTTACCAGTTTCCTCATTTGTCAAATGAGCTGGAGAAGGAAATGGCAAACTACTCCAACATCTTTGCCAAGAAAAACTCCAAATGGGGTCGTGAAGAGTAGGACACAACTGAAATGACTGGTCATCAGCCAGCTAGCAGAGGCAGGATTCAAACTCAGGCCCTCATTTCCAGAAACAGGATTCTTTCTAATACTTTATGCTGCTTTCTATGCACATTCAGGAATGAGCTAGAGGATTGAGATCACTTCATTTGGGCACATCGCTCCTGCAGGATTTGAAGTTTTATTGCTTCTGCAAAGCACCGTGATGCAGGAGAATGAGCCCTGAACTCGTGGTCAGGAGACATGGGTTTGAGCACTGCCTTGGCAACTTATTAGCCAGGGGCCCATGGCCAAGGCTTTCCTCTCTCTCTCTCTCTCTCTCTCTCTCTCTCTCTCTATCTCTCCCTCCTTTCCTCTTCTCTCTCTCTGTCTCTGTCTCTCTCTCCCTCCCTCTTTTCACTCTGTCTGTCTCAGTCCCTCTGTCCCTGTCTCTCCCTCCCTCCCTCCCTCCCTCCCTTCCTCTTCTCTGTGTCTGTCTCTCTCTCCCTCCCTCTTTTCGCTCTGTCTGTCTCAGTCCCTCTGTCCCTGTCTCTCTCTCCCTCCCTCCCTCGGCTTCCTAAACCATACAACAGCAGGTCTGAGCAGCTTCAAACAGTATGCAGCTTGGAAGAGGCTTATCACAGATTTAGAGGCTGGAGGAACCTCAGAGGCCAGCTAAGTCAACCAACCTCCTCTGTTTCACAGATGAGGAAACAGGCCTGGAGAGATGGAGACATTTCCCCAAGGTCAAACAGGTAAGAAGTGATAGAGACCAGGTTTGAATTAGGTTCCCATGATTCCAAGTTCAGCGTTCTTTCTACTCCACTGCTGAGGCTGAAAGGCACAATGTTTTTGTTTCTATTTTCTTTCTGATAGTCAATAAGCGTTTATCCAGTGCCAGGCACTGTGCTAAGCTCTAGAGATACAAAGAATGGTAAAAGACAGTCCCTGCCCTCAGAGAGCTCACAGTCTAACGGGGGAGACAACATGCAAACTAGTATGTACAAACAAGATAGATACAGGATAAACTGGAGATAATCAAAAGAGGGAAGGGACCAGTGTTGAAGGGGATCTGGAAAGGCTTCCTACAGAAAGTGATATTTTAGCTGAGACATACAGGAAGCCAGGGAAGCTAGGAAGTAGAGATGAGGAAAAAGAGCATCCCAAGCATGGGGACAGCCAATGAGAATGAATAGAGCTGAGAGATGGAGGGTCAAGGATTGTCTGTCACTAGATTGCAGAGTATATAGGGATGGGGAGGGCAAGGTCCTACATGTGATGGTCTCATTTTGTTGTCCAGTCATTTCAGTTGTATCTGACTCTTCCTTTCCCCATTTGGGATTTTCTTGGTGAAGATACAGGAGTGGTTTGCCATTTCCTTCTCCAGCTCATTTTACAGATGAGGAAACTGAGGCAGACAGGGTTAAGTGACTTGCCAGGGTCACACAGCTAGTTAAGTGTCTGAGGTCAGATTTGAACTCAGGTCCTCCTGACTCCAGGACCAGTGCTCTATCCACTGCACCACCTAGCTGCCCCCAGCACTCTTTCTGTTATAACATGTGTCCTCCCTGAAGTAAGGCTCTGTTGTAATCAACCTCAAAAATGACAATACAAAGGGCCTCCACATTTGGGCGTAGGTGGGGTGGGATTCCTGTTGGGGGAGCTTCCTCCAATGTAGACTATAACCCCTCTGTACCTTAGGAGACAAATCAAATGTTACAGAAATTTGAGCTACATGCATGGATGACTATTACAATTCCTTTTCTATATCCCCTTCTCTATCCTGATGGCCTCTGGGTGAATCTCTCCCTCAGAAAGATGAGGGCAGGTCTCCTGAGCAGAGGATCAGAGAATAAGTGAGCGTGGTACCTTTATGTAAGAGGGAGCAGACCAGTGTCCAGACTCGGCAGGGCCTTGAATGCCATCATAAGGGCTTTCTTCATTGTGCTTGGGAGCCACGGGAAGGCTTTTAGCTGGGATTGGACTCCTAGACATTCTTGTCCTCTTGGTTACAGGAGAGAGTATGGGCATGTTGAAAGTTATGCTGACTCAGCATCCCATGGTTACCAGGCCTGCTTATCAATCAGAGTTGGGGGGGCCCTGGTGGGGCAGGAGACACCAAGTCTGCAGCTTTTTGTCACATGCCCCTACCTGCAAACTGTCACATTCTGGCTACCTTGGGGAGGAACTGAGATGCAAGGGCCCAACCCTTTTTGCTGAGGTGGACCTATCTCTATTGTCTTAAAGTTAGCTGTGAAAGCTGTCCCCATCTTGAATCCATTGCTGATCTTCAGTGATCAGCCTCTCCAGGAGTTGCTACCTTGGTGTACTCGTAACAAAAGTCCTTTTAATTCTCTTTGTCCTAAGTTTTGCCTCGTTAATGAGGGCGAAAGCTCAAAAGGAAAATTTTCCTTTCAACAGTTTCTCAGACAAAAACTCATAGTCTGCCCCCAGGTAAGCTCTGGGGCTGATAGGAAAGAGTGCCGGTGATGTGGTTCCCCTCACCTTCTTCTGAAGATCAGCTCAGGAAGGAGGAGACCAAAGGCTGAGTGAAATCAATGGTGCCCTTCGAGGCTTTGTGAGTTCCAGAACTGACAGATCTCCCACAGAAAGACTGCCCTTCCTTTCATCCCTCACTAGCCTTCTTGGACAGTCCTGGGAATCCAGTTATGACCGAGCACAGGGTTCAGAGTCTATTCTACTGGGCAATGTGGGGAAGGAGACTGACACTGTGTTCTAAGGTCCTTCCAGTTCTAATATTCTCAGTTCTAAGTTCTAAAATTTTCCCGAGTTCTTCGACTCTGTCTTCTCTTTTCCCAGCACCCCTTTAGCTCTGACATCCTATCTTCTAAGGTCCCCCCAGCTCTGAATCCATGTTCCAAGGCCCCTCTCAGTTCTGACATTCCGTGCTCTAACATATTCCCTCCTCGGCATTCTCTGTTCTATGTGTTCTGGCACTGACATTACGTCTTTTAGAGTACCAGCTCTAACATTCTGTGTTCTTTGTTTTAAAGTTCTTATCAGGCACCCAAATCTCTATTTCAAGTCCCTTTCCAGCTCTGACATTCTGTGGCTATTACCCTTCAGGCGTTGCTCTGCTTTAGCTGATCTGATTAGCTAATTCCCGCTGAGACGTTAATGGTTCACTGAGGCTGCTTGAGTCCCCCAGGTAGGATAGCTGTGGCAGCAGTACCAAGGGCCTTCAGTCCTCCAGTCCTCCTGTGCTGAACCCAGGAGGCCTCAGACACTGGGACTCCCAGCAGGGAGAGGCATTTGAGGTGTTGAGGAGTAGGTCCTCTTTCCTAAGCCTCTACACCCAGCCCCCCATCACTTCAGAGTTTACTTTCTAGCTTCTGTGGCCTTTGGCCAGGGAGTGTTTCATTAGAGCTGTAAAACCCTGGGCTTCTCTGTTCATTCCCACCTCCCCCTCCTCCCTCCTACCCCTGCAGTGTCTCATTCCAGCCAGGAAAGCTGCCTGATGAGCTGGTTTCGCAGAGGTATTTTTATGCCTTGAGCTTTCTGAAATGGGCAGGAAACAGGAAAGGATAAACCCGGCACCCGTTCGTTAAATCCCAACACGGTTGATGCTTCCAAGGAAGAACTTCCGAACTCTTTAGTTTGGCCTTCAAGAGTTTCCAGGGGCTGGGGACTCTACCTTTCTGAAGGTAAAAGTGCATTCCCACCCTTGTGTCTTTGCTCACAACAGGCCCTTACCCCTTGCCTAAATCCTGCCCAGACGTACTCTGCCCTGTCCTCCCAGAGCCATTTAGCATGTGTACTTTTCTGTTTCCGAATCCAGAGCACTTAATGGGACCAAATCCTGAGTACTAACTGTGAGCCTTGGTCAAGTCACAATGTACGAGGGCCTCAGTTTCCTCATCTGTAAATTGAGGGGGTTAAATTGAACTACATGGTCTCTGAGGTCCTTTCTAGCTCTGAATCCTATGATTCCAAAATCCTTAAATTGCATGATCCCGTGATCCTTTTTTGTCATTTAGAGGGTATAACCACAGAGACAGCCAGAGCCCGCCTTGTCACCTGCATTATATACCTTCAGTCTTTGGAAGAAGCTTGTGTGTTTTAAGGTTTCTTTATAGATGCAAAGACCACAGGAGGGTTCACAATTGAATCTTCCCTATGTAAAGCTCTAAGTATGTTTCTTCTTAGCTTGTCTCCCCTTGGGCTAAAAACTCTTCAGTGACTCTCATTGCTTGCAAAATCAATCCCAGTTCCTCAGCCTGGCTTTAAAAGCCTTCCATAAATCAGGCTCCTACCTCCCTTGCCAGCCTTCTGGGCTCTACATTCAAGGCACTTTACTACCTAGGCTGTTTACCAGGCATGCCCTGATGACTTCCTCTGCCTGAATCTTTATACCATTTCCACTGACTGGAATGCTCTTTCCCAATCTATCTGCTTGAATCCTACCCAAATGACAAGACCCTACTTATGGGTAGCTCAGGCTCTCAGGTGAGACAGGAGTTGGCAGGAAGAAGACCTGTGGATCTTAGTGGACTTCAAGCTTAGTAGGTGTGATCAGATGGCCAAATCAGCTAAGGTGATTTTAGGCCGGGCTAGCAGAAGTGCTGTTTCTAGGATTAGGGAAATTTCATGGATTTAGTTCCAGAAGGAATCTCTGAGGTCCAAATCCTTCATTTTATAGATGAGGAAACTGAGCATGAAAAGGTTTAGTAACTTGTCTAAGGTCACACAGGTAATAAGTGGAAGAAAAGGCAGGTTCCTTCCTTCCTCCCTCCCTCCTTTCCTTCCTTCCTTCCTTCCTTCCTCACTTTCACTGACTCCAAATCTAACACTATTTCCATTGCATCATGTTGCATTGATAGACCCTCTCACCTCTGCCTTAGACTCCATAGGCAACTAGGTGATACAGTGAATAAGTAAAAATGCTAGATTTGGCATTGGGAAGACCTGAGTTCAAATCCTGCCTCAGATGTTTACTAGCTGTGTGACCCTGGGCAAGTTACTTAACTTCTGTGTGCCTCAGTTTCCCCCAATAGCAAAATGGGGATAACAACAGCACCTACCTCATAAAATTATTGTGACAATCAAATGAAATAATATATGTACAGTGCTTTGCAAACCTTAAATCTCTATATTAATTCTTGTAATTATTATTATTAATATTATGTTCAATTCTGGAACCATGGCTGAGTGTAGTGAAAAGAACATTTGCCATGTAGTCAGGAGAGCCCTGAGTTCATACCCTGCTTCTGACATTTACTAGTTGTATGAACAATGAGTAAATCCTTTAACCTTTTTGAGCCTCAGTTTCCTCTTCTGTAAAATAGGGATATAACATTCCTCCTAGGCAGCACCTACCCCACAGGGTTGGTTGTTATGAGGATCAAATGAGATAATGTGTGTGAAGCTCTTTGCAAACCTTAAAACAACAGATAAATTCAATTCTCTTCCCTTGTCTAAATATATGAGCCTAAAAGTCAGTTATTATTTTAGGAAGGACATTGACAAACTGGAGCATATTCAGAGGAGACCAGCACAGATGGCGAAAGGACTGGAGACTCTGCCATAAAAGGACTGGTTGAAGGAACTGGATAAGGAAAGATGGAATAAGGGAAAGATGCAGGGGCGGGTGGAGGAGGAGGCATGAGTTGAAAGGCTGCCATGTGGAATGGGGCTAAGAATTGCTTTGATTGGCCCCAGAGGGCAGAGCCAGGAGCAATGTGTGGAAGCTACAGAGGGGTAGAATTAGGTTTGAAGAAAGGGAAGAAAAATCTCTTAATAATCAGAGCTGGTCAAAAGCTGATTGAGTGGAATTCAATTGACTCGACTTACTCAATATTAAATCAACAAGCATTTGTGAAGCATCTACACTGTGCTTGGGCTGGAGATACAAAGACAAAATGAGAATTCCCTGCACTCAGGGAGTTTGTGTCCTAATGGACGAGACAGCATGTGTATGTGTATATGGATGTACATGCATCTGTACATGTAGATGTATATATGTGTATATGTATATGTGTATATATATGTACACATGAAATACATACAGAATCACTACATCATTGAATCTGAGAGCTGAAAGAGACCACTAGTCCAACCCATAAACAAAGGAGTCTCCATCGTTGTCTATCTTCTGCTTGAAGATGCCCAAGGAGGTGGGGGGGGGGGTTCTATCACTCCTTCAGACGGTCTACTGCCCTTTTGGATGGCTCTCATCATTTGGAATTTTTCCTGACATCAAGCCTGAATTATTCCTTTCTAACTTTCAACCATGACCTCCTACTTCTGTAGTTTGGGCCAAACAGGGCTTTCTGTATCTGTCTGAAGTATATATCTCTGCTTCCTAAAGAATGTAATATATCCTGGTCCAACAGCTCCCTTTCAAAGTTTCATGGACAAAATGGTGGCTGAGGGGAGGAGAGGAAAAAGACCTTCCTTCTCTGTGGCAGGGGTCTCCTCCACAGGGTGCTCTCTGACTTGTAATATCTTCAGATCTTGAATTCTGAAATGCACCCAGGTTCTAGCTATTTAAAACCTTAAGAGACATGGCTCATTTGCTTGCTCAGTCAATAGAGTTGTTCCCTTCTCCACTCAATCAGAAGTATTAGCTCTTCACAAAGGGATGAGGCCTATAGATTACATGCACACGTATTGTCAATTTAACACCTCATTAATGCCTTATGATTATGTTTCAAAGCTTCTGTGCCTATATTAACTGAGATGTAGGGGGAAACCCCCTCCCTTACACAGGATAATCTTGAAAAGGAGAGCTCTATCATCTAGGGGTACCAGGAGAGGCTTAGGGCAGAAAGTGGTACTCAAGGTGAGCCTTGAGGGGCACCAGGGACTCCAAGAGGTGGAAGTAAAAAGGGAGAGCAATGTAGGCACAGAGGAACGGGCTGCACAAAGGTACAGAGATGGGACATGTAGTGCTGTGTGTAAGGAACAGCAAGGAAACCAGTTTGTCTGTACCATAGAGGGCAGGGAGAAAAGTGATGTGTAATAAAATTGGAATGAAAGGATGGGATCAGGACATAGAGGGCTTTCCCTGTCAAATAAAGGCGTTCATATCTGATCTCACAGATAATAGGGAGGCATTGTAGTTTATTCAGTAGGAAGGTGATTAAGTCAGAGTTGTGCTTTAGGAAAATCACTTTGGAAGCTGGGTGGAGGATGGATTGGAGTAGGGAGAGACTTCAGTCAGGGAGGCTAATTGGGAAGGTATTGCAACAGTGTAGGCAAGAAGTGATAAAGTTGGTTCTCAGTGGAGAGAAGGGGACTGATTCAAGAGATATTGTGGAGGTAGAAACAACAAGATCTGGCAGATGAGTGGATGTGTAAAGTCAGTGAGAATGAGAGCTGAGGATGACTCTGACATCGAGAATCTGGATGCCTGGAAAGATAGCAGTGCTTTTATTAGAGATAGGGATCCTCAGAAGAGGAATAGCTTCAGGGGAAAAGAGAATAAGTTTGGTTTTGGACATAATGTGTTTGAAATGCCTAAGGGATATCTAGTTCAAAATTCCCAACAGGAAGTTGATACAGGACTGGATCTAGGGAGAGAGACTAGGGGTGTGTGTGTGTGTCTGTGTGTGTGTGTGTGTGTGTGTGATCTGCATAGAGAGGACAATTAAACCCATGGAAGCTGATGAAGTTACTAAATGAGAGAATGCCGCAAGAAGAGGAAAGAGGAGCCAGGATGGCCCCTTGGCCAGTTAGGAAGTTGGAAAGAAATGGAGTTTCTAGCTCAGTCGACTGAGAAGCCACAAGACATGTGGGAGGAGAACCAAGAGACTGCAAACCCAGAGAGGAAATAAGATCGAGGAGGAGAGAGCAGTTAGCCAAGTCTAATACTGCAGAGAGGTTGAGAAAGATGAACGCTAAGAAAAAGCCATTAGCTTTGGCAATTGGTAACTTTCAAGAGAACACTTTCATTTTAGCGATGAGATTGAAATCCTGATTATAGAGGGCTTAGGAGAGATTGAGAAGAAGGGTAGTAGAGGCGAGGAGTACGGCCAGAGAACCAAATTCTCAGGAATCGTGTCAAATAAAGCTGATCGTTTCTAGTTCAGCCCTGGCCCAGTAATGAAGCACTATAAATAGAAATGGGACTCAGAACAAATCCAAGGGAAGGCTTCAAGCAAAGAGACCAAATATGATGGCCTGAATCACAAAGAAGAGGGAAAGAAGCCAGGCGAAAATAGAGAAAGCAACTAAATGTGTTGAGAATAGAGCCAGGAGACATTGGTGAGAGGATTCTGACTCTGCCATTTACTTTTCATGTGACCTCAGACAAGTGATTTCACCTTTCATGGCCTCAGTTTCCTGTAAATGAGAGGGTTGGACCAGATGATTGGACCTCCGAACAGAGGCTTGGCAGTCAGGATTATTTATACCTCTGTCATCTATGTATGACTGTGTGATCTTGGATAATTCCCCCACCTTGCCATAAGCCTCAGTTTCCTCCTCTGAATGGCTATTTTCATAGATTATTAGTGTTGAAAGAATCTACCTTGGATAAGCCAGGGCCCGTGACTGAGTCAGTCCTGGAGCTTAGAAATTACTGATCTGTAGTCAGCTTCTAAATCCAGTCCAAAGGACCTGCCTTTGCCACCAGGGCTTTCATCTTTTTGTTTTTACTAAACTCTCCAGATTTCTGAAGCCCCACACTAGGCCCTGTGTCCCCTGACATCTTTCAGGGTACTGTGGCTGCCTTGGCTCCCTGGGTTCAGAGGTCAACAGTACTGAATCTCTAGTGACCTTTGCCCTCTTCCTACTACTCCCACCATCCCTGAATGCCTGGTCCTGTTATAGAATCATAGCATCTCAGAATCAAGAGACCTCGGAGGTCATCTCATCTAATATCTGAATAGGACGCATACCACAGGGTTACACTAAGGCCTCCTGAGGACACCATTAAGATAGTAAGGTAATGTGTATCAAATACTTGCTATATCAGAAATGCAGTCTGGGAAGTTAATTTTTTCTTTTTTTTACATCTATTTTTTATTTTTTGAAAGATTATTTATAGCCTTTTTTCTATTTTTGAGTTCCAAATTCTCTCTGTCTCTGTCTCTCTCTTTCTTTTTCTCCCCACCCCTTCCCTCAACCATTGAGAAGGCAAGCAATATATTAATTATATATGGAAATCATACAAAACATATTTCCATATTAGCCATGTTGCCAAAAAAGCAAGAAAAATAAAGCTTAAAATTATACTTCAATTTGTACTCACAGTTCATCAATTCTCTCTGTGGAGGTGGATAGCATTTTTCATCATGAGTCCTTTGGAATTGTCTTAGATCATTATATTGATCAGAGCAGCTAGGTCTTTCACAGCTGATCATCATGACAATATTGCTGTTATTGTGTACAATGATTTCCTGGTTCTGCTCACTTCTCTCTTTATCAGTTCATGTAGGTTTTTCTGAAAGCATCGTGCTCATCTTTCTTTTAGCACAATAGTATTCCATCACAATCATATACCACAACTTGTTCAACCATCCCCTAATTGAAGGGCATCCCACCCATTTCCAGTTCTTTGCCACTAGGAAGTTTCTGAAAGGCCTTTTCATTAGACTCTACACCTAATGGGAAACTACTATGAGAGACAATATTAAGCATTGTCGTAGGGCATAAGACACAACATGCCTTCCCCTGGCTGATTTTTTTGCTACACAGCCCATCAGGGAGGACACAAAGGGATATATCTATGGGCCCATAGACTATAATATAGCCCCACACTGACCAAACCCCAGAGGCTAATTTGGGTGGGTCTGGTTCTCACTTTACGAAAAATTAGAATCACTCAAAGATACCAAGATTCTCTACAGGCAGAATAATGACTCACTAACAGCAGATAAATGTCCTTTCTCGCCTTTAAATGCCTCACCGAATTTAAATGCTGTCCTTGTAAGCCAGCAATAGCTGAGCAATGCAGTACAGTCATAGCCAGCTCAGTGGCTGACCAGCCTTAGTGCTGACTCAACTAGCTGCTGCTGAGTTTACTGCTACTCCAGTGATGGTGCTGATCCACAGCGTGCCTTCACAAATGCCTTCCCTCCTTCTTTCCATCTGAAGACCTCTACTTATTATGACCAATGTCATTATCATCACATTATTAATAATCTTAGCATCTAATTAACTCCTTTCCTTTGATCTATTATATGGAAACATTCCAGAATGTGTTTTGAAGATTAATCTGAGGGATAAGAGAATATATAAAAGCAGGCACAGGAAGGAAACAAACATTTGTTAAATGTCTTCTCTGTGCCAAGCACTGTGCTAAGCACTTTTACAAATATTATCTAATTTGATCTTCACAAAAACCCTGGCAGGACAGACACTATTATCATCTCCATCTTACAGTTGAAGAAACTGAGGCCAGACACAGGTTAAGTGACTTGCCCAGGATCACACAGTTAGTAAGTGTTTGAGGCCAGATTTGAACTCAGGTTTTCCTGACTCTACACCTGACACTCTATGCACTGCGCCACCCAGCTGCCTGTCTACAGGTTACCTCCAAAGTTAAAAATAGATTTTCCCCTTTCTTTACAGAGCCCTGGGTACCTGGGCCTGCTAACAGACTCAAAGTTTCCCCTCAGTTCTCCTTTGAAGCATCCCGTCTAGTGCCTTTCAGTTTCCCTGTCTCCAGTAGACTGTTTCCCTTCCTGCATAGCAACATGTTTTACAGTATATCAAAGATTCTTGAATGAAGACTCCCTCCAGGGACACAGACCACAGTCCTTGACATCCATATAGCACTACTCTATCTGCCTCAGTTTCCTCAACTGTAAAATGGGGATAATAACAAGTACCCACCTAGGAGGGTTGTTGTTGTTGTTGTTTTATTTAATAATATTTCATTTTATTCCAATTACACGTAAAGACAATTTTCAACATTCATTTTTTGAAAGATTTTGAGTTCCAAATTTTTCTCCCTCCCTCTCTCCAAGACAGCAAGCAATCTGATATAGGTTATGTATGTGCAATCATGTAAAACATATTTCTACATTAGTCATGTTGTAAAAGAAGAAGTAGAAAAGGAAAAAAAAACCATGAAAGAAACAACAAAAAAGTGAAAATAGTATGCTTTGATCTGTACTCGGACTCTATCAGTTCTTTCTCCGGAGGTGGTTCGCATTTTCCATCATGTGCCTTTCGGACTTGTCTTAGATCATTGAATTGCTGAGAAGAGCTAAGTCTATCAAAGTTGGTCATGGCACAATGTTGCTGTTACTGTGTGCATTGTTCTCCTGGTTCTGTTCACTTCACTCATCATCAGTTCATGTAAGCCTTTCCAGGTTTTTCTGAAATCTACCTCTAGCAGGCTTATTATGAGGATCATATGTAAGAATATTTGTAAAGCTCTTAGCACAGTGCCTGGCACATGGTAAATACTGTACAAATACTTATTCTCTTATTCCTCTTACTAATTTCTTTTATTAATTTTATGCAAATAGCAAAGACATTATATCACATACAGTTAAGCATGTCTGTTTGTTTTCATGGGTGATAGACTTCTATACCCTAGATTAGGGTTCAGTGAAATATAGCAGAGTCTTGGTAGAGGTGAGATTTTCCAGTAGTGATGGTTCAGAGCTAAGTTGGTTTGGGAAAACACACATTGACCACACCCCTAAGCTAGTGAAACAAGAACAGCCCACCCAGAGAGAAGGGCTGCTTGGGGAAAGAGGGTTCCTTGCTCCCTGAGAACTCCAGAAAACTGGGCACTTCCCTGGAATTCCCTTTAGAGTAGGGTGGGGTGCCTAACAGTCTTGGTGATCATGGGATTTCCCAGGGCCCAATTACTCTTGTTAGTGACCTTTGGGTTAGTGCCTAGCAATGCCACCTAGTGTTTAAACTTTTAACAGCACCAAGGAATAGCCCAGTAGAAACTGAGAATGGTAGGCTAGGCCAATGACAATAGCTGAAATAAGAACATTTAAATAGAAGTATGTAATAATTTTACATACATATATATATATATATATACACCTATTTATGTCTAGTCGTAGTCATCTCTAGGGCTTAGAGAGGGAAGAAAAAAAGAATTTTACATGATAACTTTATTATATATTTAAAAGGAATAGCAAGTTGTACATAATAGGTTTGCAGTTTCATGTACAATCATCTTTTTATTATACTATTTTACGTAAATGCTTGTTTTATTCCATAAATTAAGAAGAAAATAATAAAAAAAGAAAACATGCTGTTATGTCTTCATGTTATCAGTGATTCCAAGCATACCTATACCAGTAGGGCAAGGCATCCAATAATTAAAAGCCTCAAAAAGTTGGCAATCTGTATAGCAGCTCAAACAGAACTCCATAGTTTATGCTCAGGAGGTCCCCTGGGAATCTGCGTAGGAAAAAGCCTCTGAAAAAGGAGATGGAGGGATTCCTGATGGAAAAAGCGATGAAAGGACCCAGATCTTTGCATTGAGCACTGGGGACAGCTAGGCCCAGGGAGAACAAATTCCAGATAGTGGGGAGGGGGAAAGGGGCAGGAAGAGCCCAAACCCTTGGTATATACATAAATAGAAACAAACATATTAAAAAAATACAAGACAATTTTGGAGGTCCACACTGGCAGCTGGTGGTGATCAGGAAATACCTCACATAGGAAGTGGTGCTTGAGCTGTACTTTCAGGGGATTTTAAAAAGACAGAGATGATAAAGGAGGACCTTTCAGGCATGAGGTATAGACTGGAAAGACCTGGAGATTTCAGAATTTTCGTAGGATTTAGAATTGGGAGGAACTCATTCTGCTTGGCCTCAGAGGATGGAACAAGGAATGGTGGGTGGAGATTGTAGAGTGGTAGATTGCAATGGAATCTAAAGGAAAGTCTTTCTGATGATCAGAGCTAGACAAAAGGTGAAAGGGCTGCTTTATTTTATGAAGTAGGAGCTCCCCCTCATTTGAAGTGTGTCTTCAAGCAGAGGAGGGATGACCACATGGTGAGGATGTACTGTAAAAGATACTCTTTTTTTTTTTTAAAGAGGCAATCAGGGTTAAGTGACTTGCCCAGGGTCACACAGCCAGGACTTGAATCCAGAGCTTCCTGGCTTCCAGGTCAGTTTTCTATTCGCAAGATACATTGTCCTCTCTACAACTGCAGATGAAAATGTAAAAGGTTCTGCCCTCAAGGAGCTATGTTCTACTAGAGGAGTTTAGGTAGGGGTTGACTAGATGTCCCTGTGTTCCTGATTTTGGGAAGTGATGTGTCCAAGATCACACCATACACCTTGTCCTGTCAGAGCTAGAACTGACACCCTAATCCTGTGACATCATTGGCAGTGAGTGTCTTTGCCACCACACCAAAGTTCTCCCCATGCATGACTCCTCTCTTGAGCTCTGGATTTGTTTATCTCAATTTACTCTTGGGCTCAACCCCAGCTGGTTATTCTGCTTATCCATCCAGATCATTGTCTGGCTTGCCTTTTTCCCTTCAGGCATCTTCTCTCAATTCTATAGCAGAACTCTCTGATTCCAACCTCTTCCCTCTTCCAATCTCTTCCACCCTTCCCATATCTTCTAAAATAATCATTTTGAAGTACAGAATTGATCATGTCAAGAATTTTCATTGTAGAATCGTAAGACTATAGATTTAGAGCTGAAAAAGATCTCAAAGGTCATCTTGTCTAATTATCTCATTTTAATGGTTGAGGAAATTGAGGACCCAAGACAGGTGGCACAATGAATTGAGTGCCAAACTTGGAGTCAGGAAGATCTGAGTTCAAATCTAGCCTCAGAGTCTGACCCTGGGCAAGTCACTGAATGCTGTTTGCCTCAGCTTCCTCACCTACAAAACAAGCTGCAGAAAGAAATGGCAAACCACTCCAGTGTCCCTGCCAAGAAAACCCCAAATGGGGTCATGAAGAGTTGGGCACAACTGAAAAACAACTGAACAACTACTATTACAAATTATATCTTCCAGCAGAATGTTGTAGGCTCCTGCAAGGGAAGGATTATTTTTCTTTTTTGTCATTGAATCCATAGTTCCTAGTGCAATGCCTTACACAAGGTGGGGGTGAGGCAGGAAAGATTAGTTAATGCTTGTTGAATGGAAGTAAATTGAATTCTACATGCAAGGCATTGAGCTAGGTAGGTGGTATACAAAGTCAGAAATGAAAAGTGGTCCAGGTTTGTTAATTGCACCTAATCATCAGTTCTGTCTCATCTTCATCAAGGGAAAAGATCTTACACCAGGAGGAACACAGATGACATTGTGCTAAAGTCATTGAACCCCGGAACACTACAAAGGATGCTCAGAAAAATTAGTAGTGATGGAAAAGAGTTTGTAATAGTTTTGCTTTTCTTGCTTTCTTAAAAGGAGGGAGAGGTGGGAAAGACTATAGAACTGAAAACAAAATAAAAATTTGGATTAAAAATAGTCATTCAAAAGAGATCAGTCTAATCTTCTGTACTAGAAAAACAAATGGATGAAATAAATACATGGAGTACTCGGATTGTGAAATATGAGATGGGCAGCCCAAGGAATTAATTTACCAATATGTACATTTAGGAAAGGTGTTACAGATGGATAGTGAGCTGAGCCAAGCTGATTAAGAAGAAGACATCGGGCTAGACCATATTTAGGAAACTATAATACTGCTTTCAATGACTCCAAGAGTCTTTTTGTTGCAAATATCTGTGTCTTTTAACAACAATATTCTCCTGGTGATGATTCATGCTTGCAAAAAAGTGAAATAAGGTGATCTCAGAGAAATTACAATTATAAACAACCCAAAGGAGAATGGAAAGATGAATGGCAGGCCTAAGTAGGCTGTTGCCAATAACCTATAAAGGTTTATCCAAGATAAGAAGTACCACTGAGGACACATTTGACTAGAAAAGGAGATGGACAGGCCATGTGCTATGTTGGCCATAGTCAGTTTCACCTTCTTGGGCCTTAGTTTCCTCATCTATGCACTTGTGGATCTGTCCTTGGCCTTTTCTGTAAACTGTACAGAAATTTGAAGCTATATAATAATATCCTATTCAACATGTTATAAAGACTTGAAAATGAAGGCATAGGTGCCAGAATAATCAACTTTCCAGATTATCCAAAACTATTAATGGAGACTCAACACAATGGATGACTGAGGTAGGCAGGCTCTGAAAGTATCTTAACAGTCTAGAATTATGGGCCAAATCTAATAAGATAAAATTTAATGAGGATACATGGGAAGTCCAATGCAGGGTTAAAAATAAGTCAAGTATGCAAGAACAGGATGGGGAAGTTGTGGTTAGGAAACAGTTCGAATGAAAAAAGATGTGGGGCTTTTAGAAAATTGCAAGCGCAAAATAGGTCACCATTCAGCTATGGTGGGCAATAATACTAGTGTGATCTCAGTGTGAATTAATGGAAATATGGAAGTGATAGTCCTGCCTTACCCTGCTCTAGCCAGCTTGCACGCAGAGCATTATTCTCAGTTCTGGGCACTACAATCTGGGAAAGATATTGACAAGTTGGAACATAGTAAGAGGAAGGTAACCAGGATGGTGAGAGGACCATCCTATGCCACATGAGGACTGATTGAAGTGGAGGGCAGGGTTATTGCAGGCTCTCTTTCTCCATCTATCTATACACAGGCAGGTTTTTTGATGGACACACACATATTAAAGCACAAGGAAACTTGTGACTCAGGCTTAGGGTTTTTTTCCCTTTGCTTACTTCCTCCCATTCATTTTCATGCAAGACCAAAATGTTTTGGTTCCTTCCTCAAAAAAAGGGGTTGAATATCCATAGCACTCTGGGGTTTCTTTGACAGACACCCCCCTGAAATGGATTTGGGAGCATGAGCTCTCCACAAGGAAGTAAGTAGTAACTTTTGAGAATGTTCTAAGACATAACCCTTAGCAGTACAGGTAAAAAGAAAGAAAGATTTAGGCCTCAGGTCACTAGTTAGATGGCTGGGGCAGGTCTATTCTGTATTCCATGGAGTTTGGTGTTTGGGGCAAAGAATTTTCTTCTGGAGAAGAAAAGCCCAATCTAGCCAGGGCTCAGAGAAATGGATGAATTCTTGATTATGGGAAAAAAGCCAAAAAAGATTTTCCCTCAGTTTGATGACCGGATATGTTAGGACTTCTTCCTTATTCTTATTTTTTTTTTTGGTAATTTTTTTAAATTTTATACTTAGACACAAAATGAGAAAAGAAAAAAAAATGGCCATGTACACAGCTGACCGTAAGAGAGGATTTAATGTAAAACAATAATTTTCTATCTCAAAAAAACCTATATAATAAATACTATACATTGTTTTCAAAGCTGCCCAGCTTTTCTTTGCTTCCTGTTGGTTTTCTTTTGTTCTGTGCTGTGCACTTGATATTTTATTTTTTCCTCTCCTTCTCCCCACCCCAACCCTAAAGAAGGCTACAGTTAAGCATGGAGATACATACATACGTACATACATACATATATATATATATATACACATACACACATATATACATATATAGAAATATCTATAAACACAGACACATATACACATATATACTCACAAACATTTATGTAAGACTGTACTATGTTTATTTCCTCCTATCATCTGTTTCTTAGAAGGTGGATAGCGTCTTCCTTCATAAGTCCAAGTCTTTCCATGTTTTTCTAAATGAACCAATTCATCATTTCCTACACCACAGCCATATTCTTTCTGGATTCAAATAGCATCTTCCTTCATAGAATCTTTGAGGTTAATTTGAA
This sequence comes from Vombatus ursinus, assembly GCF_900497805.2. Classification (NCBI taxonomy): domain Eukaryota; kingdom Metazoa; phylum Chordata; class Mammalia; order Diprotodontia; family Vombatidae; genus Vombatus; species Vombatus ursinus. The sequence goes on from NW_020954553.1 coordinate 7,031,179, forward strand.
TATTTATATCCAGGTCAGAATGACCTGGTTGCTCAAAGTTGTTCTTAAAACAATACTGCTGTTACTGTATACAATGTTGTCTTTGTTCTACTCATGTCACTCTTCATTATTTTGTGGAGGTCTCTGCATGCTTTTCTAAAATCACTGAGCTCATCATTTCTTAAAGCAGAGTAGTATTCCATCATGAACATATAACACAATTTGTTTAACTATTCCCCAATTGGCAGACATCCCTGCAATTTCCAGTTCTTTGACACCACAAAAAGAGCTACTGTAAATATTTTAGAATACATAGGTTCTTTTCCATTTTCCCTAATCATCTTGGGAAACAGATGTAATAGTGGTATAGCTGGTTCAAAGAGTATAAGCAGTTTAATAACTCTTTGGGCATAATTCCAAATCTCTCTCCAAAATGGTTGGATCGGCTCACAAATCCACCTACAATGAATTAAGATCCTAATTTTTCCTCATTCCCTTCAACATTTGTCACTTTCCCCTTCTATCATTTTAGTCAATCTGATAGGTGTAATATGATATCTCAAGGTTGTTTTAATTTGCATTTCTCTAATCAATAATGATTTAGAGCATTTTTTGTATGACTACAAATTGTTTTGATTTCTTCATCAGAAAACTGCCTGTTCATATCTTTTGACCATTTATCAATTAGGAAATGACTCACATTCTTATAGATTTGACAATGTTCTTTATATATTTGAGATATGAGACCTTTGTCGGAAAAACTGTTTATAAAATTTCCCCCCCCCCCCCCGCAGTTTTCAGCTTTCTTTCTGATCTTGGCCTCATTTGTTTCATTTGTACAAAAACCATTTAATTTAATCAAAATTATCCATTTTACATCTCACAACACTCTATATCTCTTATTTGTTCATAAATTTTTCACCTATCCATAAGTCTGATAGGTAATACGTTCCATGGTCTTCAAATTTTCTTGTAATATCTCCCTATATATTTAAGTCATGTATCCATTTTGACCTTATCTTGGTAAATGGTGTAAGGTAAATGGTCTGTGCCCAATTTCTGTCAGACTATACTTTCCAGCTTTCCCGACAATTTTTTTTAACCAAATAATGAATTCTTATCCCCAGACCTTAAGTCTTTACACTTGTCAAACACTGAGTAACTATATTTGTTTGCTACTGTAGATCATATGTCTACTCTATTCTTATTTCTATTTCTTAGCAAGTACCAGCTAGCTTTGATAATTACTGCCTTATAATATAGTTTAAGATCTGGTACTGCTAAACTTCCTTCCTTTACATTCTTTTTCCGTTAGTCCTTTTGATATCCTTGACCTTCTTCCAAATGAATTTTATTATTATTTTGTCTAGCTCTGTAAAATAATTTTTTGGTAATTTAATTGGGATGACATTGAATATATAGATTAATTTTGGTAAAATTGTCATTTTTGTTATATTGGCCCTGCCTACCCATGAACAATTAATATTTCTCCTTTCATTTAAATATGACTTTATTTGTGTACAAAGTTTTTTATGGTTTTGTTCATATAGATCCTGGGTTTGTTTTGGTAGGTGTATTCTCTATCTAGAATTATTTTAAATGGGGTATCTCTAGCTATCTCTTCCTGCAAAATCCTATTAGTAATATATAGAAAGACTGATGATTTATGTGGGTTTACTTTATATCCTACTGCTTTGATGAAGTCATTAATTATTTCAATTAACATTTTAGTTGAGTCTTTAGGATTTTCCAAGTACATCATCATATCATCTGCAAAAAAAGTGATAGTTTTATTACCTCATTCCTTATTCTGATTCCTTCTATGTCTTTTTCTTCTCTTATTGCTATTGCTAGGATTTCTAATACAATATTGAATAATGTTGGTGACAGTGGGCATCCTTGTTTCACCCCTGATCTTACTGGAAAGACTTATGGCTTATCCTCATTATGAATAAGACTTGCTGATGGTTTTAGGTAAATGTTTCTTATCAATTTAAGAAAAAGTCCATTTATGCCTGTACTTTCGAGTATTTTTAATAGAAATGAGTGTTGTACTTTTTCAAATGCTTTTTACCTTATTCTTAAAAACCAAACCAAATCAAAAAACTTTAACAGACAAATCTTTTGGGCTTTAGGCAAAAAGGTGTAAGGCAGAGGACCCTACTGCCCCTATGATGAAGAAACAGCATCTCCCAGGAGGACTCCAACTGAAGTCAGCAGGTGGCAGCAGAGAGAGAACCCTGAGCACAACCTTGCACCCAGTGGAGTTGTACCTGACAATGGCCAATGTGTAAGGACACAATCAACCACCAGAGCAATGTCAATCAGCCACCACAAGAGACTCAGCAGGGAGAAATAGATGGTAGAGACTACATACAACACTCAGTCTAACAGGGAGTAGAATCAGCAGGAATAGAATGGTGACATCATCAGAAGGCATCAGCAGCCCCATAATGTCAAAGGCATATGTTGAGCCTCCACACTTTGCCTGGACTACACGTGGTCTCTAACCTGTGTGTCCCTGCCTGGAGGAAGCTGGGTGATGCAGGAGATAGAGAGCTGGGCCTGGAGTGAAGAAGACCTGAGTTCAAATATGGTGTCATACACTTACAAGCTGTGTGGCCTTGGACAAGTTACTTAACCTCTGTCTGTCTCAGTTTCCTCATCTATAAAATGGGGATCATAATAGCACCTAACTCTCAGGATTGTTGGAAGGATCAAACGAGATAATATTTATAAAAACACTTAGTGCAGTGCCTGGCATACCATAGGTGCTTAATAATTGCGTATTTTCTTCCTTCCTCTATGTGTGCATCCTGACCATATGGGTTACCTGTGCATGTATCCACTTTTCCTTTAGATGGCATGTGTATTTATAGAAAAATGTTTTATTATCACTTTTCTTACTATTCTTTTTTGGACTACACCTATGATTGCAATGGTAGAGGGAACTCCTGGTCAGGGAACACCTTCCATTAGTGTAGAGGGACAATTCTTCAACAATCTATTATCTTAGAGGGTTGCCTAGAGGTTAAACGGTGGTTCAGGGTCACATGGCCCCTATACGTCAGGGGTGGGACTTGAAGCTATTTCTTTCTAACTCTATCTATTCTTCCACATTGCCTGCGCTTTCTTAGTATACCAAGTTGTTAGATGTTCTTGGCATGAACTAATTGAGTGATGTCTGTCTTTAAGAACTTGAAGGGCTGCCATGAGAAAGGGGGATTAGTCTGATTCTGCTTGACTGTAGAGGGTAGAACTGGGAGTAATAGGAGTAAGCTGCAGATGGACAAAGCTTGGTTCTACATAAGGCAATGATCAGAGCTTCCCAAAGGGTACACTGACTTCCTTGAGAGAGAGGGAAGGACTTGCTTTTCCTTCACAGAAGCTCTTCAAGCAGGGGCTGGATGGCCACTTGTCAGAAACCATAGAGAGGGGGTTTCTATTCAAGTTGAGGGAGGTGGTATAGTAGAGAGATCTGGGTTCAAATCCTACCACTGACAGTGACCCAAGGTAAATCCGGTCCTCAGTTCTCTCATCTGTAAATTGAGGGGGTTGGAATAGATGGCTTCTGAGGTCGTCTCCAGCTCTAAAAATGATTTAATGATGCTACAAGTACTAAGGGTTGGACTAAAAACCTCTGAGATTCTGTAAGAGATTGAACAAGATGACGGGAAAGTCTCCTCTAGCTTGAACATGTTGTGATTCTGGGGATCTGTGGTTGTCACATAACCTGAAGGATGGCCTTAGGTGCACTGGAAAGGTCCTTCATGGAGAACTTTTTGTTGTTGTTGTTACTGATTTTTTTTATTGGGGGGGGAAGCAATGGGATTAAGTGACTTGCCCACGGTCATACAGCTAGTGAGTGTCTGAGGCTGGATTTGAACTCAGGTACTCCTGACTCCAGGGTCAGTGCTCCATCTACTGCACCACCTAGCTGCACCTTGTTACCAAGTTTTTTTTGGTTTTGTTTGGTTTGGTTTTGTTTTTACATTTTTATTACACAGTAAAGAATACAACAATACCAGAATCACACTTGAAAGAGTCACGGTTGATAGACTACACATTACAGTCGTGGAGGACTTTTGGAAAGACCCAGATAAGGATAACTCAAGGTGAAAAGGCAGTGGAAGGGTTCTGCTCTGTGTAGAGAAAAGAAGATCCATGTCAGTGGGAAAACGAAGCCCCCCTAAACCTGAAGTGTGGTGGTGGGCGGGGAGTCGGAGGTGGAGAATTCACCCAATTCACCTAGAAACTTACCCGCAACTCTGTGGTCCATTAAACACTGACTATGCTTCCCTCTCACCACCATTTTCTGAAAACAGTCAAGATCCATATATCCCTTCCAAAACTGACATGGGAGGCTGTGTGGTTTAGAGAACACTGGATATTTGAATTGAGAAAACCTGAGTAGGAAACTTTTCCAACCATGAGCCTCAGTTTTTTTCTCTGTAAAATGAAGACGTTGGACTATCAGGGGTTCTTAATTTGGAGTCTGAGAACTTTTTAAAAAATTTTTTGATTACTATTTCAATATAACTGGTTTCCTTGTAATCCCATGCATTTTACTTTATGCGTTTAAAACCACTCTTCTTAGAAGTCCGTAGGCTTCACCTGCCAAAGGGATCTGCAGCAGAAAGGATTAAGAATCCTTAGACTAAGGGATCTCTAGGGTCCTAGCTGGTTCTCTATCACCCTCTGATCTGCATGGTTCTGCTTGAGTCATTAATGGGAAGCTTGTTACGCACTGTTTCCCTAGAATCCTGAGTCATCGGCGACGCTGTGGAAACAGATGAGCATTTGCAAAGATTTGCGAAGCCTCCGGGTACACCAGGGTTCAGTTTGGACAGAGCTCAGAGGAGACTGGGGGTGTTGACTGGGACAAGATCCAAGAAACATCCTGCTGGGGCCTTTGTCTGGGGGAGGCTGGGACGTCTCAGCCAGGATTTGGGTGAGAAGAGAGGAGGATTGCAGAAACCGAGGAAGTGGGACAGTGTTCTCCTAAGATCACCCTCTCAACTTCTAGTTCTGTGTTAGGAATGAGAAGGTCTGTGTTCTAGCTAGAGAAGAGAGTTGGATGGGAATTTAGAGGTCATTTCAGAGGAGAGGAACCTACAGACCTAAAGGTACTCAGTGAAATTAGTAAGAGAGTTAAGACTCCTCTCAGTCTAGGGTTCATTTCTACTACATCACATTGTTCTCACCCAAGGTCAAGTCGGAGGCACTTCAGTAAACAAATATTTGCTAAGGACTTACTTACTATGTGTCGCAGTGAGCTCCAGGATACAAAGAAAAGCAAAATCCTAGTCCCTGCCCTCAAGACGCTGTCATTCTAACTGGGGAGAGAACATGCCAACACTATAGACATACAAGCTAGATACAGTGGAAAGGGGGGGGGGTAATCTTGGAGGGAAGGGACCAGCTGTGAAGGGGATGAGGGAAGCCAGGGAAAGCCTCCTGCAGAAGGTAGGATTTGGGATGAGCCTAAAAGGAAGTCAGAAGGTGAAGGTGAGGAGGGAGATTATTCCAGATATGAGGTGCACTTTGTATTCGAAAAGATATTGGAGACAGGAGACAGAATGTGTGAGGAACAGTAAGAACGCTAGCATTGCCGGATTGTGGCGCTGGTTTGGGAAGGGAAGTTAAGCATTAGAAGACAAGTAGGAATCTGTACCTACTTCTTTTCTAATAGGAGTGAATTTTATTCCCTCTTGGTATGCCTAAGTACCACCCTTCACCTAAGCCTCTACTCAGTGACTCTGATTCCTAGCACCTATATTACTCTAACTTTTAATGAAAAAAACAAACTCCAACTGCTAAGCTGTCCCCAAGAAAGGGCTGCAATCAAAAAATGGTATTGTTGTTCAGTCATTTTGGTCATGTTTGATTTTTTTTTTGTGACTCCATTTTGGGAGTCTTGGCAAAGACACGGAGTGGTTTGCCTTTTCCTTCTCCAGCTCATTTTCCAGATGAGGAAACGAGGCAAACAAGGTTAAGTGACTTGCCCAGGGTCACTCAGATAGTAAGTGTCTAAAGCTGAATTTGAATTTAGGTCTTCCTGATTCCACTGCCCTGAAATATGGTATTACCACCCTGCAAAAGAAACATACCACAATGTGAAATCTGACTATATCCACAGATCTGAAGCTCAATTCTGGAACATTCTAAATCTAGTTAGACGACACTTGGGAGATTCAATTCAATTCAGCAAACATTAATTAGGCATATACTAAGTGTAAGGCACAGAGCTGGACGCAAAAGCAAAATAAACCGTCCCTCCCTTCAGGGAGTTTACACTCTACTAGGGAGACACATCTATAGTGGATGAGGGAAAGGTGATCATAGAACTCCAGCCTCTGTAAAATGTTGGTGTGGATGGCCTCCCAGTTTCTTTCCATTTGTAGATTTATTATTCCACAATAACCCTTGAAGACTTGTTCACCTGAGCTTTCTCGAATCTCTCACTTTCCCCACTAATCCCCATTTATCCTTTAATTACCGATAATCCTTCTAAGAATGCCTTAAAGGTCAGCTAGGTGGAGCAGTGGATAGAGCGCCAGGCCTGGAATCTGGAAGACTCATCTTCCTGAGTTCAAATTCTGCCTCAAACACTTACTAGGTGTGTGACCCTGGGCAAGTCATTTAACCCTGTCTGCCTTAGTTCCTCATCTATAAAATGAGCTGGAGAAGGAAATGGCAAACCACTACAGTATCTTTGCCAAGAAAATCCCAAATGAGCGCAGGAAGAATTAGACACTACTAAAAAAGACTGAACAACAACAAAGGACCAAGTACATTTTTAAATCAATTGACATGTCTGAGCTTTCTAGTGTTAAAGTTCAATGAAGAATAGAAGAAGGTTAGAACTGGAGGGAATCAGCTAGTCTCAATCTTCTTGTTTTGCAGATAAGGAAACTGAGATCCGAAGAAGTGTCTTATCAAAGGTAGGTCCATAGTCCCAAGCCTCCAAATCTGATACTCTTAACATTGGTAACTTGGTGACAATTGGTGATAAGAGCCCTGGGCTAGGAATGAAAGCTCTGGATTCTAGTCCTGATTCTGACACTTACCGCAGTATGACCTCAAACAAATTCCATGGCCTCCATTTTCCTCTTCTGTCAAATGAAGGGATTAATCTCAGATGATCTCAACTTGGGGGCCATGAACTTTAAAAAGAAAGCTGACTACTGTATTTCAGTACAATTGGTGTCCTTTGTAATCTGCATTTTGTTTTATTCATTTAAGAGCCTTTTTCTGACAAGAGGTTCCTAGGTCTCATCAGACTACTAGAGGGGTCCTGGTCTAAGTAGTTTCTAAGGGTCCTTCTAGCTCTAAAATTCTAGGATTTTATAATTCCATGGATTGCATTAGTAAGCCCTTTCCCTATAGCAACAATTCATGTTGTGGTAAGGTAGTTCCTTGGGACTCTGAGGAGCAATGGGGCTATTTTGTCTGAAGGGGTCCCTAGGGTTTCAGCTACCTTGCAGGGTTGTTCTGAAGATCAGATGAGATAATATTTACAAAGCACTTATCATGTGCCTTGCACACAGTAGGCACTATATAAATGCTATTGTTATCATCATCATCATCACCATATTCTTCTTTGGAAATTACATTTCCTGGCATACATTTGGCTGTGTGTGTTATTTCCAAATCCCACTCCTTCATTTTCTTTCTCCACTGCCCCAGTTCCTCTTGCAGCTAATGATTAACCAGGAACTCCCTAGTTGCAGCATTCCCAGGGGACATATTTTTGCCTGGTCCTCATAGGCCCCTTTGTCTCTGCAGCAACAGAGTACCCACTTTCCACACTTCTTTTGTTAATCATTCATGCTGTGGCAGACAGGCCACTAGAACAAGGTGGAACATTAGTGTTGGTTTTTTGAGGAGGCTGTGAAGTTACTTCTCCCCACAGATCCCAGTGGGTTAGGGAGTCCTAGGCTGTTAGGAGGGAAGAATGTGGAGACTATAGGGAAGGATAATCTGGATTCTGGTTCTCTACTCCCAATCCTCAGTAGCCTTTGAGAAGATGCTGGGGACCTGGGATGCATGGATCGTCCCCCAGCTGATTTGAGTTCCATCTGTCTTGGTCCTCCCACACTTGACCCCAGCTCTGCTGACTCTATCAAACCTCTACAGCCTCATGGCTATCTGTGGTGTGTAGGTGTGGCTTCCTTTCTCCCCAAAGCATCAGTCCAGACAAGTGGTGTTTTTTCCATAAAAAATTTTATTTAGAAATTCAGGGGGAGGGGGTGGGAATCAGAAAGCATATAAATGTGGGAGGTCACACAACACAGATTTTTTGAAATGAACAGTGCCAAAGTCTCTCTACAGCCAAAGTTGGCCATGGATACTCCTTACCTACCCATCCCTACTTCACCCCCATCTAATTCCCTGGGTCCTTTCCTTGGTTCAACTCTGCAGATCTATTCCTAATTTGTTATGATTTAGGAAGTCACAGCTGTAATGGGCTTCAGTTTCTTTCTCTGTAAAAGGAGGGGTTTGTACTGGGTGAACTCTATGATCCCTTCCACCTGTCTCCTGTAACCCATACCCTGGGCCTCACCTCTCATGGGACAATAGATTGTTGAGTGGCTAAGAATGAAGAAGTCATCCCATTTTAATGAATATGAACTTGGGGAAAAGAATTTCTGGGCAGACAGGCTATCCACTTCCACACTGTGGTCTTTCCAGCTCCCTTTGGGCTCAAGCTTGGCCCCTGCCCAATCATTCTCTCTAACACAGACCTCTAATGGTTTTGCCTGAACCTTTCCTTCCATCTACCCACCCCACAAACCCCTATCTGCTCCCCTCTCCCGTTGATTCCTACCATTACAGTTCTTGTCATGTTAAAAACTCTTCATCTTATATTGCTGTGTTCTGCCCACCCTATGAAAGAGATGGCACCTGAGATGAGCCTTGAAGAAGAAGGATTTTGAAAGGTAGAGATGAAAGGCATGGAGTATATACCAGGCATGGAATGTGACCTGCACAGACATACTCAGCTGATAAATTTGCAAGAACAGACTTCAAGTTGACAGAAGGAATGGAAGAGGACTATATGAAATAAAGCTGGCAAGGGAAGTTGGAGCCAAATAGTGGAGAACCTAGGATGTCAGGCTGAGAAATTTATCTTTCCTTCTGGAGACAATAGGGAGTCATTGAAAGATTTTGAACAAGAGAGTGACAAGAGTGGATCTGTGTCTTAGAAGGATAATTTTAGCGGAAGAATGGATTGGAGAGCAAAGAGAAGACCAAAGGCTAGGAGACCCTTTAAAAGGCAATTATAGGGGGGCAGAGCCAAGATTGCAGAGTAAAAGCAGTGACTTGCTTGAGCTCTCCCCCAAACGCTTCCAAATACCTGTAAAAATGGCTCTAAACAAATTCTACAGCAGTAGAACCCACAAAAGACAGAGTGAAACAAATTTCCAGCCCAAGACAACCTGGATGGTTGATTGGAAAGGTCTGTTGTGCTGGGCTGGGAGAGGAGCGCAGTTCAGTGTGGGCCATGCAAGCAAAGACCAGGCCTCAGCAAACATGGAGCAGGCCTCAGGGAATCAAGGGGAGCTGTGGTGATTTCCAGACTTCTCAACCCACAAACACCAAAGACAACTTAGAAGGTAAGTAGGAAAGGTGTTTTGGACCTGGGTGAGAGAGGAGCGTGGTCCAGCCCCAGTCCTGGTGCACTCCAGGGTGGTGGCTGCTTCTAGAGCTCTCAGCCCACGGAGAGAGAGGGGATCAAGTGGCTGATGAGAGGAGGATTGCAGGGATCTCTTTGCTGGTGCTGAGGCAGGACTCTCTTGCTTTGCCCATGCTTGAATCTGGGTCGCAGCCCTGGGTGGTGGTCCTGGGGTGAGGAGGAGTGCTGGCGTGGTGGAGCTGGTAGTGGCAGTGAAGAGGGAATCCTCCTCACAGTTCTAAGGCAGAAAAGAGTCACTCATAGACCAGAGCACAGGCCAGGAAAGGAGTAAACACCTCGCCCTTTATCACAGCACCTTAGAAGAACTGAAAACTTACAGGTCCCTAGAAGTATCTCTGAAAACAGCTGCACAAGCTGAAGCTTGGGACAGTACATCCTCCACACCAGAAGCACACCCCTACCTTAACAAAGAGTTTAAAACTCAAGTAATTGGCTGGGATCATGAGCAAACTTCGAAAAAAAAGTCAGACCATTGAATCTTTCTTTGGTAACGAAGATCAAACCATATAACCAGAAGAAGACAACAAAGTCAAAGCTCCTATATCCAAAGCCTCCAAGAAAAATGTGAATCAGTCCCAGGCCATGGAAGAACTCAGAAAGGATTTTGAGAAGCAAGTAAGAGAAGTAGAGGAAAAACTGGGAGGAGAAATGAGAGTGATGCAAGAAAATCATGAAAAACAAGTCAACAGATTGCTAAAATAGACCCCAAAAAAATACTGAAGAAAATAACAGCTTAAAAAATAGCCTAACCCAAATGATAAAAGAGGTCCAAAAAGCCAACGAGGAGAAGAATGCCTTAAAAAGCAGAATTGGCCAAATGGAAAAGAAAGTCCAAATGCTCACTGAAGAAAATACTTCCTTAAAAATTAGAATGGAGCAATTGGAAGCTAGTGACTTTATGAGAAATCAAGATATTGTAAAACAAAACCAAAAGAATGAAAAAATAGAAGACAATGTGAAATATCTCATTGGAAAAACAACTGACTTGGAAAATAGATCCAGGAGAGAGAATTTTAAAATTATTAGACTACCTGAAAACCATGATCAAAAAAAGAGCCTAGACATCATCTTTCAAGAAATTATCAAGGAAAATTGCCCTGAAATTCTAGAACCAGAGGGCAAAATAGAAATTGAAAGAATCCACTAATCACCTCCTGAAAGAGCTCCCCAAAGGAAAACTCCTAGGAATATTGTAGCCAAATTCCAGAGTTCCCTAGTCAAGGAGAAAATATTGCAAGTATCCAGAAAGAAACAATTCAAGTATTGTGGAAACACAATCAGGATAACACAGGACTTAGCAGCTTCTACATTAAGGGACTAGAGGGCTTGGAATATGATGTTCTGGAGGGCAAAGGAAATAAGATTACAGCCAAGAATCACCTACTCAGCAAAACTGAATATAATCCTTCAGGGGAAAAAATGGACAGTCAGTGAAACAGAGGACTTTCAAGCATTCTTGATGAAAAGCCCAGAGCTGAATAGAAAATTTGACTTTCAAATACAAGATTCAAACAAAGCATGAAGAGGTAAAATAGGAAAGAGAAATCATAAGGGACTTATTAAAGTTCAACTGTTTACATTCCTACATGGAAAGATGATATTTGTAACTCATGAGACCTTTGTCAGTATTAGGGTAGTTGGAGGAAAAGAATTATTATATGTATAAATAGATTGATAGATAAAGGGCACAGGGTGAGTTGAAGATGGGGTGATATCTGGAGAATAAAATTAAGGGGTGACAGATTTATACTGGGAGAAGGAGAAAGAGAGAGGTAGAATAGGGTAAATTATCTCACATAAAACAGGCTAGAAAAGGTTTTTATAGTGGAGGGGAAGTGGAGGAAGGTGAGATGGAATGAGTGAATCTTATTTTCATAGGATCTGGCTTAAGGACAGAATAACACACACTCAATTGGGCATGGAAATTTATCTTACCCTACAGGAAAATAGGGGGAAGGGGATAAGAGAGTAGGGGATTGATAGAGGGGAGGGCAGTTTGAGGGAGGGAGTAATCAGAAGCAAACACTTCTTAGGAAGGACAGGGTCAAAAGAGAGAATAGAATAAATGGGGGCAGGATAGGATGAAGGGAAATATAATTAGTTTTCCACAGTTCTTTCCCCTACTATGGAAGTGTTTTGCATGACTACACAAGTATAACCGGTATCAAGTTGCTTGCCTTCCCAATGAGGGTGTGTGGGGAGTCAGGAAGGGAGAAAATTTCAAACCCAAAGTTTTAAAAACAAATGTTTAAAAATTGTTTTCACATGCAATTGAGAAGTAAGATATACAGGCAATGGGTTATAGAAATCTATCCTGCCCTACAGGAAAATAGAAGAGGAAGAGGATAAGAGAGGTGGGGGGTGAGGAGATAGAAGGGAGGGCAGATTAGGGGAAAGGGTTTTCAGAATGCATACTGTCTTGGGGTTGGGGGAGGAACAAGATGGGGAGAAAATTTGGAACTCAAAATCTCGTGGAAGTGAATGTGGAAAACTAAAAATCAATAAATTAATGAATCTTTAAAAAAAAAAAGAAAAGAAACACATGTGAGAGAGATTGTGGAGGTATAATCAACAGGGTTTGGCAACTGATTTTATATGGAGGTTAGGGGAGAGGGAAGAGTCAAAGATGAACCAGAATGATTTGAGGATGGTGGTGTCCTCAACAGAAATGGGGCAATTGGAAAGAAAGATAGGACTGGGGTAAAGAACAGAGATGATTAATTCATTAATGTTGAATTCATTCATGTTGAGCTTGAGGTGCTGTGAGTACATTGAGGAGAAACTGCATAGGAGGCAGTTGGAGATGTGGAACAAAAATCTTCAGGGGAGAGGTAAAGAATCAATATAGGAGTTTGAGTGTCATCTGCATAAAGGTGATCTTTGAACTCTGGGAAAGATGAAAGGAGTCTTAGAACATAGAACACTAAGAGCAGGAAGAAAACTTAGGGTGGAGAATATTAAGTGCCAGAGCAAGAAAGAACCTTAGAACTCAGCAGGTCAGAGATACACAAGTCCCTAGTATATAGAACAAAGAACTTTAAAACAGGAAGGTACCTTTAGATCTCAGAGGTGAGAGGGATCTTAAAATGTAGGACATCTGAACTGGAAGGGACATTGGAACATAGAATATCAGAGCTGAAAGGGTCCTTAGAACATAGTATATAAGAACTTAAAGATACCTTAGAACTAAAAATGTCAGAGATAGAAAGGACCTTAGAATGCAGATCACTTGAACTGGAAGGAACCTTAGGGGTCACTGGTTTACCCATCTCATTTTATAGATGAAGAAATCAAGGTTCGCAGGTGTTAAGGGACTTACCTAAATGTTGTATCACTAGTTAGTGTCAGAGGCAGGATTTGAACCCGACCTAGAGTCTCCAAGTCCAGAACTCTTTCCATTGTGTGGTAATTCAATATAGACAAGAGTTTCCCTTAGCCCTAGACAGAAACATTTGCTTCCAAAGTCACAGACACACTTTATTCCATTCTTCCCTGCCTACATCTTTCCCACCAGCCCAGACTTCTAGGCAGTCGTAGGAATTTGCTTGTCCCTCAGTGCCAGGCAACCAAGAACACCTGTTTCCAAATGACAGAGTGTCCCATGATTGTTCCTGGGCTTTATGGGCTGGGCTGTTTACAATCCTCCTCTTATCAGTTGTTCCTCCGGTCAGCAGCAGGTGAACAGCTGCAGGCCACCAGATTGCAAGGGAAAGAACATCGGCCTGAGGATCAAGAGACCTTGGCTTTCCTCCTAACTTAAAGTAGATGTTGGGAAAATAACTGGTTTCCTCACCTATAAAATGGGGATAAAAAAAATCTCTGCCTTGCCTAGCTGTTGTGAGTTTCAGAAGTAGGTAAAAATGCTATTGGGTGCCCATGCGTGAAAAGGCTGGCCCTGGACTTTAATCTTGGGAGGCAGGTTCCTGTTTTCCTGGGCACCAGTTCTTGTTTTGATCTGGTCCAGGGGATCTTTGCTGTCAGCCTCAGGACTTGTACCTCAGAGGTTTCCTAAACCTCTCCTAATCTCTGAGCTCCCCACTTGAAGCTCTGAGCCCCTTGAGCTTCCTATTCTTTGAGGCTTCTTGGCTCCCCTGGGCTCTCAGATCCCCTCTCCCATCCCTAACTACTCTGCCTTCTCCTGCCTCTGCCTCCATGGACTCCTAAGCCTGGCATCTGCTCCCTCTTTCCCTTCTTCCCCCCTTTTCCATATCTTCCAGACTACAAGGGCAAGTATTTAGGGTTTATTTGTGCTATTTTAAATAAATTTTATTATCACCTTTTGTTTTTACATTATACTTATATCTGTATATGCTTGTCATCCTCCTTTCCTTCTTGGTCACAAAGAAAATGTTAAACCAAACCAATTGATCCTGTGACAAGGTCTGCCAGAGAATGCAACATTCAATACCCATAGCCCTTCTTACCTCTCTATTAAAGGGACAGTAGTCTAAGGTTTATTTTCAAAGGAAAAGAATATCCAACTTTAGAAATGATGCACCAGGGAAAAGTCATTATATGGGCAAATAGAGAAAATTACCCAATATTCAGTGCTCATGGCTAGGCTCTGCTACATTAATAAAAATGATATACTTTGAAAGTGTGTTTACACTTTGAATGCTGTGCCAATCAAATTACTGAAAGGATGCTTTATATAACTATAAAATAATAATAAAATTCATTTGGAGAAAGTAAAAGAGAATATCAAAGGAAATGTTAAAAAGAGGTGAACATGAAGGGGGGAAAAGCAGCAGTCATCAAAACTATCTGGTATCGGTTAAAGAAAATATAGATCAGTAGAACGTGTTAGACAAGTGAGAATCAGAAACAATGGAATTCAATAAGCCATTGTTTGATAAAGTAAAAAACACAAATTACCTATAAGAAAACTTCTTATTTGATTAAAAATACTGGGAAAACTGGAAGGCTATCTGGCAGGAATTAGGTTTAGACCAACACCTCAGACCATATTCCACAATACATTCTAAATGGATACATGACCTTAATATTAAATATCAGACTTTAAAAATATTACAAAGATAAATATATCATACGCCTCTCACAGTCATGGGTAGGAGATGTATTCCTAACCAGACAAGAGATAGAGGCAATTACGAAATGTAAAATATATAACTTTGATTACATGAAACTGAAAAGCTTCTGCACAAATGAAATTGATGCATCTAGAATAAGAAAAGAAGTGGTCAAATCGGAAAAAGTCTTTGGAACAAATCTTTCTGATAAGAGTTTGTCATCCCAGATATATGAACAAGATGCATGTGACTAATAGCCATTCCCCAGTAGATAAACACACAAAAACCTACCAAAAACAATCAAAAGGGAATGCAACAAAATTATAAAGATCAAGCATGATCTGAACTAAAAGATTGGAGGAGACAGTCCCACCCAACCCTTCCTGGAGGCGGGAGGTTTACAGGTATTACACATTACATGTTTTCAGACTTTTTTGATGTATTGTTTAGTTGTGTGTTCATGTCAAAGGACATGAACAAACCGTTCTCAAGAGAATTGCAAGGTATTCACAGTCACATAAAAGAATGCTCCAAATCAGTAATTACATGAAAAAATGCAACCAAAGTAACCTTGAGGTTTCACCTCACATCCTGAAAATCATCAAAAATAACCAAAAAATGGCAATACTCAATGTTGGAGGACTGTAGAATGATAGGCACACTAATTTATTGTTAGTGGAGCTGCAAAATGGTATAACCATTTTGGAAAGCAATTTGAAATTACGCAAATAAAGTGTTTGAGATGTCTATACCCTTTGAACCAGAAATTATTATTGGGCTTATACCCCCAGGAAGGAAGTTATTGATAAGAAGAAAGTCCCCATATACACCAAAATATTTGTAAGAGCACTTTTTTGTGATAGCAAAGAATTGTAAACAAAGTAGATGGCCATTAATTTGAGGAATGGCTAAACAAATTGTGGGACGTGAATGTAACGGAATATGACTGCTATAAAAATGACAAACGTGATTAATAAAGAGAAGCATAGAATGATTTAAATGAAGTGATGTACAATGAAGTAAGCAGAGCCAAGTAAACAAATATATACAATAACTGCAACAATGTAAATGGAATGACCAATGACCTACCAAAAACAATCAAAAGGGAATGCAACAAAATTATAAAGATCAAGCATGATCTGAACTAAAAGATTGGAGGAGACAGTCCCACCCAACCCTTCCTGGAGGCGGGAGGTTTACAGGTATTACACATTACATGTTTTCAGACTTTTTTGATGTATTGCTTAGTTGTGTGGATTTTTTTTTCTCTCTTAAAAATATTATTTCTCGGGGCAGCTAGGTGGCACAGCGGATAGAGCACCAGCCCTGAAGTCAGGAGGACCTAAGTTCAAATCCGGCCTCAGATACTTGACACTTACTAGCTGTGTGACCCTGGGCAAGTCACTTAACCCCGATTGCGTTGCTAAAAAAGAAAAAAAATATTATTTGTCGTATGGGATGGCTTTCTGGTAGGAGGATAGGGGAAAGATACTGGGGATAAGTATGATGATCTAAGAAACAGAAGATTTCAATAAAAACTTTTTTTGGTGAGACAATTGGGGTTAAGTGACTTGCTCAGGGTCACACAGCTAGTAAGTGTTATGTGTCTGAGGTCGGATTTGAACTCAGGTTCAAATGACTTCAGGGCTGGTGCTCTATCTGCTGTGCCACCTAGCTGCCCCCAAAAACTTTTTTTTAAAAAAAACAGAATATTACCCCGCTTCAGACTATGTAGAGGTCTTCCACTACTTTATTTTATTCTATTCTATTCTATTATAGCTTTTGGGGGCTGTGCACAACCCCACATGATTATGGAGTTTCCCAGTTCAGAATGACATTTTTCTTTTCCTACTCCTAACTCCCCAAGTATATGCACCTGAGCTTTCTGGATCAAGGTCATTAGTCTATTCTACAGTCTCCTCTCAGCCAATCAGGAAGCCTCCTGGTGGTTTTGATAAACCATGCGTATTGCCAGACGATCCCTTGGTTAACTAGCTATCTTTCCCCTCCTGCGGCTTAAAAGGGAGAAGGGGAGGGATTGCTTTTAGAACAGATGGATATTATTTATGAATTCATCGAGTCTACATGTTGAAGAAATGATGCCTCCGAAGAGACATTCAATTCAAGTTTGCCCCTTTGCTTATGAAATAGAATAAAACATCTCTGTGAAGTTGAAAATCTGTACCTGTAGATTTTGTCCCAGGTAGAATATAATACAAAAACCATCTGTGTAGTTGGTGCTACTGGCAGATATACATAATAAAAGCATGAGTGTGGACCCAGAAGGTGGAAGGCAACGACTTCGCCTCTTTTGGTTAGCTCTTGTTCTTCTAGGTGACACAGTGGATAGAATACCAGGCCTTGAGTCAGGAAGTCCGGAGTTCAAATCCAGCCACAGAGGTTTACTAATTGTGTGACTTGGATAAGTCACTTAACATTTGTCTGCCTTGGTTTCCTCCATTTCTAAAAAGGAATCATTAGTACCTACTTCTTGGGGCTGTTGTAAGGTTCAAATGAGGTGAAGTGCTTAGCACAGTGCCAGGCACTTAGTAAATGTTTGTTCTAGTTCAGTTTTATTTGCATGTCAATCAGAGGTAATATTAAGAGTTTCATAGTATTGGCCTTCATCCAACCCCTTTGGCTTATTTTTTTGATAAAGTACCCCAAAAGAGTTTTAGGTACCCCAGAGTCCCCATAAGGGTGGTCTTGTATAGGAGAATGAGCATTGAATTTGGAATTAAAGGGCATCAGTTTGAGTTCTGGTTCTGCCAATCACTATAGATAACACCTTCAGCAAGTCACTTAATTTTTCTGGGCTTTAACTTCCTCATTTGCAAAAAGAAGGGTTTGACTAGATTATCTCTGAGGTCCATTTAGAGATTTCAGTCTATGATTCTGTGAAGTCGTTAAACAGGATTTACCAGAAATTTCTCACTCTAAATTAGCCTTTTGGGGCTATAGGCCCTAGAAATAGACAAAAGAACAGATTTAATCTCTACCTGGGGTGCTCTGACTTCCTTGGCTGCTTGACTAGGTGCTCACAGAAAACAATTTAGCTGTCCATGTCACGGAGAGACTTCCTGACCTTAATATGTGCGAGAACAGAAAGCCAGTAGGTGTTCTAGTAAACCCAGTAGAAAGTAGCAGGGAGCAGCAGCCTGGTGACCAGAGAGCCCAGAAGAGAAAACCTTATGCCAAGCACAGAGATACAGTGTTAGAAGAAATGACATGACCATCTAGGATGGAGTGAAACAAACATTCTATAGCACTTACTATTTGCCAGGCACTGTGCTAAAAGCTTTACAAATACTATCTCATTTGATCCTCGAAACAACCCTCGGACATAGGTGCTATTATTATCCCCATTTTACAGTCAAGGAAACTGTGAAAGGTGAAGTGACTTGTCCAGGGTCACGCAGCTAGAAAGTGTCTAAGACTGAATTTGAACTCAGGTCTTCCTGACTTGAAGCCGAGTGCTCTAGCTATTGAGATATCCCTATCCTAGGGATCAATGTTAAAAGTTGTATTGTCTTTTTTAAAAAAAATTATCTCTTTGACACCTCCTGTTTTTCCATTATCTTAATTTCTGAATATAACCTTCATCCTTTCCCTATCCAGAGAGCCTTCCCTTTCAACAAAGATGAAAAAAGAAAGAGGGAAGGAAAAAGACAGGTTAGCAAAACTAACAAATTGAGCCTGTCTAACATTCTGTATCCATGGTCTTCCATCTCTACTAAGAAAGGAAGATGGGTGCATTTCCTTAATTCTTCTCTAGGGCCAAACTTGATCAATTATGTCTGAATAAGGGAGAGAATGTGGTGCAGTGAAAAGAGCCCTGGATTAGGAGATGAAAGACTGCAGTTCTAATCCTAGTTCAGCCATCCTTTCTGTGATGAGGACAAGTCTCTTCCCTTCACTCGGGCCTCAGTTTCCTTCCCTGTAAAATGAGAGGATTTGAAGATTTCTAAGGCACTCAACCTTTGGTGAAGACTTCCAAGGTCACATAGTGAGTGGGTCAGTGGCAGAGCCAAAACTCCCACCCAGGCCTCTTGACTGCCAGCCCGAGGTTCTTTTCCCCCTCCCCCTTTGGATCTTAATTAAAGTAGTCTACCAACAAAACCCCATTGTTTGTGACTTACACAGTTGTGAGCCAGTGAAATGGGAGCTGTCAGGGCTGGAGCCCCCGCACCTCGTGCACAAAGGGGGAGGGAATGAGGTGCCACTCTTTATAAACTTCTGAGCCTGGCCAAACAAAATCATTAGAAGAGGGATGATCCAAAAAAAAAAAAACAACCCCCCCCAAAAAAACCTAGTGCTTAGCTCCCCACACAGCAGAGCTTAGGGGGAACCATATGGAAGGAGCGCATTGCTGGCAGCCCAGCCAGGACTCCTTTATGCATTGTATTTCTAGACAAAAGCACTTTTTGTTCTCCTTTTGAGACAAGTTAATTTTTTTTTAAAATTTAAGTGGAAGCAGCTGCCAGTTCCTAGACTTTATTTTCTTCTGTCAATAAGGGAAGCTAGTCCTCATATGGCTCCCAGGGGCAAGGACATCATAGGGAAGGGTAGCTCTATACAACGATGGACGGCCTGCCCCTCATCTGTACCTGTTAACCCTTACCCATTCTTCTCCTTGAAAAGCTCAGCTCTGCTACCGCCTGCTCCAGGAAGCCTTCTCTTATTTTTCCAGCTGGTGGTGAGCTGTTCCTCTTCTGACTACCAGCAGCCCCAACTAGTTCTGTGCCTGTGCCCGGAAATAGAATCCCACAATGTCAGATATGGAAGATGACTTCCAGAGCCTCCTAATTTGGCTCTTTGCCACCAGCCTCTCCCCTCTAATCCCCTCTCTAAACAGTTGTGAAACTAAAATCCAATTCTGACAGTATCAATCCCCTGCAAAGGAAGCCCCAGTGGCTCCTTTTGCCTCTAGGATAAAATAAAGACGGTGGCTCCATTTGGCATGCTCCACCTTCAACCTGTCTTTCCAAATTTGTTTCCCATCCCTTTCCCTCACACTGAACTTCCAATCAAAATGAACTCACTTGGATGTCTTCATACATACTGCTGCACCCAGTGCCTTCTACCTTCAGTGTCTTTACACAACTACTCCCTCATTCCTGGAATACTTACCTCCTCCCCTCCTCCAGTTTGGAAGCCCTAATTACACCTAATTCCAACTCAAGCATTATCAACTCCATTCTTGATTTCACCAATTATTAGGGATTCTTCTTCTTGCCCCCAAATTACTCAGTATATATTTTGTTTTCACTCTTCTGTGTATATGATGTTTCCCTGTGGTAGAATATAAACTCCTTGAAAACAGAATCAAGTTTTCTTTCCTTCTTTCCTCCTTCCTTCCTCCCTTCCTCCCTTCCTCCCTTCTTTCCTTCTTTTCTTCCTTTCTCCTTTCCTCCCTCCCTCCTTTCCTCTTTTCTTTCCTTCCTTCATTCCCTCCTTCCTCTCTCTCTCTCTCTCTCTCTCTTTCTACCAGCACAGTGCATGGCATATTCAGTAAGTGCTTATTGAATTGAATCTAGACCAACTTTCTCACATGTTACACAAGCTGACACCAAGGGAAGGGATGTGACCTGCCCCGGGTTCTATAGCTAGGACATGGCAGGACTAAATTTCACACCCAAGTCCTCTAACTCTAAATCTAGTGTTTTTCCCTCTGTGCCACTGTTCCAAGCTTCCCTTGCCCTTATAATGGTAATAGTAGCTGGTATTTATAGGGTACTTTAAGGTTTGTGACATTATTGTTGTTCAGTCATTTCAATCATGTCTGATTCTTTGTGACCCCATTTGGGGTTTTCTTGACAAAGGTACTGGAATGTTTGACCCTTTCTTTCTCAGCTTATTTTATAGACAAGGAACCGAGGCATACAGGATTAAGTGACTTGCCCAGGGTCTTACAACTAGTAAGAGTCTGAGGCCAGATTTGAACTTAGGAAGATGAGTCTTCCCTGACTTCAGGCCCAGCACTCTATCCACTGTGCCACCTAACTGCCCCTAAGGTTTGTGAAATGCTTTACAAATATTATCTCATTTAATCCCCATAGGGTAGGTGATATTATTACCTCCATTTTATAGATGAGAAAGCTAAAGCCACACAGCTACTAACTATCTGTGGTAAAATTTTAACTCAGGTCATACGGTCTTTAATTCCAGCACTCTATCCACTGCATCACCTAGCTGCCTTCACAACTTAACTTGTATTATAATTTTCTGAATCAGTTTCTTATTCTCCTTATGAGACTGTCATCTCCAGGAAGACCCAGCATTATTCATCAAACCCAATGCTCCATACATGGTAGGTACTGCTTAAATGCCTGCTGAATGATCAACAGAACAACGTACTAGAAGTCCAGGATTCCAAGTCAGAGGACCTGGATCTGAACCCAAGTTTTGTTACTTATTTTCTTGGGAAACTACCTTGAGGGCCTTCAGTTTTCTCATCTGAATAGTATCTGGGTTGAAAGTCACAAGAGCAGAAGTTCCTAGCCTTTGGTAGACTGGTGAAATCCATGGTATGGCCAGGTACCTTCATTCTCCCCCTCCCCCACCTTTCAGCTTCCCTTGCCCTGTTGTATTCACCCATTAGAGTGAAAGCTCTTTAAGGGCTGGCACTGGCTTGCTTTTTTAATTTTTTTTGGTGAGACAATTGGGGTTAAATGACTTGCCCAGGGTCACACAGTTGCTTTTTGCTTATATTTTTATTCCCAGTGCTGACACATAGTAAGAACTTAATAAGTGTTTGTATCCTTTTTTTCCCTCCTCAGAAGACGAATTTTTTAAATAAACATAAATAAATAATAAATAAAATAAACAAATAATAGTTAATAAATGAAACAAATAAAAATAACAAAACATTTAAAAATAATAAGTAATAATAAATAATAATAATAAAATAAAATACATAAGATTACAAAAGAAATCAATATATTGAAATAGTTATAAAATTTTTTTTTAAAGATCCAAGTTTACTGATCTCAGGTTAAGAATCACTAGACTAGGTCATCTCCAAGGTCCCTTCTGGCTCCAAATCTTATGAGTCCCTGGAAATAAAGTGACAGATTCTTCCCTCATGCTATTCTGTCTAAGTAGGCTTAAAGCCAGGGAGACTGATTCTTCTTTCATAGGACAGTGGGGTTTTTTTTAAATAAAATTTTATTTATATGTTTTGTTTTCACGTCACCTAAAATTTCTCCTGCATTTCTTTCTCCCCTCTTCCCTTGGCAGAGAGCTATTTTTATTAAGATTCTGAAAAAGCTGGAACAGTTTAAAGAAAGCCTAGAGTTCCCACGGCTTCCTGCCCCCCACTTCTCCCTTTCCCCTTTCTTAGGCTGCAGATTGCCACTTTCCCTAATTATATGCACCTCCTTACTTCCCATTCAGCCCTTCCTAGAAGTATAGGCTCTGAATGTCATCTGCTTCAAACACCTAATTTTACAGTTGGGGAAATTGAGATCCAGAGAAGCAAAGAGACTGCTCAAAGGTCCCTATGGAAGTAAGTGGCAGAATTAGGACAAAAACCCAGATTTCCTGACTCCAAGACTCTTTGTGTTAAACTAAGAGGAAATTAAGGAAATGCTTGGATATTGGTCATTTATTTACTCACTCTGAAGATCAGGCCTTCATCCATAGCTCTTTCAGCCAGGGTGTTTCAATGGTGGAGTCAAAGGTCTTAGGGACTTGAATCATGAAAGGAAATAGTGAGGCCTGGGTTCTTGTCTTTATAAATCACATAGAGCCGGAAGTTATTATATTGGATGACAGAATCAGGATCCAAAAGGATACAACCTGGGGTCAAACCAAAGAAGATGAAATTCAATGAAGATAAATGTCAAGATGAAAATGTAAAGTCCTTTACTTGGGTCCAAAGATTCAATTACACATAGACAGCATGGGGCAGGGAGCACTGTAGCAGAAAGAACATTTGACTTGGGCTCTGAGGTCGGGGACAGAAACCTGTCTCTGACACTCACTGCTGGCTTTAGGTAAATCCCTTCTTCCCTCTAGGTCCTAGTTTTCTCCTCAGTAAAGTGGAGATCATGATATCTGCATTCCAGCCCACAGTCCTTTATAAATACTTTGTAAACCATAAAGCATTGGAGAAATATCAGCTCTTCAGCACTGATAGCTTCCTGGTAATGATTATAATAATATTGATAGGTTAACAATTTAAGGTTTGCTAGCCACTTCACATATAGTATCACTTTTGATCCTTAGAGCAACACTGTGAAATAAGTGCTATTATTATCCCTATTTTCCAGGCTGAGGGAGGTTAAAGCCACCTAGGATCATACAGTTAGTAAGTATCTAAGGCAAGATTTGAACTTTGGTCTTCTTGACCCCCCAAGTCCAGCTCCCCATCCACTAAACCACCTAGAAATCTATGGCAAACAATCATGGAAAACCACAATCTCCCAAGAGTCACGATTGCTGGTGACCTGAAGGGCAGCTGGAAGAGTCGCAGTGGGTGTCGGTAAGTGGTAGCCCATTTCCAGAAATGATTTGTGCATAAGAAGTGATATAAAAAGACCTTTATGGTTGGAAAGGGAGGTAAGCTGATTATGTGGAGAGAATGGGGAACAACGTAAGGGCAGCCTGGCTGCTGCGCTGGTATCCACACAATTTTTCAGGAGCCAGGAGAAGCCCCCTATGCATTGGGTTGACCCACTAATGGATGGTTTGGGGGAGACCATGGATAAGAACTGTACATTCAGCATGAGACGGCATGGAGGAACTGGCATGGGCAATAAAGAAGGAAGGACCCACACTGATGACAGCTCCCATTCATTGAAGTAGCAAAGGATAAATTTGGGTGTCATGGAGACCCAACCAAAGTGTTGCCTATGTGACATCATCATCACTGCCATCATGGACTTAGTCTTATCAATTTATAGCAAAAGTCACAGGATCACAGAGTCCTAGAATTGGAAGGACCTCAAAAGCCATCTATTTCAATGATGCCTGATTGAATATCCCCTCTTTAATCTACCTGACAAGGAATTGTCCAATCTCCGAATGCTTCTAGCAAGGGGCTAGAAGCCTCCACAGCCAGCCCATAACAATTTTGCATAGCGCTATCTGGGAGAACATTTTTCACTCATTGGGCCTGAATTTTTCTCTCTGCAACATCTACTCACCAGAAGTTCTGCCATAGCTCTATCCCCTGCAGCCAAGCAGAACAAATCAGGTCTAGAAACCCCAGTGAGGCAGAGGTTTGCACAGTCACTAAGGGAATCAGTGAATGTCTTGAGACAATTAGGGGAAATGTGAGACTGAGCAGATATAGTCAGCAGGATTGAGCAGAATGATTGGCAGTCTGTTAAAGTCCCACACAGTCTTCTGCCTTGATTAGACCACAAATGGAGTATAATGGGCCTCATATTTCTAACCTACAGATAAACTGGAGCATGCCCAAAAGAAGGAAACTCAGATGATGAGGGGACCTGGAGACCATATCATAAAAGGACAAGTTGAAAGAACTGAGGCTGCTTAGTGTGGAGAAGATAAGGTTTAAGAGGGAGTGTTTAAAGAGCTGTCACATAGAATAAAGATTAGACTTGCCCCCCCCCACCCCAGCTCCAAAGGGCAGAACCAGGTGGATGCTACAGGAGGCAGATGTTGGCTTTATATAAGAAGAAACTAGTTGACAGTTGGAGCTGCCTAAAAGTGGCCTGGCCTTCCTGGAGAATTTGTAGGCTCCACATCCCCACTGAAGACTAGATGATTACTTGTTGGGGATCTCACAAAGAGCATTCTTATGCAGGTGGGTATTAAACTTGAGGGTCTCCATATTTTGAGTTTCTGTGATTCTGGAATTCTATGACCATCTTATCTCTGAAAGCCTAAAGAGAGAAGGTACACTGATGGAGAGAACACAGTACAGTGGCAATAATGAAATGTTAGAATCACCTAATTCTGTCATGCCTGAATAATGGGATTAGTGGAATTGAAGGTAGTGAAGGGTTCAGGACTCCAGTCTATTCATCTCTCCAGTCTCCTTCCTTTACTCCTAGAAATATAGATTGTTTGAGCTGGAAAAGGCCTTAGAAATCATAGGGCCATATACTTAGAGCTGGAAGAGACTGGAGAGGCCAGTCAATCTAATCCCTCCATTTTGCAGATGAGGAAATAGAGGCCCAGAGAGGGAAAATAATGCCCTGGGGGGTCAAACAGCTACTTAGTGACTGTCAGGACTTGAATGTGGGTGTCTTGATTCCCAGCACAGTACTCTTCCACTCCAGGGGTGGGGAACCTGCGGCCTCACGGCCACAAGTTGCCCTTTAGGTCCTCGAGTGTGGCTCTTTGACTGAATCCAAACTTCACAGAACAGATGTGTTCCCCACCCCTGCGCTATACCATACCCCAGGTAAGGAAGGGGACGAAGTGATCTCCTTACCCTTGCAAAAGAGGGCTATCCTTGAGTCCATCCCCCTAAGGTGCAATGGAAGACAGGGGGGCTCAGAGAGGGTAAGGGATCTTTTCCAGGAGGAACCCTATCTGATCAGCTCCAACATAATTGCTCTCTTCTTCAATATAGAGCCTTTGGACCAGTCACTCTGGCCTTGCATGGACATATCCTACCCCCAAGACTTCAATGAAACTTTTGCCCCACCCAGAAAGCCTTAACTAGTCGCTCCTCTTGGAATGTCTAGCTCCTAGCCTTGCTGGATACCTCCTCTAAGAAGCCTTCCCTGATGTCTCCAGACTATACTGATCTCTTCCTTTTCTGTTTTCTACAGCTCTCTCGATTTGGCCTGCATAAGGATTCTAGTGATGCTTTTCTCACTGTCTTATGCAAGAATCACGCCTCTGGTAAAAATGCCCTGGGGACTGGAAGTCAGGACACTTGGATTCTACTCTTGATCCACAGTGGAATATCTCCTGGCCTCAGTTTCCCCCTTGGTCAAATGAAGGGGTGAGACTAGAGATGGAGAAGGAAATGGAAAATAGTTCCAGCATTTTTGCCAAGAAAATCAGAGTCAGATGTGAGTGATACAAATGAACGGCAACAAAGTTCCCTCCTAGGTCCCAACCTGAGAAAAAAAAAATGTAATGAATTCCTCACCTGTAGGGGGTGGGACCTATACTTGTTAAGGTACTTATTAAAGTGCCTACTATGAGCCAGGCCTGGTACTTAGTGTTTAAGGAGATGCAGAGCCTAAAAAAGATTCCATCTCTGACTTCAGTATAGTGGGAAATGAGGTCCAAATTCAGATAACTATGGCCCATGATATGACAGGGAAAATGCATCAGGAAGACACAAACTGAATGAGGTCCAAGGAAGGAAGAGTTGTCCCTTTTGGTGAAAATCAGGGAAGGCTTCCTGGAGGAGGTCATATATGAGTTGGGTGTTAAAAGATGGAGGGAATAGGGATTTTTGGCACAGGGGACAGTCTGGGCATGGGCATTGAAGCTACATGTTCAAGACAGAAAGATGTCCAGTGTGGCCAGAGTGTAGAGAGAAGCACATGGGGAAAGTGACATGAGATATTGCTGGAAAGGGAGGGTAAGATCAGATTGTCAAGGGCCTTGAATGTCAAAGGAGTTAGCACTCAAATGTGGGCAATAGGGAACTTTGAGCAAAGAAGGGACATGAGCAGATCTGTGCATAAGGAAGAAGAAGATGGCAACATGTCAAGAATGGTTTGGAGAGGGGAGAGACTGGAGATGGGCAGAGAGAACTATTAGGGGATTCTGGTCACCTCCAAGGAGGGCAGCCATGAGGGCCTCCAGCAGAGTGGCGTCAGTAGAGGTCAAAGGTAATCGTACAATCCTAAACCCAGAGCTGGAAGAGGCCTCAGAGGTCATGAGTCTAGTCTCTCATTCTCAGGTGAGGAAATTGAAGACCAGAGAGGTCAAGTCACATGGGCCATATAGCTAAGTAAGTAAGCTCCCTACGAGACTACTGTCTCTTCCATAGACAGCCATTGAAGCACTTGAAGGTAGTTGGCATTTCTTCTTCTTCCCCCATCCCAAGTCTTCACTTCTCCTGGATCAACTTTCCCAATTGCCTTAATTAATCTTCACTTGGCAGGCACTCAAGGCCCTGCACCTTCCAAGCTGCCCTCATCCAGATACTCTCCAGCTTGTGTCTGTGTCCTCTCAAAAGGAAGAGCTAGATGGGAGGGATGTGACCCAGAGAAATCAGATTGCCCTTAGCAACTGGTGCTTTATGAGCTGGGGGAGGGGAGAGTCAAAGAAAGCTCCCAGTATGGGAGATAAGCATAAGGGTGATTCCACGGACAGAAAGGGTGAAATCAGGAGGAAGGAGTGGGTTTGGGGGGAGATTGGTGGCACATGAAAACAAATGCCCCTTTCCAATGTGAAACTGAGAGTGAAAGTGGTTGTGGAAAGGAAAGAAGGTAGGGTTTAGATTCAGAAATAATGTCTTCACTCCAGTCCCTACTGGGGCCCATTGACTTGAGTAATTCTTTCATTATTTCCTGGCTATGAATCTTATCTCTCTGACCAGGCTCTGAGTCAAGAGGGTCTCCTCTTCTTACCTTTCCCACTAGGCTTAATATGTCTGCCTTGAAATACACTTCTCCTTCTTCTCCATCCCCTACCCCAGTGTCTCAAACTCAGACCATTAGAGATTCATTCCTTTTGGTTTTGACCTCTATAATATTATGGAAGAAGCATTCATAAGGTTTGAATATGGGGTATTAGAGAGAGGAAAAGAGACAAAGATGCCTCTAAGGCTATGAACCTAGGGGTTGGGAGTATTGGGGTGGCTAGACAAAAAGTAGGGAGGTCAAGACATAGGTAGAGGCTGAGTCAAGCTAGGATTGGAACCCGGCTCCTCTGATTTAAAATCTAGTAAGGGAAGGAAGGCAGAGGAGGGGCTGGGTTATAAGGTCAATCTAGGGCAGTTTGGATTCAGTCAAAGGGCCCAACTTGAAGACCTAGAGGGTCACATGTGGCCCACCCCTGATAGGACCTGCCTCCCTCTCAAGCCCCAGACTGTTCCTGGCTCAGCCTGTGAGAAAAGAATGAGGTGGGAGGGGCAAGGAATGGGGCCCATAAGGAGAAAGAGACCTTGAATATCTCAGAGGCTGGAGAAAGGTGCACTTCTGTTCTACTTACATCCAGGATCTGTTGGGAGGGGCCGCTGTGGGGCCTGGGGAAGGGGAAGGATAGGAGGGGGCAAAGGTCACCTCATGCAGCCCAACCCCTGCTCCTTCCCCTCCTCCCACTTGCTGAAAGAGAAAGTAGGTTTAATAGGAAGGAGAAAAGAGGAAGGATGGGCCAGGCCTTGCCAGACCCCAGGGAAGCTGCAGGGCTCAGCCCAATCCTGGGGCTACTAGAGTCTCCAGGCTTATGGGTAGAGGTTCTAGGCCACCTCTCAGTCCCTCCCCCTCCTCTCCTTCCTTCCCTTCCTTTTTTCCTTCCCCTATCTATTCATAAGTTCTTATGTGTGTGACCTTGGATTTGGGGGGTCCTTAAGGGGAGGAGCAGGCTCACCCTTGACCCTGGGGATAGGGAACTGTGGGCTGACTATATGTATTAATTTCAGGGCTTTGATATCAATAAAGCCTGTGAGAAAAGAATGAGGTGGGAGGGGCAAGTCACTGTGTCTCCCTCCTATCTGCTGCCGTCCCCAGTCACTGTTGAATCTGTTCTGCCTCTAGGCTTAGGCACCCCTTTAATTCGCTCTACAGGATTCTCTGTGGGATAGGGTGTGGGTGTTGGGCTCCTTCCCTTGCCTCCAGAAGGCTTCCACTAACTGTCCCATTAGCTCATTATCCAATGGTTCATTGCCACCTTGGAAACCACAGAGAGCCAGGGGGAAAGAGAAACAAGACGGATTCCCAACCTTCCACTCTTTTGGGACAAAACATGCTTAAGTTCAGGTCCAGAGAGGCCAGTAATCATCCTAGCAGCTAGCCCTACTGGGGTTTGAGTACTGGACATAAGTAGATAGGGGGTTGGGTAGTAGCCCTTGAGGCATACTGTATATACTGTACATACAGCTGTATAACCCCAACCTTAAGACTCCCCATTCTGTGGGTCACTGTTTTCAATTTTTTTTTTGTGCAGAAATGACCCCTTTCCATAAAATTTCAGCAAAAGCCACAAACTCTGAGCAGACAGAGCAATGATCAGCTGATTAGGTGTTATATGTTACTGGGTCTGTCCAATGATGGATTGTAACTTCTCAGCCACACAATAGGTTCAGTCAATCTCTAATGGGTTGACAAACTGGAGCCCCTTGAGAGGAGACAGACTGGGATGATCAGGGGATGGAGGCCAGGTGGCAGGAAAGGATCTCTTGCAGGAACTTGGAGATGTTTAGCATTGCGAAGAAAAGAGGCAAGGGGGACATGATAGTTGTCATGTGGTAGGTTGATCAGACATATTCTCCTTGGCCCCAAAGGGCAGAACCAGGAGCAGTGAGTGAGGTTACAAAAAGGCAAGTTTAGGTTTGCTCCCATGAAAAACTTCCTTAATATCTAGAGCTGTCCAACATAATATTAATAATAGGCAGCATGTATATAGCACTTCCAGGCCTATAAAATGCTTTACAGACATTATCTTATTTGATCCTCATGACAACCCTGGAAGGTAGATGCCATTAACTCCTTTTTACAGGTGAGGAAACTGAGGCAAACAGAGGTTAAGTCACTTGCCCAGGATCACATAGCTAGATGGCAAAAGGCTTTAAGATGAAATAGGCATGTTTGGAAAAGAGAAGGCTTAGGTGGGACATGAGAGTTGAGGAAGAAGGGGTCAGAAGTTTTTTGAGGACGGGATTAGGAATGAAGGATATTGCAGGGACACATTATCCTAAATGTGTCTATAAATTCTGTCTATAAAAGAAAAAAATTTAAAACAATTTGAGTTATTCCACAGTGGAATGGTCAGTTTTGGGAAGTAGTGGGTTACACCTTCAACTGAAGATGCTCACTTTTAAAAAATAGTATTTTTTCAAAGACAATTTCTTAACATTTATTTTTTAGAAAATTTTGAGTTTCAAATTTTCTCCCTTTCTCCTCTTCCACCTTCCCTCCCCCAAGGCAGTAAGCAATTTGATATAGCTTATTAATGTGCAATCAAATTAAAACGTATTTCCATATTAGTTGTGCTGTGAAAAAAGAAACAGAACAAAAAGGGGGGAAATGAAAAAATAATGTGGAAAATAGTATATTTCAATATGCATTCAGACTCCATAGTTCTTTCTCTGAATGTGGATAGCATTTTCCATCACGAGTCTTTTGGAATTGTCTTAGATCCTTGCATTGCTGAGAAGAGCTAACTTTATTATAGTTGATCATCATACAATGTTGCTGTTACTGTGTACAATGTTCTTCTGGTTCTGCTCACTTCACTTTGCATCAGTTCATGTAAGTCCAGGTTTTTCTGAAATTTGCCTGCTCATCATTTCTTATAGCTCAATAGTATTCCACTACATTCATATACCACAACTTGTTCAACCATTCACCAATTGATGAGCATCCCCACAACTTCCAATTCTTTGTCACCACAAAAAGAGCTGCTGTAAATATTTTTGTACATGTACTTCTTTTCCCCATTTTTATGCACTCTTTGGAACCCAGTAGTGGTACTGCTGGATCAGAGGGTATGCACAGTTTGATTGCCCTTTGGACACAGTTCTGAATGGCTCTCTACAATGTTTGGATCAGATCACAACTCCATCAACAATGCATTAGTATCCCAATTTTCCCACTACCCCTCCAACATCTATCATTTTCCTTTTCTGTCATATTAGCTAATCTGATAGGTGTGGGGCAGTATCTCAGAGTTGCTCTAATGTGCATTTCTCTAATCAATAGTGATTTAGAGCATTTTTTCATATGACTATACATAGCTTTGACTTCTTCATTTGAAAATTTCCTGTTCCTACCTTTTGTCCATTTATCAATTGGGGAATGACTTGTATTCTTATAAATTTCACTCAGTTCTCTATATATTTGAGAAATTAGGCCTTTATCAGAAATACTTGCTGTGTTTTCCATCTTTCTGCTTTCCTTCTAATCTTGGTTGCACTGGATTTGTTTGTGCAACCGCCTTTTAATTTAATATAATAAAAATTATCCATTTTACATCTTGTAATGCTCTCCATCTCTTGTTTGGTCATAAATTCTTCCCTTCTCCACATATCTGACAGGTAAACTATTCCTTGCTCTTCTAATTTGCTTATACTGTCACTCTTTATATCTAAGTCATGTATGCATTTTGACCTTTTTTGGTAAGATATGGATCTATGCCTAGTTTCTGCCATACTGTTTTCCAGTTATTTCTAGCAGTTTTTTTTTGTCAGATAGTGAGTTCTTATCCCAGAGGCTGGGGTCTTTGGATTTATCAAATACCACATAGTCCTACTTGTTAAGGAAGTTGTAGAGGATTATGGGATAGACCAGGTGACTGACGGAGTCACTTCCAACTCTGAAACTATGTGTGTATATCACATTGTGTATGCATGCCCACATATATGCAGGAGTGTGCTGGTAAATGTTTAACAATCAGCTCGGGGAGAGTATGCACAACACTCTTAAATGTTTAAATTTAATCTGCATTACTCACATTTTCCTCATCACTTTCTTAAGTACGGGCAATCAACAAAACAATAAATTAAGTCCTGATTTGTAGTGTCTGCTGATTTCTGAGGTGTAACTTCTCAACTGAAAATTTAACAATCAGCTCTTACTAGCTGATTTGAGCTGGTTCCAGTGCCCCACTGTGTGGGGTAGAAGCCCCATCTGCATAAATAAGCTTGCCACCTGTGATAGACCCTCTGTCTGGCTCCCTTCCTCACACTATGTGTGTATAATTAGGGGGCAGGTTGCAAAAGCTTTCATTAGACAGAGGAGCAGCAGGTAACCTCTGAACATCGTTTACTATGGACTCAGGATGGTCCCTGTGGTTGGACCAGCCAGTTTATTCCCAGACACCCCTTCTGTGTCTCATCCTCAACTTTAAAAAAATCTCACCTGTCAACCAAAGCGTCAGCTGTCAGTCTAGTCTTTAGCTGTGAATTTGTATGTTAACCATCAACCAAGGCATTAATTGAGAAATCTTAAATGCGGTTCTGTAGTATTCAAATTTTAATTGGGGCCCCTAAAGAACAAAAAGCCTTTAGGACCCAAAGACACCAAGCTCTAATAGTGAAATCACATGCAACAGGGTTAGTAAATGGGATCCTTGAGCCCCATCCTGTGCTCCTGCATTCCCTAGTTCTATCCTCACCTTCTTCCTTGTAATGAGTGACTCAGGCTCTCTAAGTGTCAGAGGGACTTCACTAGCCTTTAATTTTGCTTATTTAAAGTAACTGCTTAATCATCTGTGGTCACCCTCCCTTTGCCTGGAATCCGGACTCATTTAGACACTGAATATAGTGTCCCAGGCCTGGTTTCTGAAAAAGCCCCCCATTTCACAGTTGTTGTTCATCCTTCATTTTTGAAGAGGACCAATGACATCATGTGCTCGAGATAGAGTGGATAGTCTTGTCTCCTGTCTTTGTGAGGAGGCTGAAGCTTCTGATGTAAATTCCTCTTTCTGCTCTTCAAACTACCTCCTACTTTTCTGTGCACTTGTGGTATTCCACCAGTAGAATGTAAGCTCCTCGAGGGAATGGTTTATTTTTGTCTTTGGAGCCTCAGTGACTGGTATAGTGCCTGCACCTAGAAGGCATTAATAAATGTAGTTAAGTTAAGCTCCTTCCCACCCTGTATCACAATCTTTGTATTTTCACCACTCCTTCCCACTCTACCTTAATTTATCTGTCATACCTCCATCCTCATCTCATTCCTTCCATGCTCAGAGAACGAAGTGGCTCTCCTTTGCCACACTTGAGGACCTAGAGGTCCACATGTGGCCTCAAGGCCACAGGTTCCCCGCCCCTGGCTGAGGCAAACCCTCTGGGGGCATCCTTAGTCCCAGACCCCTATGCCTCTTCCAGTACCTTGCTCCATCCCTGTTTTTCATGCTTCTCGTCTCTCTCTGCCAATTAATTCCTTGTAGCCTGAACACATGTTCAGGTCTCTCTAATTAAGATAACAACAACAACAAATCTCCCATCAACAGGAGACTTTCCAGTCTGACAGGGCCCATTAGAGCTCGGCAGATCTGGGTTGGGCTGGATGGACTGCAATGTCCCATCCAGTGGCAATTCTATGCTCTTAGAATCCTAAGAAGCCAAGGGAACTCTGAGGTATTAGAGCAAGACTTTATAATTGGAAACGTTTAGCCTAGGGATGAATTAGTGGGGATATAATGGTTATTTTCAAGTATTTGAAAGGTTATCTTGTGGAAAGGTGATTCTACTTAGCTCCAAAGAGACTAGGCACAATGGGTAGAGATCCACAGTAACAGAGATTTATAGCTGGAAGGGACCTTTGAGGTGATCTAGTCCAATTCTCTCCTCCAATTAACAGATGAGGAACATGAGGCCCAGGGATGGGAGGTGACTTGACCAACTTACCAGGAATACAGGGTTTGAACCCAGTTCAGGACTATGACTCCAAAGCCACTGATTTTTCCATTATCACACCCCATCTCTGCCCACTCCTCCCACACTCCCAGACTCAGAGGGTCATGAGGAAGAGCGACCAAACGCCTTGTTTCCCACCACCACCTCCAGACTGTTTCTCTACTGTCATTTCTCAATGACATCTTCTCTCTCCACCCTCACGTACCATCATCTCCTCCTCCCTGTTACTGTTACCTATGGACATCTAGGTCATTGTCACAACATAATTTTTCCCCAGTGAGTTCAGGAAGGATAATTGTCTTCCTCTAAACTCCACCTTTCTAAGGGAACTTTAAATATTTATGCTGGTATCAGTCACCTGACCTCTGAATTCCTCACCCTACTCTACTCCAATAATCTCCTTATCTGCTAGATTTCAACTACATACTAATGCACTTTAAACTGTATCATCTCTCAGTATAGCCAACTTCCTTCCCCCTGCTTTTGTGAAAGTCAGTGTGGCACAGAGGCAGGGGGCTGGATGGATTGAGGGATGGCCACTTCCAATATCTGAACCTTTAACTTTCTACTTCCAACTTCCAACAGGAATCCATTCTTCTAATGCTTCTCTCTTCCACTAAATCTGCTTTTTGTCCTTTTTATGTCCATCGGTTCCTCTATCCATTCCTGCCTCCCACTTAATTATATTTAAGAAGCATTGATTAAGCACCTATGATGTGCCCAGGCACCATGGAAACAAAAAAACCAAAACAGTCCTTGCTTCTTATATCCTATGAAGGGAATGGTGCACATGCATAGATGAGTCAATACAAAAGATATACCAAGAAATTTGGGGAGGAGGGGAGCAGGAGGGCACTATCAACATTGAGGATAAGGAAAGGCCTCTCTCTGGAGGTGGCACCTGAGCTGAGGGCCAGGTTTTGGGAGGTGCCATCCAATCAGAAGAAGAGGTCAAAGGGGCAGAGGGGAAGGGAATAAGCATTTATATCACACCCATTATGTATCAGGCACTGTGCTAAACACTTTACAAATTTTTTTGGGGGGGGGGCCAGGCAACGGGGTTAGGTGACTTGCCCAGGGTCACACAACCAGTAAGTGTTATGTGTCTGTGGCCAGATTTGAACTCAGGTCCTCCTGAATCCAGGGCCGGTGCTCTATCCACTGTACCACCTAGCTGCCCCAACATTTTACAAATATTATCTCATTTGATCCTTATAACAACTCTTCGAGGAGCTGTTATTATCCTGATTTTACATTTGATGAAACTGAGGTAAACAGAGGTGACAAGACTCGCCCAGGATTATATAGTTAGTAAGTGTCTGAGGCTGGATTTGAACTCAGGTCTTTCTGACTCCAGGCCCAGGGCTCTATCCCATATACCACACCACCTGGAGGTCATTCCAATGTGTGAATTGTAGGACTGAAATGAGCTTCCAGGATGGAGATGTTTCTGGGGCATAATAGAGGAAGTCCAGAATGCAACCAGCCCAGAGAGGAATGAGGCTCAGAGAAGGGCATCAGCTTACCTATGGCTGGTCATCTGTGGATGCCAGGTGTGGAACTGAAGCTCCCCAGTCTTCAAATCCAGCCCCCTGCCTCTGGGCCACATAGACTCACAAAAGCAGGGAAAAGAAGCAGGGTTTGGACTTAGAGGATGATAAAATTAGATTTAGAGCTGGAGTGCATCTATTTAGACCAACTCCCTCATTTTACAGATGGGGAAACTGAGGTCCAGAGACATGAAGTGGATTGCTGTGTCCTGTCCCTGACAGTTAACTACCCACATGACCTTGGGGAAGCTATTCTTACTTTTCAGAGTCTCCGTTACTTTATTTGTAAAATGAGGGGGTTGAACTAAATCATCTCAGTTTCTATCTGGCTTTCAAGTTTTGATCCTAAGCGAAAGCAAGTCATTTGCTATCCTGGACCTCAATTTCTTCCTCTAAAATGAGGGAGTCAGAATCAGAGAATCTTTAAGTTTACTTTTAATTCTAAATAAGACACTTTCCTATATCTCATTTCTTCATTCCCACAGTCATCTGTACTAGCTGACCACCTCTCCTTGCACATCTGTCCCTCACTTTGCCTTGAACTGCTCTCTCCAGTGACCTTGTAATCACCATTCCCTGGCATCTACTGAGTCCTCCCTTCTCTGACCTCTTTGCAGTATCCAACACTGTTGCCTAATCCTTCCTTTGGAATAATCTCTCCTCCCTTGACTTCCATGACATTGTTGGTTCTTCTATCTGTTCCTTGTGGGCCTCCTAAGACAGTCCATCCTCCTCCTCCTACTTCTCTCTATACTCTTCCTTCCTTCTCTCCTTCCTTCTTTCCTTCCGTCCCTCCCTTCTTTTCCTCCTTCCCTCTTCCCTCTTCCCTCCCCCCCTCTTCCTTCCTTTCTTTTTCTCCCTCTCACCTTGCTTCCTTACCTCCCTACTTCCTTCATTTCTTTCTTTCTTCCTTCCTTCCTTCCTTGCTTCCTTCCTTCCTCCCTTGCTTCCTTCCTTCCTCCCTCTTATTTGTTTGTTCATTCATGTATTCACTTATTTGCTTGCTTTATTCATCTGTCCATCTCTCTCCCAGTCCTTTGATTTTTATCCATGTAGAAAGCTCCCCCTGCCTCAGGAAATCCCTCTACTAGTGTTGACCTGCCCTTTCTCTACAATGTACAATCTTAGAGAGTCATCCAGGGCACTGAGTGGTTAAGTGATTTAGGATCATAGATTTATAGTTGGAAGGAACCTGAAAGGTCATTTTGCAGATAAAAGAACTGAGACTTAGATAAGTTAAGGGACTTGCCCAGAGTCACATAGCTAGGAAGTGTCACATTAGAACCCAGATCCTGCTGGCTCCAAGGCCAACTGCACTACTCTACAATGGCCAATGCCATGATAATACATTCTATAGTATACTATGCATAATGTTATATTATATATCATTATACATACATGGACGCATATGTAAGATTCCATCCATGTGCCAGGCACTATGCTGGCTACAAGCATCCTTGTCCTCAAGTCACAATCTCCAGATACCCTTTCCATCCATTGGCAGATGACTCCCAAGTCTCCCTGTTTACTCCCAGTCTCTCCCCTGAGCTCCAGCTCCACGTCTCCACACCATTTTGGGCTCTTCTCTCTTCCTTGTATTCATCCAGCTGCCCATTCCTGCTCCTTCTACTACACCACCTCTCTTGGAGCTGTCAGCCTCCTCTTTATTATTCTATCTAAGCTTTCATTACCATCAGGGATATGTTGGCAAATGTTTAACAATCAGCTGGGCAGGGGGAATGTACTGCAGGACACTCTTTTAAGTTTAATCTGCATTATTCACTTTTTCTCAGTCTCTTAAGTCAAGACAATCGACAAATCAATAAATCAAACCCTGGTTTGTAGAATCTGTCCATTTCTGAGGTATGAATGCTCAGTGAAAATTTAACAATATGCTCTCCTAGATGAGCTGGCTCCAGCACACTCCTGATCCCCCCAGCTGGACTAAGGTGGCCTCTTCCTTTCATATTCCCTATCACTTCCTACTAGGCTACAAATAGATCCAATAATGTCAAACACTTCAGTGGGCCCCTATTGACTCGAGTGTATGTGGCATGTTAGAAAGAGAGCTGGACCTCAGATCCTGCCTGTGACAATTACTGCTGTGTGACATTGGGTGAGTCACTTAACCTTAGTTTCTTCATCCTTAAAATGGTGCTAAAACACCTGCATTAATGAGCATTTCCCTGTTTTTCCCACCATCCCAGCCGTTGCTTCCGCTCTCCTGTGTCTATATCTTGTTCAAGCTGTTCCTTGGGCCTAGAAAGTCCTCTCCTCCTCTCTGTCTGGTGGATTCCCTTAAACACCCTTTAAAACCTGCCTCAGTACTACCTCCTCCAGGAAACCTTCCCTGATCTCCCCAATCAGTCCGTCTCTTTCCTTGGCCCTCACATAGGGCTTTGTTTGTAGTTCTCTGGTAGGCTTACATGATGGTATGCATTACAGTTGTCTGTATTTGAGTCTTATCAGCTTTTCTGGATGGTGAGCTCCAGAAAGGCCTGTCTTCTCTACAACCCCTAACATAGGTCTCTGGGCACAGCAGGCACTCACTATGATTTTGCTTGATCAGTGAATTGGATTCTTGGCTTGGGGGCCAAAGGGCTGCCCCCTGTGTTCTGTAGCTGTCCCCCTTGTTGATTCTGCCTCGTGCATCTTCCGTGCCAAGATGGGGCATTCCATGTCTGCCTCCACCTATCCAGGTGATGGTGGAACCTGAAGACATTTCAGGGAAACTGTCACCGTCTCCTCAGCATCTTTGGGAACTTCCAAGAAGGTGGGAAGCACTACTGAGCTAGGGGGTGGGGACTGTTTCACCACCCACCAGCCTGTCTGCCTTCTCCTAAACTGGAAGGGAGGAGGTTGGGTCTGGCTGAAAGGTTGGGATTGGAGCCACTGTGGGACTTGGCTCAGATGAGGGGCGGGCTGGAGTTGGGGGTCCAGGTGAGGTCCTGGTGAGTTACATTGTTAGTAAGGGCAGAGAGATGGGATGCTCTAATGTGTGCATGGCAGGGGGAGGGGAGAAGAGGCTGATTCTGGGAAGTGAGGCCTGCTGCTTGGGTTTCCTGGGGCCTGAAGCTGGGCGTCAGAACCCAGTCAACCACACCCTCCTGCCCTGGGAAACTGGAGGGTAGAGAACTCCACCCACCGCATGATTCCAGGATTCCAGCTAGGGTAACTCTGACGATCAGGGCTTGGGAGGCTGGGCAGTGCCCTAGGGGCTGAGTCACTGCAGGTAGGCAGCCCTGGCTGAGGCCCTCTGTAGCAAGGAAAGAGGCCGGTGAGAAGGAGGATGCAAAAAGTCCTCCCAAGGCCAGACGCTGTGCTCCAGACAGTTTAACAGGAGCAAATGGAAAGCCCTACACTGGGCTTAAAAGCAAAGTCAATTCAGTTCAATAAACATTTATTAAGCACCTACTTTGTGTCCGGGGGCGTGGTGCTAAGAGCTGGGGGTATAAATAAGAAAAAGAAAGACAGTCCCTGCCCTCAAGAAACTTACAGTATAACGGGGGAAGACAAAACACAAAAGGAAGCTGGAAAGGGGGTGGGGAAGGGAATGATACAGTGCAAGGTCACTGGCTCTCTGGAGTTACCACAGCATCTGGCTTCGCATCTCACCTCATTCCAAGTGTGACTCTGGGGGGAAAAAGAAGGGAATTCACATTTATTAAGCACCTACTAAGTACAATCATTATATTAAACTAATATTTTACAAATATCTCATTTAATTCTCACAATAACCCTGCAAAGTAGGGGCCATTATTATCCCCAATTTATAGTTGAGGAAGCTGAAACAGACAAAACTTAAGTGACTTGCCTAGGGTCACAGAGCTAGTATGTGTCTGAGGCTGGATTTGAACTCAGGCCTTCCTAAATCCAGGCCCAGCACTCTATCCATAACACCACTTATTTGCCTCAGGGCAAGTCCCTTAACTTCTCTAGACC